>NW_021318839.1:155300-368426 GCF_001605985.2 Dendrobium catenatum | reverse complement strand
GAAAAAAAAAAGAATAAAATTAAGCTGATATAAAGATGAAGCACAATGTTCATGTTGTTTGAATTGATGATGTAACTCAATTAAGTTTTTGTTTGAGACAGCTTCCTAGCTGCTTTCTAAAAGCAACTTCCTAGTAAAAAAAAAAGCTCGTTATTGTTGTAGAAACAAAAAAGTCTCCATACTGTCCCAAACAAAGCCAAAATAATCAACCTCATGAGATTAGGAAGGTCTTTGAATCACTGAATCATTGATATATTATTGGAAAAACAGAATTATTTTAATAAGAAAATAAATTTATATCATTTAGGATGAGCAAATATGAAGTAAAAGTTTTTTTCTTTTTCTTAATGCAACAAACAGGCCAGTAAGATTTCCATTTAATAGAAACACTGGTAAGTTCTCAAAGAAGAAAATGAAACCTCTCAAAGACTAAATGAAATGATGAAAATATCTGAATTTGATTTCGTCACAGGGCATCAATTGCTATGTTAGAAGAAACAAATATCATTCTTATCAGTTAATAACATATTTGAGAAAACATATTAAAGGATAGTATTATGATGAAATAATATTTATTTAAAAAAAGGATAGTATTATGATGAAAAAGGAAGACAATGATTTTATACAATGATGTATTGTTTTTCAGAAGTATGGCAGATCGATTAAAAAGGATTTACACTAAGTTTCGGTCAACAAAACAACAACAAACAAACAAAGAAAAGCAGCACAAAAGCGAACCTCAGTAGCTGAAGCAGTTCATGCGCTAGTACGGTATAACAGGATGAAACCAGAAGCAAATCTGCACCACATTGGTATTATCATAAAGCTAGAAGAGGGCCGAGCTTGTTCTACGAAGCCTGTATTTTGGTTCTGGAGGGGGTACATAATGTAGTACCTTGTCCAATTCCTGCATTAAAGGGAATAAAAAGGTGGGAAGGTCATCTTGCCATTGTAATTCATTATTCAATCGCAGAATACAAAGACAGATTACGGTTTCGTTTGGGACGGCTTTTTTACTGTTTCTTAAAGTAGTTTTTTAATAAATTTTTATACTAAAAAGCTGCTTTAAGAAGCGGTAAGAAAATCATCTCAAACGAAGCCTAACTCTATAATACCCATGATGAACTAAAAGTATTATTTGGAACATTAGGCATACAAAATTTGGTGCCAGAAGGCTAATGTCAATCTGAATGAATCAGCCAAACTTTCATGTGAAGAAACATAAAAGGAAGATTTGATCACAAGCACCAGACTGATAGGCTTGCATTTTACGAAATAATAGCACATTGTACCACAAGGTTAAGAAGGAAAGCAGTCAGTTCATCCAAGAGTGCTATGCACATTCGAGTGTTTTTTGAAGCACAGACGTTTGCCTTTCGATTAAAACACAAGCATTAATTTCTTCTGGCTAATCCTTTTGCTTGGTTTTCTTTCTTCTATGTTAAATTTTCATATATATAAATTTTGGTGGAACCCATTCACAAACTGAACCATGGTGTAGTTGCCGTGGGCTTTAAACAACTTCTGCATAGGAGAATTGAGTTGAAATCCACCTTCATGAACTATTTGCGAGCTTAATCATGGACAAGAAAAACAATAACGAGCTACCAAACACAAAAAATAAGAAAAAGTAATGAACCCAACTCAAATAAAGCTTCATTTGTTTAAGTGGGTCTTGTTTAATACCCAACTCTAGCAAAAGTTCTTACAATTTTGACTTGCATTACTAAAATCATTCAACACAGACATACACACACATCTACATATATAATGTTCAACCTGTAACCCAGATTTCTCTGTTTTTTTTTCGTACATCTATTGACTTGTAATGTGTTTATGTTTTTCCTGTTATCTATCTAGTTTTAATATTTTATTTGAACAGGTCCTACTTCACAATTTCTGTAATATAATCAATTTTCACTATCTTTTTTAATTTTACTGACAAGAAACCTTAAAATTCTCATTTTTCACCCCACTCCACTTAGCTATGAACAAAGTTTTTATAGCCCGTTAATATAGCAAAATCTTTGCATTTTAGTTTTAAGAAATTTATACTCAAATAAAACTCAAATTTGATCAATACTGCTTATCTCATAGCACTTATGAAAAATTTATCAATTATTATAATCCTTAGCTTTAACTCACTAAGTTTGTTAGCATGGACAAATATCAAGTTAGACAAATCATACATATTTAGTGAGTGTTGTACATTTATTTGATTGTTCCTTTAAAATTTGTACTCATTTCCCTATTATGAATAGACAGATCATCAAATAAATGAAAGATATAGGAAGGAGCTTTCTCCTTTGACATAGCAACAAAGCAGGGTTTCTCTCTTACCCGTGCTTTACCCCTTTTTCCCTTCTCCCATTGATCACCCCACACTTGCTCCTCTTTCTCCCTTCCCCACAATCAATTGCATCCCACTTGTTTGCACTTGTTTGTGCTCAATCTCACCTACCACCACAGCTAAAAAACCCCTCCACCTACAACACAGGCAAAAACAACCCTGTCGCAGCTGATATTGTCCCTCGGGAAGAAACACTTCTTGCAACAATAATTCATGCCTTATTTACCCTAGATATGACAGCTTAACTTACCTTTTTTTTTCTTTACATGATAGCTTTCACCATGAATTCCATTCCTTTCCCAGAGATAAAACTCTGATCACTTATTGATACATCTAGCAAGCTCAATGATACTATCTTGTGTGGTTAAGAGATTTCCATTTTCTCGTGAAATCTCATAAGAAACTCAACCATCTCAACTCCCCACTACCCGAAGAGATAGACGATGCCAAACACATCAAATGAGAAGCTTCAGACAATATTGTTCTCACAAGGATGCTCAAAAACTTTTAACCCACTATTGCATGATCTGCATCTATCATCTTGATTCAAGTAACAACCAAAAGAGATATAAGACTTTCATCATTTCATCTACTTCAGGACAATACTCCAAGGCATAATATTTTAAGATCAATCAAGAACATATCAAGATCTCTTTTTTGTTCATTATAATTTTCCATTAACTTCAACACAAAAGTCTGCACTATAATAGACATCTTGCTCTAGCACTAAATTGTTAGTCTGATATCAATGTCATTTTTTAAATGTATGAGTAAAAACTCAAAATAATCACTATTGAAAAATGTCCAATTTATTCCCAGAAATTCGCATTGCTCCAATTTAAAACCTCAACTATTAAAAATTGAGCCAAATTAATCCCAAAGTCTCAAGTACAAGTTAAAGTTAACTTCAAAGTTAAATATGAAGGATATTTTATAAACTACAAGTGGATATGAGATCATATTGTTTATATTGCTCAGTTTTATCATTTAAAAAATAAAGAAATCCTAAATCTACGAGATCTCAAATTTCAGCCAAATTCAAGATGCCCAAACCCTAGGAAAATCTACTATTTAATGCATACAAATCAAAAGGAAATCCCTAAACAGTCCCTACATTCAAATTTCCCTCTCAAAACGCTAAAAAACGCTTCCTAAAATGATCTCTTCGGCTGGTCGGGCCGCTCGATCTCCGCAGGAGGCGGAGATCACGCGACATTTCGCGTCTGAGCCGGTCCCGTGCGGACCGGCTGGACCGGTCCAGTGGACCGGTCTAACACGTTCCTTCCTGTCGGATTCGAAGTCACACCTCACTGTTCTTCTGTAGGATTGAAAGTAACAACGAGAGCTTGCTCGTTGTGAAGGTACTTCCTTTATCCAAACAGCCCCGCAGGGTGTCTCGCTTGCGACGTGTCGTCTTTCTCGCAGCCGCACATGAATCCATAATGTGAATCGAAGCATGCCACAGTACGTCTCGCTCACGGCCTGCTCGCTCATGTCGCCCTAACCCGCTCACGTCTCCTTGTTCACAGCTTCTCCCTGGCACAATTCGATCTCTAGGACTTATAGCGGGAAGGCAAGCATGTAATAAGTAATTTTACCTAAATGCCCAGAAAGAAGCGACGCTCCCTAGCTTTTTCCAATAATTTAAACACCAAATTTAACCCAGGGACCGACTTGAATAGTTTTTAATAGTTGAGAGACCAAATTAGGACAATATGAAACTCTAGAACTAATTTGAGCATTTATCAATAGTCGGGGGACTATTTCGAACTTTTATTCTAAATTTATTTATGTTGAGACTTCTCTAATTTTTATAAGAAGACCCTATTTATTATGGGCTTATTCAACTACCAGCTTCTCAGACTTTCATTTTTGTGGATCCTATGGCTGACAGAACCTTCGATTGCAGAATTGTAAAGCTTCCTTCCAATGCTTTAGCCCAAAGTTCAATGTTCCTTGTGACTGTAGTTCAAGTGTTCCTTGAGCTCATGAGTTTTATAAATAAAACTTTTAAGACAAGTAAGAAAACACTCATATTGCTTAATTAAAATATTCTTATAGATATGAAAATTTTTTATTCAACTTTCAAGATTCTAATCATTGATCAAGTATGAAACTTCGTGCATTTTAGAGGAGGTGATCTCATGTTAAATATAAGATTTTTGTGTGTGTGGGCGAACATACGTGTATAATTCTCTTTTCTTATTATTATTGATTAAAAGTGGAAGATGAGCGGATTGAGAAAGAGCGTGAGAGGCCCAACATGCAATGATTCATTGATATCTCTTTTAGAAAATTTAAACTATGCCTAGATATATTGGAAGAAATCAACTTAAACATTCATTAAAGCAAATAATTTCAAAACATAGAGAACTAACGTATTAGCATTTTCCTTCACAATCTTTAGCTTTGGTTTGGGCACTCGTTGCGACTACTTTTCTTGTCTTCCTTGCGCTTCTCCTTGGGTGGCTTCTCATGGAAATTTTTAAGTATACAATTTAGAGTATCATGAAGTTTAAAATTTTTCCTAGAGGTATGTTAAAAATAAAAAAAATAAAAAAACTTCAATGCCTTGATAAAATTTATTTGGATGTGCAAATTATTTTTATCCCTTCATTCAAGTGTAAGGATTAGCAATCGATGACTACTTATCTTCCTCCTCCATTCTTGCTAGCTTGAAATTTCGATAACTAAATAACTAAGTACACGACTTTCATGATCATTAATTCTCTCATCATTATTTCTACTAAAAGTCCAAAAATCTTTTCATCTAATAAGATTTTCTTTTACTTTTTAGCTTTCATCAAAAATACTAAAACAATCAGTTAGGATCATATTGTTTTCAATAAAAGTTTGCTTGTTGTATTAGTTGATTGCATATAAATTATAGAGTAAGATTCCAAAATATCATAGATCAATTGTTCCAATACCCTCCCATAATTTGATTGTCTGATTCATAAGTTTGAGCCCCAAAATTTAGTATAATCATGAACATCTCCTTTATCATTTAATATTGATACTACAACAATTCTTTTCAGATTATTTGGTATCCCTTTAGTGCTGACCTCCATATATGTGTCATGATCAATGCAAGCAAATGGGAGGACGATCAATAATTGTTGGCGGGCCTGACGTTGTCGAAACCACTCAAACTTCACCTGAGTGTGAAATGGACTGCATTAATGCATTTAGAATGTAAAATTTGCCAGATAGAAACCGCTCGCATGAAAATCGGCTCAACCAAGTGACAAAAGTGACAGTTAGTAGGTGCTACATTATGCAAAACTCTCCAAACGACTTCTAACCGCCAAACGAATTGTGCTGATAAAATCAGAGCATTGAATTTATCAAAGGGGAACCCCTCGTAACCGAATCAAGCAAAGATGATAAAAATTGACGGACTACAAACGCTACGTTATACAATATTGCCCAAATGTCGTCTATTCACAAAACAGACTTTGTCGTTGAGTCTGTAACGTCGAAAATACTCATAAAAGATAGGGGTGTCAAAATGGGTTTTTGAACCAGTTTCAGGGCCAAATCGAAACTGACCCACATTCAACTAATCCAAACCAAACCCGACCCAATTAGGCAAACGGGCCAGGAAATCAGACCCGAACCAGACCCGCCAAGTTTCCGGGTTGACCTAACTCAACCCATAAATCGGGGTTCCGAACAGAGAGGGTGCGAGGTGTGTGACACGCAGGAGTGAGCTGCGTGACGTGAGAATGAGTTCGAGCTGCGTGACGTAAGAATGAGTGCGAGCTGCGTGACGTGAGAATGAGTGCGAGCTGCGTGACGTGAAGTGCAACTACCAGGTGCGCGTGCGAGCGCGGCTAACGGCCTGCGACCGGGCGGGATGGAGCACTTGTGCTTGTGCGAAAAGCGCGGTTGGGTGCGATGTGGGCACGGTGCGAGTATGGTTTGCGAGTGTGAGCGGTCGCGAGTGCTGGATGTGGCGTGAGCGTGGTTAAGTGTGAGGTGCGAGTGTTGTGTGGGGTGTAGAATCGAGAAGAGAACAACCAGTCATCACCAACCCAAGTTGTATTCAGGACACCATAGGGTTTTTGAGTCAACTCAAATCCAACCTGATTTTTGAAATGGATCAGAATCTTGAACCTAAATGTATGGCAAATGGGTTAACTCGAATCTAGAATATTCCAGATGGGATCCAGATTGGGTTTCAGGTCGGGTCAAATATTGACACCCCTAATAAAAGACTATAATATTGCCTATGTCATTGAACAAACAAAAATGATGAAATGCACGAGATGACGACACATAAATTGAGAGGTACGAAATACAAAAAATTAGGCGAGGGGACAATTCACACTTTTTTATCCATTTATATATTTATTGATTCAAACTTTATTATTATTATTATATATATATATATATAATTAAAAAAAATCAAATATCCTAGTCCATTCTATCCTATCAGCCGTTTCAGCTTATCACCGCCCAACTTATGAGCAAATTTTATCCATAGCCACTTAATCTAGTGTTGGGAATAATAAAGAAAAGAAAGAAGTTATATTAAAATGCAGGCATGTGAACTTCCCTCTCACTCATTTGAAATAAGTAGTTGCTCTCGTCCCCTCTCCACTCTCGTTCCACAATACCGACATACGCACCCCTTCTCCCTTTTCCTACTCCCTCATCCGACTTCCCCTTGCATTCTCCACTCATATCCTTCAGTCGAACTCCCCAGCTCGGTTCCAACACAACAGCCAACATCTACTATAACCCTCTCCACTTACCTGCATAAGCCGCAACCTCCACCTCTGCTCTTCACCTAAGAGATCCCACACACGAGCAAATATCAGTCGCAACTACGGGTGTCAATTCAGTTCGGGTCGGACCCGGAATTGACCCGGCACTGTTCGGGTCAACCCGAACCCGACCCGTTTTTAAAAACGGGTCAGGTTTCCGGACCCGAACCCGTCCCGATTCGGATCCGGGTCAACCCGACCCGACACAAATGACCCGAAGTTGACCTAAAATTACTAATTTTCTGGTCAAAAATTGGTTCAATATTCGATTTTCGGGTCAAAAACGGGTCAATCTCGGGTTTTCGGGTCAAATATGAGTTTTCGTGTCACTTTCGGGTCAATTTAGGGTTGTCGGGTCAACCCGAACCCGACCCGATTTTTAAAACTGGTTGATTTGCTCAACCCGACCCGTTTCGGGTTTGGGTTGACCCGAACCCGGATTTTTCCGGGTCGGTTCGGGTTGTGTTTCGTGTCGTGTCAAAAATTGACACCCCTAGTCGCAACTCCTTTCTCAAACACTTGTCCAGCTCCCACTCTAGCCAACCCTGCAACAACCCTCATCTCATCTCCTTCTCTCTATTCGCATAGAGCCAGCACTCAACCACTCTCTTACCCTCACTCAACATCCCATCACCCCCTCTTCCCTAGCCCAAACACCCCACTGCCAACAATTCCAACTGTCGGGCTCATCCCACTACAGGAGCCCCCATCCTTGGTCCTCCCAACTCCAACATTTCCTCCACTTCACCGATGCACGTTACCCATCCAACCTATTGCTCCCTCCAACAGAAATCCTTCCCAAGTGTTACTCCTCTTCCTCCCTTAACTCCCACGTGCAAACCCATCCAAATCAACCTACAACAGCTCCCTCTTCAAACAGAGAGCAACTTATGTTACTCTCTCTTCATCTCTCTAACAAAGAGAGTCGCCATCTCTCTTATATTCTCTCTCTAACAGAGAGAAGTTTCACTTCTCTATTATTAGTATTAGTATTGTTATTAGTATTAATATTATTATTAGTGTTGAAGAAAGAGAGAGAAAATAGTAAAAAAAAGGAAAGAAAGAAAAATAAAAGAGTGTCCCCTTGTTATCATCCTCTTGTCGCCGTCGCTTGCGCATGTATAATTTCAAAAAACCCCAAATAAGCACTCATCCGCTTCTAATAAGCGTTGCCAGAAAAACTGCAAATCTAAGTATCTGTCTGCTTCTAATAAGCATGACGAGGAAATTTGCCTTTTGCTCGTGTAGGTAATGAAGACCTCACACGCTTCTGATAAGCATGTTGGGGAAAAAGACCTTCGGCCGCAATGTCAACCGACACCGACGATCTCGCTTAAGCGGGCGGGCCTTAGCTCTCCCAAAATTTCCCCTAAATGGGGGAGAAGCCGGGAGGCTGCCGAAACTCAGATTGAGCATTTATCCGAGCATTTACAGGGAATCGAGCCTAAGTTAACAATTAAAAAAAATGTAATTTAAAAGAAATTTATAAAATTAAAAGGCATAAATAGGGGGACTTTTACTTGAAATTGGCAGCTTAAGAACAAGAACAAGGGACTTCTAACATGCTGCCTATGGGTAGGAAGAGAGGATTGTAATATGAATGTAATAGCATGTCTACGGGCAAGAGCAGTAGGCTTTTGATGAAAATATCAATCTAGCAAGACAACAACAAAGGACTTCTAATGCATATAGCAACCCGCCTATAGGCAATAACAAGCAATTTCAAATGATCACTACTTGCCAACAAGCAGTATTAGAAAAGTTGTAAAAAATACAGCAACCCACTTACGAGCAATAACACGAGACCTTTAATGGATACTACAACTTGCCTACAGGCAATAACAGAAGACTTGTGTAGTGTTCACATCAATTAGTCTAAAGGCATGAGTAGAGAACATGCAATGCATAATAGTCTACCTATGGGTGACAGCAATGAACATGCAATGAATGTAACAATTTGCCTATGTTCAATACAGGGAAGTTGTAATGAACATCATGCTTATGGGCAATAACAGGAGACTTTTAGTACACGCTACAAATCAGCTATGAGCAAAAGCGGGGAATTTGTAGTAAACACTACAATTTACATGTGGGTAGGAGTAAGGAATTCGGAATGCACATAATTAGCCTTAAAGGCGAGAATAAGGAGCTCATATCGAGCAAATTAGCCTGCCTACAGCGACAATAGGGGATTCGTATCAAACAATGTTGTTCACTTACAAGGAAGAGCACGATCTTCCAGTGTTTATTGAACAAACATCCCCTCGAACTATGTTAAATGATATAATAACATGAAGTAAGAAAATAAATTGAATATCTCTCTTACATACAACAATTGAAATCTAATTTGCATTCAACAAATGTCACCGGATCCGCAATATTTATACAAGCAGACAGAAGACATAACTTTAAAACTTTGAAATGAAATTATGTGCGCACTCTAACAATAATTACGTAAATAATAATATTTAAATATTTTAAAGTCCTTATGCTTTAAAATGCAATTTTTTAAGCCTAAGAATGTTACTTCAAGCATGCCACCGCTAAAGAAGTGTGCAACAATTTCGGAAAAAATGTGACAGTCCCAAGAAATATGCTAACTCCTCAAGAAGCATGTCACTGTCGCGAGAAGTGTGCAATAAATCAACAAAAAATGTCTTGAGAAGCGTGTTGAGACATTGAAAGGCATGCAAACAAATTAAAATGTGCAAATATGTTATGCAAATACATCAAAATATGTGCAAGTGCATGCATCACATGAACGCATAAAAAAGCGTACACATTAATTTAAAAAAGAAGATTTTAATTCCTTGCATGTGCTCCAACAAGCGTTCTAAATTTACAAATGTCAATGTTTAAGAATACTACGCGGGATAAAAAGCACGCTAATTTAAAATCTTATTTTCAAAATAATTACATGCATGTGCTTTTACCATTGCATGTAACTCAATCTACAGGTTTGAGAATGTTGTGCAGGTTAAATTCCAAGTCTAATCCTTCTCCTTGAAAAGTCTAAAGTCTACATGACTTTGATTAACAAGTGAATGCCTAATTGCAAATTCACAATGGGGCTTTCTTCTAAAGTTCACATTAAGCCTTTAAAGGCTCTTTAAAAGAAACTTATAAAAAATATAAGCTCTTGATTCCTATCGTTCACACTATCATCAATTGTTCAACCTGATCCTCTGCTAGCAAGCAAAGATGGTTGACAAGGTTCACATAAATAATTATTTAAAACTCCTCGATAAGGTCATGTTGAAAGCTAATCTCAACCGAAGAGAACTCTACCTTTTAAATGCCTCTAAATTCCTACAAAATACAAACATTTTTCAAATGACTTTAACATCACCTCGGGGTGATGGCCTTGTTGAATGTAAATATTAATTGGAGGAGTTAATTTCAAAATTTCATTAAAACTCTTAAGCTCATACCGATGATGACCGTGTTGAAAGTAAATATCAACTGGAGAGGTCAATTCTCAAAGTTTATTAAGATTTCAAATCATTGAATCAACTACAATTCTAAAATTTAAATAAAAATTTAATCATTCATAACTCAAAGCAAAATTCATCCACCCTCTGTAACTGTTTGGCGAGGGCAATGAACTCAAGGATAACTCTAGCTCAAGAGCAAATGTCCAATCAAGAAAATCACTAAAATTCATTCTCAAATAATTTTTTGCTATTAAGGATGTGACATTGATGTAGCCGACCCCACGTAGTGGGATAAAGGCTTGATGTTGTTGTTGTTGTTGTTGTAAGGATGTGACATTGATCCTTTAATTAGTGGCTTAGCTAAACAGCTCTACAGAACCCGTAGATTGGCCAGATGACTGTATGTGATAAACGATTATGACTGATCCTCTTATCAATGGCTTGGCTAGACGGATCAACAAAGAACTTGTGGTTTGGCTAGAACGATTCCACATGGTAAATGATTATGATCGCAGTTTTCTGACCTAGTAACTTGGTTGAACGACTCCACTATATTGCAGTCACGGCTAAAAACCCGTATGTTCCCCAATGGCTAATGACATTGAGTAATGAATTATAGTGTATAGTCGATAGAGTATAAAACCCTCTATTAGCTAAAGTTGACTTGAATTTGTCCCTTACACAATCATTAAACCCATATCTACAAGGTACCCTTATATGAAGCAACCGATGGTTGCCGATAAAGATTATTCGGTCAGGTTGGGTCGACTACCTCCTCTGACTAAGTAGACTACGGATCATGATGACCGAGGACAATGGAACTATGAGATCTTGATCGGGTTCATTTCCCCTATCATTCGCTTAAAGTGCAAGTAGCAAATTTATAATTCTAAATTCTAAATATGTTGCTATTATATTCTAGATACTAAGTATTTGTTTAACGACTATCCTTAATCGAAAGTGTTCTCTCGTTATCGAGAGGAATAATTAACTATAGGGGCTTGCACTTATAGGAAACTAGAATTCAATATTTTAAAATCCTTACTAAGAGAGTAAAATCTCCATGTAGCATATTGCCTCTATCTAATCTGCCTTCCAAAAATATATAGGGGCTATTTGGTTGCCTGAAAAATGAAATAAGTGTAAAAATAATGCGAAGTAAAAAAGAATACTTTGGAACTATTTGGATGAGTGAAAATGGAACGCAGGACTTTACATTTTTTTGTTTGGTTTGAAGTAAAGTGAATGCTATGTAAATTGTAAGAAGGTTGTGACCGGGATGGCCAGTAGCCGATGGTGAGAGATCAAAGTGTGCTTAAAAAAAGGGTGAGGGTTCAAATAATTTACACTAATGGTATTGTGCTATTATATTACTTCAGATTAGAAGTGTAGCCCAATATTTGCATGCGCTTAAGGTGGCTAAATATGAAACTTCTGCATTACAACACTCTTTATAATAATACATATAATTTAACAAGGGCGACCATCATCATGTTCATTGTACTTTGACAAATTCTGCCCAAATAATAAATACACTACAACAACGATATTACACCATTGTATACATTAAACCTAAAACATTTGTCTAAGTGATTATTGATAAAAAAAATCAAAAGTACAGCATTGTCAAAAGATTATGGAATGGTTGGAAGGATTAATCTGGAACTTAAAGGATCATTAGTTCTTTCCCTGTAAATACCACCAATTATAAGCCAGCTAGAAATTTCAGGATTCTCACCACAATCTTGATTTATTGTGGGATGATCGATTGATCGTCCAAATAATCTAAAGTAAAATTTCAGAGTTTGTTGTAAGTACTAAAAAGAACAAAAGGATAGCCAGTACACTTTACTTGAGCGATTCACATATCTCCTAGCCAACTAGAAGATCACACTTGTTATGTCTAAAATTTATAGAAAGATCACTATAATTTTCCAAAATTATGAAATATCAAACCAAAATTACAAGAATGCCCCTTAAGCACAAAAATCTTAAAAAAAACAGAGAAAAGTACACCAATAACTGTAAGCCATTTCTAAAAGATTCCAACTTGGCTTAAGTGCATAAGGAGGGGCCGGCTATTTTGCGGCATTGACAACTACGGGTCCAGGTTGGACCGATTCAGCCGGCCCCTCCTGGACCGGCCTAACATTTAGCAAGTGAAAAAAATGAAATAATTGTATGAAACAAATTATATGAACCTCCTCTTTTCCAATGGCTCCTATTAAGTGTTGCATGAGGTAAATAAATTTGAACAGAACTGCTAAAATAGAGGCATACCAAATACATGGAGTTTCTAATAATGAAGGATCTAGATATAGGTTGATGAACATAGCTGCTACAAATGAGCTACAATGATATTTTAACTAAGGGCACAAATAAGATGATTGGGAAATAGAAATCAAAGTCATGGGAGATAATGATAAACAAAAACATACTAATAGATATAAAATGAATAAAGAAGGATTAGAGAGAAAGGCTACACAGCATATTTTTATTAATTAATCTTTTTTACATATTAAACATCAAACAAATTATTTAAAAAACCATACCAACACCTCTCTGGCCATGATATTCAGACTTGTAAACAAATAATATAAAACCTTGAGAAAAGACAGTAATAATCGCATATCCATGTCATCAAATTCTATTCATCCAAATCAGAAAAAACCTATAATGCACAGACACGAACACGGCGACACGGATACGACACGAAACGGACATTGGACATGCCAGTTATTGAAAATATAAGACACAGACACGGGTTGAACACGGTATTATAGTTTTTATTTTTAAAAAATAATGTATAAAATTTAAATAAGTATAATTTTAAAAATAATTTTAAAATAATAAGTCATTTAACTAGAATTTGTGCTTAAAATGATTAGTATTAGGATGTCGAGAGTCAGACGTCAATGTCGTTTATCAGTCACAGAAAGAGGAGATGAAAATACCTTCACTGCCAAAAAGAAATGAAAATGAGAATATTCGATGATTGCGTATTAAGTGCGGATGTTGATTTGGTGTTGTGGATAGGAAATAAGAAATTTAGTTTAAATCACGCCAAATACAATAAATTATATTTAAAAAAAATCATAAAATATTTAAGATGCGCGTGTCTGACACGCGTGTCCAATTTGTATTTAATATTTTTTAATTGGACACGTTTTCGGCGTGTCCAAAACGTGTTGGAGGAGTGTCGGACGAGTGTCGTGTCGGATACGATGTCAGACACTGCACGCCTCTTTGAGGAGAAGTGTCGGTGCATCATAAGAAAAAACTCTACCATAATTTAGACATATAATATGAAGTATATGGAATGCTCCAACTTTAAGCCCTTACTCTCCCTCTATTCTTTTTCATTGTCTTTGACATTTCTAAAGCCCTGCACGCCATCTATTCTTGCCTGCCTTGGCATAGATCAGGTGCTCCGAGAACCCTAGATGGTCTTGGCGACTATTGAACTACCATGCATGTTTATCTTGAGGAGAACAGAATAGGTTTGACTCACATCATGTTACCCCCTTCATAAAGGGTGGTAAAAAATGCTTTGATGAAATTTTGAAGAAATTCCAAAGTTAAACACCAAGTTACCTTGCACAAAGGTTACTCACCAATTCTATCAAACAGCCAAGAATGCACTGGACTTGAGTATCACGCCTTTGGCAAAGTACATGAACAAAAAGAATGGCAAAATCAACTAAAGAATCAAACAAAATACCATTAAAGAACTCTTTGGTGCTGAGAACAAACATCTCCCATGTTATTGAATCTCACAAATCCAAGTGGAGTTTAGTAGGATCAGGAATGAATCTCTCAACGAAAAAAAAAAGGGATAAAACAAGGTATGAACTCTAAGGCTTTCCATCCAATGTCAATGAAAAGACTGACAATCTCGGTTCATCATTGGATGATCGTCAAGAATGTCTGAATGATCTAAAGTCAACTTTTGAAGTCTAATGTAAGGCAAAAAAGAACAAAATGATGTCAAGTGCATTGTAGATGAGCAATTCTCACTCCCGCCAACTAGAAGATAACAAATGGAAGGTCTAAAAATTTGTAGAAAAATCTCCTTAATTTTTAGAATTATGAAACTATCAAACCAAAATTACAAGCCATTGGCACCATTTTAAGCACAAAAATTTTTAAAAAAATCACAGCAAATTGCACCAATAAGTCTAAGTCATTTCCAAAGCCAATCAAACTCGGTTTATAAGTGCAAAATCTACATTCTTTTTCATTTGCAAAAATTAAAAAAAATTTAATGTTGGTTGAAATTACTTGCTACAGATTTTGGTGAGGACTTGCTTCGAAACCTTACTGTATAATTAAAGTAAACGTAAGTAGCTATTATAAAGTTTACCTTTAACATTTAGTCCCAACTAAATATAGCACATAAAGCATTTAATTCACCAATTGTTTCTTTAACCCATTTACAGTGATTGATCAATAAAATAATCTATATAAAACAACAAAATCCATACACATTTAGCTTCAGTAGCAGGTGCCACATCATAGGCTGAATTAGATTCATTCATATAACTAAACTACTTGATGCCCAAGTAAGCATCAAATATATCAAAACTTGCCTAAGTTATTTGGTTTACACAAAACACAAATTATTTGATAGTTTTAAATAATCATAACCTAGCTTGGACTTCTTTATCATGAACAAAAACTCAACTGAATCATAGAATAAGGTGCAAGCAATTAATGTAAACTGAAATACATTCAAAATTGACAACTAGTCTGAAATATCTTAAGCATATAATGGTTAACTTGTTCTTCGCCTGCATGCCTTATTTCTTTCTTGCAAACTGCTATGGCCCAAAGCTTTAGCATGTCCAAAGTAAGCTAGCCAATGCTAATAACCTAATGAACTTAGCAAGTGAGGCAACTTATATATAATTGTATGAAAAAATATATATATGAACATCCTCATTTTCCAATTGTTTATAATCGTTGCTCATTTGAATAAAAAAGAAAAAAAAATGATAGAGGCATGTGTAAAAAATGGTATAGTCACCTTCTGCTTCTTAAGCCTTTTGTTCTCCTCTTCCAATCGTGAAACCTTGTTCTCAAGCTCATTAGTATAAGCCTGACAGTAAACAAAATATAAGCCAAGTTTGTTCTATCATTGAATACCATTAAAATTTGCAGCAGGAAGAACAGACCTTAAATCATAAAAGAATTTACCCATAGGAAATGCATATATAAATCGAAAAACAAAACTTGAAAAAAATTCACCTGCTTCCTAGCCCTTGATCGGGCAGCCGATTCTCGGTTTTTAATCATCCTTTTCTGTCTCCTATCCACCAGCTTATCAGCCATGTCCCCCGAAACTGCTCGTTTACGCCCCGTCATATGCGAATCAGAAAGAGTCCCTATAGTCGTAGATCGGCTCTGCATGTAAGTATCCATTACATTCTGCTGCGCCTGCTGCTGATCAATACCTGGCATATGGTGATACTGATGCAACCAATGTGCACCATGAGCATAATCCTGAACACCTTCCATCTGATTAGTGATTACCATACCACCTACATTCATGTCCTTATGCTTAACAACAGAACCCTCTGCAACTACACCTGCCTTAACCAGAAAATCCTCCAATGTCATCTCCCCAAAAGTTGGCTGTCTCTCTTGTCCATGTCCCACCTTTCGATCCTCATTGCTAGGACCTTTCTTCCGCCGCCCTTGTTGAATGTCCCTCCACACGTCATCCACTGTTTTCTTGCTCAGAGAATGCGGCATAGTGATACTACCCTGACGTTGGAGGCCAGAGCTAGAAGCATACTGAGAGAAACCCTCAATGTCCATTCCTTGGCCTTGATTTGCCTCCCCAGGGAATACGCTCTTGAGGAGCTCATCAAGGTTCATACTATGTAAGGGCTCACCCAGCTGACTTTGGACTTCATTGAGGGTGAGTCCATAGAGGGATCCTTGCCTGGACAAGCTCTGAATCTGTGGTCGCTGCATGCCGTCACCATTGCCACCACCACCCGTAGCCGCTATTGTTTGAGTACCCATCAACCAATCTTCTCTAGTTAAATCAAAACACTCATAGTTCCTGTCTCATAACCCACATGCAAATTGCAGGAAACCCTATATGCATAAGATAAGAACAGCCCTTTTCCTTGCTTTGATTCAGTGGACAAACTAGATCAAAGAAAGACTTACAGTAGCCTCATACCAGAATAAATTGAATAGCCTAGCGGTCTCTTTGGAAAATAGCTCTGACTTTCCCTCCGCCAGAAAGAGAAAACGAGGAAAAAAGCTGCAAAAGGGCCGAAAGCTCCCACAAACTCCACTCCAGCAAAATTAACGAAACCTTAAAATCACCTCCGAGCAATCAAGAGCAAATCCGAAAGAATCTCCGATCGAAGAACTCAAGGTACAGTGACTGCAAATCTAAGAAATCGGGAGTGGAGATAGCCAAAACTTAAATTCAACACATAATATTCCAGAAGGTTCATAAAAGGAGATTTACAAGGAAATCCATCAGTCAAAATCGCATTTTGAAGAACCACAACCCTGAAATAAAGGATCTTTCATCAATCAAACCTTCTAATCCTGGATTGCCGCCCCTTTTTCTAACACAGTTTCACCGCGCCGAGTCAAAGAAGCAAAAATATCAAAATAAATAACGAGAAATCGCTCAGCTGCAAGCCTGCAACGTGGATCTTCAAATCAATGAGCGTCAACGCCGATCTGTATCTCCAATATCTCGCGCCCGAAAATCAAGAAATCTAAAAATTAGGAGTAGGACAAGTGACGCAGCGAGGAGTCGAGAAGCGCGGTGCCGGCTCTAGAAAGTAAAAGGCGCTATTTGTATGACATTGAACATGGTGACCGATAGTTCTGAACTGGTTAAGAGAGAAATTGGAGAGGAATCTCTCTGTTTAGCGCCTCTATTCACTCGTGCCTACAAAATTGTGAGCTTGTAATAGTAGTCAAATTGAAGTAGTAAATAATTAGAAGCGCTTTATTGTCATAACTTGGAACAAATATGGATAATTTGTCCTATTTTGTATGACAGCCCCTTGAAAAAATATTATGGGGATGGTATTGAAACAACAAACGGTGAACAGTTCCACTCTAGAATTTTGATGTTTATCTTTTTTGGAAAGGGAATTTTTTAATTAAGCATGCTAAATACTACAATTGTTAAATCAATTTCGTTAAAACTACGTTTATTATAGCTTTTAAATTGGGCTGCAAACGAATCGAACCGAGCCGAGTATGTGAGTGTTCATGTTTGAGTTCGTTTATTATTAGCTTGTTCAAGTTTGGTTCATGTTTGATTTGAGCTTAATTATTTGTGTTCATGTTTTGTTCGTTTAAATTAATGATGTTCATATTTGGTTCATGTTCAGTTCGTTTAGTACTTATCAAGTTTTAAACAAACAAGCCTTAACGACTTATGTTCACGATCAAATTTAGTGAATTTTTTTATACTATGAAACAAGCACATTCATGAACAAATCTAATAAGTATTCTTGAGCTATCAAATTAGCAAGATCATGAATATATACATAACTAGTACTTTCGAACTACCAAATGAACTCGTTCATGAACAAACGATCTATGATTATCTTATATTTGTTCATGAATATCTTAAACAAACAATCTAACAAATATCCATAAATGTGAAATGTCTCTTGTTCATGAACAAATTCATTCTATTGAAGGTATGAAACAAAATGAAATTAAATTTATAATAAAAGCAATTATCCATTTAAAATGAAAATATGATTAATCTATATAAATATATTAATTGAGCTTATTCGTGAGTTCTAAATCAAACATGAATCGAGCTTAATGTCGAGCTTGTTCATGAGCTTCAAATGATGTTGTTCATGAACATAAATGAACCGAACACATTGTGTTCAAGCTTGTTTATTTATGGATCGAGTATTAAAAATGTTGTTCAAGTTTGTTTGTTTAGTTAATTAAACGATCACAAACGAGCTTTAACTGAACCGAGTAACGAGTAGCTCGTCGAACGTTTGGTTTGCTTGCAGCACTACTTCTAAAAATTTATTATGTTATAAGAAAAATTTTAAAATTTTTACATGGATATTTTGATATATTTTGTATTATGATAAACTAAAAAAATTGATTTCATATGTTAAAATTTGAAATATTATACAGCTAAATTTTTTAATTTTTTTTATGATTATTGTGTTCTAAAATATTCGTGGTAGTAGAGAAATATAAAATTTAGCGTTCAAACTAGGCACAAATATTTAGCACACATAAAATAAAGAGAGAGAGGTGCAAGTAATAAGAGCCACCCAGATTTTTATGTGAAAAATTCTTAATAATGAAAAAAATCATCGGATCTAGCTGTATTAAAATGATTCTACTAATCTTCCTGAGAGGGAAGGTCTTGACTCAATATAGCATATATATAAAGAAACTATTGAGCAAATGATTAGATGAATTGACAAAAACTTATATTATTATTTAAATAAATATTAGATGAATATATTAAAAGCTACTTTTTTAAAATTAACATTTAGTTATAAAATATAAAGAGAATAAAAGTGCGAGAAAGAGAAAAGAGAGAGTTTAAAAAATTCTAAATTTTTTTATTATCATAAAATATAATATTTTATGTGCTCTAGGTTTTCCCTTTAACCTATTTTTATAGATAAGGGTTTAGATAGTTCCATTAAAAAAAATAGATTTAAGAAAAATAAATATATTATATAATGTAGTTTAATAATGACTTATCATAAATAAATAAATAAAAAATTTACTAGTATATCACTATTAATTACTTTGAATATAGATTATGTGTTTTTAATAGGTAATAAGTCCCTATTAAGCAACCCATCAAATTCATTATAACTTGTTAAGCATTTTGAGTTATCTTGTTTAGTCAGCCACTATGGCAGAGTAGATTGGCAAGTTGCTTTAATGACTTTGGAATGCTTTGTATAGTTTGCTCTTGGGCTAAGAACACTTCATTAGAGAGCCCAGTGTGCCTTAATATCAGCAAGGATTTTACAATAGAGAAAGTTACTTCATATACCTTGGTGTTGAGCATGCTAGCTTGCTTCAATGGCTCTGACAAGTTTACTCTGACATATTTAATGGATTGACATTTCTTAATTGGCCTAATAAATATGAACGGAACTAAGCGAATTTTAGATATACAATTTAACAAATTTTATGCATAACCTCCTAAAAAACTATATATGTGAGCATACTAATACATAGATTTTGCATACAAGGTGGTTCAATTATTAGTTATTACATTATATATAGGATGAGCAAAGTTTTAACTTATTCACATCCAAATAAAAAATATATAGAGGGAAATTTATATAATTGTTTAAGAATGGCCTATAATGATCTCTTCAAAATGAATAATTATTAGGTGCGGAGTGTGTATCGTCCGCACAAGCACTGGGTACAGCTAGGTACCTAATGCTTGTTGCGGACGGTTCTTCCCGTCCGCACTCCGCACCTAATAATCTTCTCCTTCAAAACAAAGAAGTGGCCGGGCAGAGCCGCAGAGCTAGATTTACATTGAATAAGTACTAAATACACTATAAGAAGTTAAGCATGTGGATCCGTCATGCATATATATACTATAAAAATGAAAGCAGAGATGTGGGTCTCTTCAACTAGTACTAGGTTTCAGATGCCACGTGTCTACGTTTGTTGATCCTATTCAGTAATCACTCTACTGTGGGCCTTTTTATCATTAAGAGTAAGAGATAGAGTAAACTGCAAAGTGTTAGCTAAGGCCTCTTTTATTATTCTATTCTATTTTAATATTTAGTTTATATGAAAAAAACTTATAATGGAATAAAAATACTATCATAAGGGTTTGAATTTCTACATTTGATATGGCATTTATTGTATTCTAAACAATTGATGCATAATCTAATTCATAAACCTAGGTTTCGTTTGTGACAACTTTCTTATTGATTCTTAAAGCAAATTTATGTACCAAAAAACTACTTAGAAAGCAATAAGAAAGTTATCTCAAACGAAACCTTAGGATGCTTTTGTCGAAAGTATGGCGTTACTTGGAAATTTGGGGGTCAGTTGGTAGTTCGATGGTGATTAGACAAAACTTCTGTGTTGGGTAGTGGTCCGATAGAACTCCGGCGTCGGGCAATGGTTCGACAGAACTCCGGTGTCGGGCGATGGTCCTGCAGAACTTCAGGCGCTAGGTGGTGGTCCGGTGGAACTCCGGCACGGGTGGTGGTCCGGCGGAACTCCAAGCATCAAGTGGTGGTCCAACGGAACTCCGAGAGTCAGGTGGTGGTTCGGCGGAACTCTAGGCGTCAGGTGGTGGTTCGGCCGAACTCCGGGCTATGGTCGAAGAGGCAAGAGTGATCTCCTATCTCTCTTTTGTTTCCTTAGGCTTTGTGGTCCCTTTTCAAGAGGAAGAAGATGTCTATTTATATATTTTCTAGAATGGCATTGCCCGTAAATAGGGAAAAGATCAAGGGGTAAATGGGGAGTGGTTTGGATGGACGATCGATATTGAATCCCTTGATTGGGGATCGTTCGTTAAACATTTGAAGGTTTGAATGATGTTGGACTTCCGTGATCTTGGGCTCGTTGGATTTGTCTCGTTCAGCCGCTCGATTCAACTATTGCATGTCATATTTGGAAACCATTTGGTAATCCAAATTATGGTTTGAACCTTCCAACAGTGCTTCGGGCCCTTGACTTGGATCCATTTGGGCTCGGATTTGAATCAATTTGGTGTCGTTGGGTTCATATTTTTTAGGCATTCAGTTCGACTATAAGTTTGTTGAAATCGGATTTCGGATGGTCCAAATTTTAAGTTTGGAAGTTTCCAATTTAATTTTGCCTTGAAATTCGTGCCTGATCATGAAATTTTTTTTGTTGATGTATCAGTTGCCTCCTTATTTTCGGACGTCGAAGCTGCAGAAGTCCGAAAATATGTGTCACAGCCTTTTGAGAATTTTTTTTACAATTTGGAACTTGAAATTAATTCAAACTTGGGCATAGAGATCTTGAATGACTTTAAAAGTGTCAAAATTGTATCTGAAACGTCGAAAAATAGTCCCGGTATCCTAAAAATGTTTGATTTGCCCCCTCCAAGGCCAAAATCGAGCCCGAAAATGAGCCGAGGCTTGGCCGCCGGATATATCGGTGTTTTCAACGGCCGGTCCTCCGGTGATTTGATCGCCAAAATTTAACGGCTGTTTGAACCGCCAGAAAATTGCGGGTACATTTAGCCGTCGAAAAATGGCCGTCAAAATTCCTTTTCTATATGGTTTATTCTAGCAATTTTAAAAACACCAAAAAAATCATCGGAAAATTTTCAAACCGATAAAAATGGCCACCGCTATTCGACCATTTTTCTATAGTGAACGAGGTATGAGCTGCAGTAAACGAAGCTCAAAACAATTCCAAGAGTAGAATTATTGGACCGGTAACACCACATGAAATCAAGATACAGAACACCCAGAAAACTAATCTCAAACATTTTATTCTCCCTCCCTTTATTACAAATGCTAAATGTTTATATAGCCAATTGTTGGCTACTTAAAACGGTACGCACTCAGCTAAAAAAAAAAAAATGGAATGCTACCTTTAAAAACTTCAAAATCCTCGTTGATGGTGTATCTTATAAATTTCATCATTTAAAAAAAAAATTTGTCCAACTTTATGAAATCGAATCATCCTTTATTAGTAGTGTATATTTTGCGAGTCATACTAATATTCCTAAAAAACTTATTTATAATTCAACTTAGAGACATAAAACATTATTTATTTAATAAAAATATTATTTTTTAGGTTTAAGTTATTGTGATGATAAAATTCCATTTAATGTCTTGAATTTAATAGGGAATGTTCATTTATGTTCTTAAAAAAAATATTACTTGTCATTGACATTCAACTGATGCAGGGTCATAATAATTATGGGTAATTAAAAATGACAATTATATTTTGTTAAAACAAATTAATGATTTTCAATAACCATATTCTAAAATAACAATCATTATATGAATTATTTGTTCATGAATCAGTTATAGCTTTGTACGAATATCTAGCACATAAATAGATAAAAAAAGTAGGGCACAATATTCATAGGTGACACCAATATTTTTACATAGAAAATATTGAAAATGGAAAAAATCATGGGGCCTGACCCATTTTTGAATGAATCCATTAGTATTGATAGCCGATTACAAATAATACCCCTCCTAAGAGGAGGGTGTTGGTTCAATGTAGAAAATACACATTCTATAAAATGCATCATATAGCATCAGTTCTTAAGAAAGTGTTGGAATATTTATTTAGTCAGTAGGATTGTAGTCGGTGGGCGACGGTGGTTGGAAGGACCGTAGTCGATAGACAACAGTGGTGGTTGGAAGAGCTGTAGTGGGTGAGCGACGGTGGTCAAAAAGACCATAGTCAACGGGCAACATTGGTCGGTTGCATGGTCGACAACCAGCATAAAATTTATCGAACAATCATTTGAACCCACGTAGTGAGATAAAAGCTTGAGATTGTTGTTGTAGAGAACTCATAAATGTTATTGTGCTTGACAACACTGAATACTTTTTTACTTAATTTATTATCATTATTTTTTTTACAAATGTTGCGTGTTAGAAAATACGCGGCGGTAGAGTTTGTAGATTCACGTCCGAGCGTTGTACGTAAATTTAACACACAAGCAGAAAAGAAGATGTAAACACCATAGTTTTTACGTGGAAAACCCAAAAAGGGAAAAAACCACGGGGCCTCGTCCAGTTGTAAAGTTTCACTAGTGTTTTTGTAGATTACAAATGGCGGATTCGTCCCACAAGTTGGGATAATCCGAATACAATTTGTTTCTCCCAAGAAGTTTACAAAATTCTTCAAATTCCCTGCGTTTCCTGAAAATCCGGCAGAGTTCTGGCGTCTTCAGGCGACAGGAAGAGCTCCGGCGGTGATCGAGATGGTGAGGAATCTCCTTTTCCCCTTTTTCCTCTTCTTCTTCTCTCTCTTCACTTGAGTTCCCTTGGTGTAGAATGAGGACTCTATTTATAGTTTTTCTGGAGTGGCATAGCCCGTAAATAGGCGTGAGATCAAGAGCGAATTGGGAGTGGTTTGAATGAACGGCGGATATCGAATCCTTTGATCATGCACTGTTCGTTGGTCATTTTAAGACCTTAATGATGTCAGAATTCAATGATCTTGGGCTCGTTGGATTTGTCTCTTCGAGCCGTTCGATTCGAGTATAAGCTCGTCAAAATTGGAGACCGTTTGATAACTCAAATTGCGGTTTGAACCCTCCAACAGTGCTTTGAACCCTTGATTCGGACTCGTTTGGGCTCGGATTGGGTTGATCTTGGTGTCGTTGGGTTCGTATTTCCTAGACGCTCAGTTTGACTATAAGTTCGTCGAAATTAGAGTTCGGGTACTTCCAAAATTAATTTTTGAAGTTTCCAACTAGCTTTTGCCTCAAGATTCGTGCCTGATCAAGATAATTTTTGCGTGATGTATCAACAAAATAAGGCTGTAGTGTGAACTTGTTTCCACATTCCCTTGCAAAACTCCATTATAATAGTAATTGATGTGCATCTAGTTAGGAATTTTGTTGAGGATTTTGTTCTGCACAGCAGTGATTGAATTAAGAGCATCCAAAGCAGCTGTTTCTAGCAAGTTAAATGTTATATAAGGGTTCATAATATTGAATTTGATTTTTTTTTCCTTCAAGCTTATTAACTAATTCTTCTTTGTAAAATCTTAAGGGAAATTTTTTATCTAGTTGATCTAACAGCTTTTGCTCTTGATAAGCATCCATGATCACGGTTGGCGCCACATCCGTCATGTCCTACGCTGATATTAAGGTTTCATTTGAGATAACTTTCTTATTACTTTCTAAAGCTGTTTTTTTGTACAAAAATTTTGATTTCATAAAATTTTTGTATTAGAAAATTACTTTATGAAACAGTAAGAAAGTTGTCCCAAACAAAGCCTAAAAGGCACAAAAAAAAATTATGACTTAATTTAATGGCTAATCAAATCATCTAAAAATTTAAAATATAAAATATTCAATTTATACCATAGTTAAAATATTTAAATATCCTCAATACTTCAACCAAGTCATAGTGTCATACTAGAGTTATTTTTTTTTTTTCTCAAAGACTCAAACACATTAAAGGCCTCTTTGGGACGACTATAACGCTTTATAAAGTTAATTGTAAAATTATTATGAGGAAAATAATTTAATTTAATTTTGATTATAAAAATTAGTTTTACATCATAAAAATTTCTGAAAAATAATGAAAAATAACAAATAATAATAATAATATCCAATTGAAATTATGATGTTGTCAGAAAATCAATGTAATTAAAATGCTATATCAAATAGGCCCTAAATATTTCTTATTTTTGCATCTTTATTTATCAATATAACAATTGAGACATGCATTGTTAAATGAATTGAGAGCGGTGAATATTTAGCTTTTAAGGTAAATCATCAATGACATCAAATATTAATTTTTATAGAAAATTTATTTTTTTTATGTATTAATCTTCATTAGTGTTAGTTTTGTGTGGAATATGATTGAGTCGATCAATCAGGTTGTCCTGTTGACATAGACCTCAATTATGTCAGTCAAATCTTGTGGTAGTACAATCTCTGGTTAAAGATAGAAAATAGAGCATCATGACGATGTAGGTTGCAACGCCATGACATTTGCAGAGTGAACTCAGAGACAAAGAGTGGAGTTTCATAGTGCTTCAAACCTTAGCGGGCTTAGAAGTTTTTTTTTTTCCTTCTTATTTCAGTTGAAGGGTTGCATCCTTTAGATGTTTTTAAGCGTCGCTTTTCTGTTTTGAGTTGATTGCGGTGTGTGAAGGAGAGATAAAGAGAAAGTGTGAGAATAGAGATTTGTGCAATCCCCCAATTTTTATAGTGCATCCTTTGATTTGGTGTAGTGTGACGCCGTGATTTTTTCCTTATTTCAAAATTTTTCATATTAAATCATGTTGTTCTTCCTTCTTCGTTGCACTTTTATTTTTTCTTGTTTATTTCCCTGCGTGATTTTACTTTCCAACCAACTAACATTAAATGCCACAAATCTAAGCGGGCCAAAAACACCTACTACGGTCTGAAATCTGCCATATCCAACAAAATTAAATCTATGTAATTCAATTCAATAAGGCAAAGAGTTATATCAAAATATTATGATTGCATGCATTATGAATTTGTGATTAATATATCTTTCTATATTAGTATATTAGATTCATATATTATGAATCATTTCATATGAAATAGAGAATAGATTATTCTAGCTTCATTGTAGAAATTAACAAATTAGAAATACTAAATAGCTAAATACTATATATAAATCTCAATTTATATACTCTAAATACTAGAAATACTAGAAGAAAAGAAAAAAGAAATAGAGGCAAAAGATGGCAAAGGAATTTTGTATATGCGTGGAATATTAATCTTCATTAGTCTTAGTTCTGCATGGAATATGATTATGTCGATCAATCAGGTTGTACTGTTGACTCATATCTCAATTATGTCGGTCGAGTGTTGTGTATAAACAAGTTGAGTCGAGCTCGAGCCATATCAAATTAGAGCTAGGCTTGCACAATTTTTAGGCGGCTTGAACTCGACTCATGTGTCCGAACATCTAGCTTGAACTTGGCTCGTTAGCTCAAGCACGAATAACTGGCTTGAGCTCGACTTGATTGCAGGCTATAATAGAATGCATTTTTATAAAAATTTTATTGTAAGCTAGTTTCAAATTCTCAATATTTTTGTAAAAAAAAAAAATTAGTTTGGCATTAAGTAGATAGCTCCAAACTCCAAGCCTCTTTTTTGTGAAAAAAAAAAGTACATAGCCCATTCACCAACTATTTAAAAAAAAATTGTAATAAGGGAAAAAAAATAATACAATTTTTTTTAAAATATCATAAAATATACATATAATTAATACAACATTATAGCTCCATTACATTTTCATAGAGTACATTAGTTAAATGAACAAACCCAAATAAGGTATAACATTTCTTGATAACAAAGTTTGCAAAAATCACCCATTCTATTTTCAAATAGATTTATAATAAGAAAGTTAACCCAGGAAGATCTGTCCATTGCTACAAATTCTGTACAAAGTTTCTATGCTTGTATCACATGCAAGCTTTGTCATCACCATAGGAAACATAGAGAAACTCCATAAAAACCATCTCAGCAAAAGCTTGGTCGGCTCAACTTGTAAAGCCTTGAGTTTCTTTTGCATTTGCACCTGCTGCTTTAACAATTATAAACATTGACATATTTGCTGCTTAACAGCCAAACAGTTCATATTAATGAACATAATAAAATAGTTGAATGTTTCAAATGGCCTATCCAAATTGCAGATATAGCTACAAATCTCTCTCACAAACTTCACTTAACAAATATGACATTAGAAGATTATAAAGTTAATTAAAATTTTTATTTTTTTCATGCTTCTCTAACATTTGCCATTCAGTTTTTTAATAACCCGCAAATGACAAAAAAAAAAAAGTTAACTCTTTGCATAAATTGAATGTAACGGTAATGGTAATTTTTATGATTTGTTGCTAATCTACGAATCATAAAATTTAAAGTTATCTCCTTTGCATTAAACAGTAGCTTTGATTAGAAAATATTGAATAAGATACAAATTACCGTGGAAATGATTTTAAGTAGATGGTAATTGAATCTCAATCTCCTTATCCTCCTCCTCCTCCTCTTCCTCCAAAAGATAAACATCACAATATGTAAGCAAATAAATAACAATTATTAAAAATATATAAATAATAACAAATTAATACATTTGTCATGCCTTTCAATCCATATTGGGCATAAACCCAGTTTGACCTACATATCAAAGCTTGTAATGTTTCAACACCCAATTTAAAATGATAAGTATCTACAACTCTCTCGCATGCTGAAAATATAGATTATGAAGCAACTGTAATAATAGAAATTGATAGTATGTTTTCATCCAATATAAATAATATATGATATTTCATTTGGTCGTTCTTCCACCATGCAATACAATTGCATGTCCTATCAACTGGACAAATTTCTAGACCATCTTTAAAATATTTAGCTAAATATAATTTTGCAAGTTGATTACTGGTTTTTTCAGATACATAAGCCGCGAAATCAAACCACCCACTATATTTTTTTATCCACCTTCTTTGGTCATTCTTGAACTGCTACTTTTTCCGATTGAAGTCTTTCTCTCCCCAATCTAAAAGTTTCACCTGCCCCTTTAACTTCTTGTTCAAAGCATGTAACATATTCCTCATACAAATTATGTAATAATGCACGAAAAAATTGAAATATTCCGTGCACTCTCACCTCCAAAAATTATGGGATATGTAAACTCATAAAATTATTCATGTGACATTCTAGAGTAGGTAGAACAAACAAATTAACTTTACGGCAGCAATTGACAAAAACAATGTTTATAATTGTTAGAGCAATAGGCACAAATGATTGTATATTAAGCATAGACAATACATACAGTACATATTCACCCCCCCCCCCTAAATTTTTTTTTTAAAAAAAATTGATTATCTGATTTTTTCGGTAATTTATCCCTCTTTATTTATTTTTTAGTATTTATTACAAGGGTTTTTAGGCAATTCCCCTAAAACTTTTAAAATACCATGGTCTTTAGGTAATTGCCCCCCACAAATAGTAAAGAGAATTCATCATTGAATTCCAAAAATATCCTTCAAACTAAAATTTGTTATGGAGCCGATGCCCCAAAGACTCCCGACAAATATGCCTTATATGCCCCCCCCTAAAAATTAGGAATGGCTCCGCCCCTGTATTCAGTAGTAAGGAAAAAAGAAAACTATAACCTGATGGTAAAAAAAAACTATACTACGGTAAGAAAATTCGACCAACAGACAACAAAGCTCTAGACCTTATCTAAAATAGAGATTTCTAATGATATCAAGATAATCAATCTTAAATGTCATTTCTTATTTTTAATCTAAATTACAGAATGAATTTTTAATATCAATATCTCAAAAACAGATTTTCTATCACTAAAAAAATTGTAATTTCTTTCAACCCGTATATAATAAGCAATGATATGAGTAGAAAGGAATAAAAAATTTGAAGTAATATGATAGCCAAAATCATCCACATGACTGAGAGCAACAAAAATATTGAAGTAATACTAGAGCCAAAATCATTAGTATGATTAAGAGCATGTATAATGGTACACCTATTACAATTCGGGAGTCAAATATTTTGATGATAACAAATATTTTTAGATTGTATTTATTTTTTTTAATATTTTATTATTGTATATATTTTTTATGTGCACTAATATTTCGGGTTTAGCATACACCAAACATCGTTAGAAAATCAGAACTTAAGGCTGGATAGTATATGATTAATTTAAACAAGAGTATGCCCTTTTTATTTTCTTGAGTTAGTCAATGTAAAAAGTTGTATGTTAACTTAGCAATCGTGCACACACACAGGGGGAGTGAAAATAAATATTTTAATTTTTTTAAATAGTACTGGACAATGTGGATTTGTACTGAATGATCTAGATCATACTATACGATATGTGTAATCATAAATTAATGATAAATATTTAATTAATCTAGATCATACTATACAATATATATATATATATATATACAATCATACTTTACGGCCACTTAATCATATTGGACGATCATATATTTTAAGAAATCCTGTTGTTAATTAAATTAGGCAATAATTTAAATTTTGAATTTTGTTCTATTCATACTGTATGAACCTAATCGTATTGTACAATGCTTTAAAATATTTTCTATTTTAACCTTGTGAATAATCAATGGAATTTATATTAATTAAGTTTTAGATCGTACTATACGATATTGATTGTACTGCTCGATCAATAGAAGCGATATTTGGTCAATAAGCTTCATGGCGTTGCAGAATGAACTTAGAGACAAAGTGTGAAGTGTCGCAGTACTCCATACCTCAGTGGGCTAAGATATTTATCTTTTTTCTTCTTATTTTAATTAGTTGAAGGGTTACATCCAAAAACATCCTTTAAATGTTTTTAAGTGTCTCTTATATATTTTGAGTTGATTACAAAGTGAGAAGTAAGGAGAGATAAAGAGAGTGTGAAAAGAGATATCTTTGCAATCTCCCAATTTTTATAGTGAATTTATTAGTATAGTGTAATGTGATTTCGTGATTTTTTTTTTAAATATTTTTATATTAAATCATGATGTTCTTTCTTCTTCGGTGCACTTCTATTCTTTTTTTTGTTTATTTTCGTGCGTGATTTTACTTCCCAACAATTAGCATTAAATGGCACAAATCTAAGTGGGCAAAGAGTTAAATGGCACCTTCTCGTGTTGGAAATCATTCCCATTCAACAAAATTAAATCCTTCTAAATAAATTCAATTAGGCAAAAATTTATATCAAAATAAATTATGAAAGAAAAAATTTTACTTACAATAAAAAGTTATTTGACTTTAATTGAAGGACTTTTAAGTTATCCTATCTAAAAAAATAACCCCTTATATATGGTCTCTAATTTCCCCTGTTATTCAATCAGATCTCATTAAACAAAATTTATTTTCAACTGAAAAAATAATATAGTAATTTATTCATGCCAATATTTATATCATTTTAATAATACCAAAGCCTCTACCAACTACACATGATCTTATATCATTTTTTGTTGAATCTAACAATAAATCTGAATTTCAGTGTATAATTATTTCGAAGAAGTTCTATATATCCTTATTTGATGAATTTATGCCCTTCCCACCCCACATCTCCCTCTCCCTCTCTCTCTTTCTCTCTCCCTCTGTGTGGAGGCAGAAGTGCAGAGCTGCTCATAGGGAGCATGGCAACCCAATTGCCAAGTGTAGCCTCTCTCACACAAACCCAAGCCTCTTTTGAGCCTTGGTAACCTGTAACTCTTTTTGACCCTTGTCTTATTCACTCAGACACACCAAACTCATTGTCCAAAAAGACTCACATGGCCTTCCTCTTTCTCTCATTATACATCTACTCTCTCCTTATGTTGTTGAACCACTCATAGCCACCCCCCAAATTAAAAGCAAGCTAAAAGCTTAATAAAACGCCTTTTCCTTCTCTTAAACCCACCCAAATTTTCAGATGGAGAAATCAAATTCTTCTTTCTCTTCTCCCTCTCCTCCTCCTATTTCTAAGCCAAGGCACAAGAGAAGCAAGAATGCCCATGCGATCACTGACAAGAACAATGTGGGAGGAAGCACCAGTGCTTGTGGGAAGCGAAGCTCTATCTATAGAGGAGTCACCAGGTCATTCTTTTTATACAATTTTCTTCTTTTGCTCTCTGATTTTTTTGCTTTAGTATATCCATATATGTTTGCATGTCAACTACAGGCATAGGTGGACTGGAAGATATGAAGCTCATCTGTGGGACAAGAATAGCTGGAATCTCATGCATAACAAGAAAGGCAGACAAGGTTTATAGCTACAGAGATCATGAGTTAGGCTTCGTTTGGGATAGACTTTTTTTATGCTTCTTAAATTTTTTTTATTAAAAAGCTGCTTAAAGAAACAGTCCGAAAACCGTCCCAAACGAAGCCTTTTAATCTCAGATTTTATACCGCATTATTGATATTTGAAATATTAATCATCTGTTTCTTCTCTTTTGTTTTTGGGTTGATTTTGGGAACTTGGAATATTTATGGACTGGGCGATTAGTTTATTTGGGTGAGTTAATCATCTAAAATGCTTATTGCTTCTTATTTTTTCTGGAATATTGCCGATTTTCATGATCTGATTGCATGGGCTGATGGTGATATGGTGAAGGGGCCTATGATGATGAGGAGGCTGCAGCTCATACCTACGACCTTGCCGCACTTAAGTACTGGGGTCCTGATACAGTGCTTAATTTCCCTGTAATTAGCTTTTATCGAAGAAATCTCGTGCTAATTATTGCAATTCATGCATGTTTTATTACATTTCTTAATTTTTTTTTTTTGCATGAAGGCAAACACCTATTTGAAAGAGTTCGAGGAGATGCAGAGCATGTCAAAGGAAGAATACTTGGCTACTCTTAGGCGAAGAAGCAGTGGCTTCTCCAGAGGAGTATCTAAATATAGAGGCGTTGCAAGGTAAAATCTCATCAAAATAACAATACTGTATTTTTTCTTAACAAAGTTTGATACATCTAAGGGCATCTCCCATAAAAAAATCTAATTTTTCACTCCAAAATGAAGTGAAACTAAAAAATGCAGTGATTCAGCTTCAATCGAACTCCATTTTGCCCATTTTACAAAGGTAATGATTGTTCTCTTCTTTGGTGCATTTCTTCGACAAGTTTGATAGAGATAAAAAAATAGAAAAGATGAACAGTGCAACGTCAATATTGACTTCCGACTGTTCACGCGCAACCAAATAGTGGAAGTTTTACCGTTCAGCTGGAGCTCTCAAGCGATATCATACAAACATTTAGAGTTCGGTTGGAGATGCCCTAAGCTTTTTTGTAACATTCAGAGCAATGTGGTTTATGTGTCTCTACATACAATATGCAGATCAATATTAAAAAAAAAAAGAAGTATCCAATGTGTCATAGCTTGTGAATGAACCAGACGTATTCTGATAGTCTTAATATTTTGTGCTGATTCTAACACGTGATGTCAGCATTTCTACATGTGCATGATTCTAAGGAAAAATAGAGTAAATTAGATTATAACGTATTAATAATCAATGCTTGGGGATTACATTAACGAGAATAGTATTTTAGCATTTTTCTGAAATATAGGTGATCAGCTCGTTAGGTAAACCTCACCCTGCCAGTTGCAAATAAAAAAATAAGAGGATTCAAAGAGAATGCGAAACCACGTATTTAATTAAGGCTTCGTTTGAGATGACTTTTTTTTTACTGCTTCTTAAAACAGTTTTTTAGTACAAAAATTTAATTTTTGTACTAAAAAACTGTTTTAAGATGCGGTAAAAGCCGTCCCAAATGAAGACCAAACTGGTCTACGGCTAAGACTTTCTTTGTGACAGATTTCTTATTATTTTTTACAGCAACTTTTTAGTACAAAAATTACTTGGAAGTAATCAACATTTAGTGGTAAAAAACTATCTCAAATGATGCCTAAGGTTTCTTTCATGACAATTTTCTTACCATTTTCTAAAACAGCCTTTTAGTACATTCTACAAAATTTTAAACTAAAAAGTTGCTTTAGAAAGCAATAAGAAAGCCGTCTCAAATGAAGCCTAAATCAATTTGAAGGTTTGACTTGCCTCAATCCTGATTCACTCGTTAATGCGTAAATGCTTCTCATTATTTTATTGTAGGTGAAATATTTTGAAAATTGCATGTAAATAAAAATTAATTTCTAAAAATTTGTACAGGCATCACCACAATGGTCGATGGGAGGCTAGGATTGGACGCATCCATGGCAACAAATATCTCTACTTGGGAACTTTCAGTATGGTTCCTCTTCCCATGCCGTTTTCACATCTTCCATAAGAAAATTTCATTCATATAACGCCTCATTTTAATTTGTTCCTTTACTATTATTATTTTTATATATTATAATGTTTGCTTGTAGGCACACAAGAAGAGGCAGCCCAAGCCTACGACATGGCCGCCTTAGAATACAGAGGCCCCAATGCGGTGACCAACTTCAACACTAGCTACTATACAAGCCATCCACCCCCATCGCCAATGCCAATGCTAGAGCCCAACTATTCCATGATTATGCCGTCTCCTTCCTCATTGAAGTCTCTTGACAAAGAGCTTTCTGACATTATCAACATACAAGTCCCAGATGACTTTGGAGATCTTCTCTGGTCAGATATGGAGAATAAGGAGTTCGACTCTTCTCAAGAAGTTAACTTTGAGGAAACTAATAACCTCCATGATTTGTTTGATTGCGTTGGTTTTGAGGAGAATATCGAGCATCTTTTCGAGGGGATCGATTATGATAATGGCAATATTGACAACAATAATGATGATGGTGGTGGCGGCCTGGCGGAGGAAAGGGCAAGCTCGAGTACGCTTAATTCGGCTGCTTCTTATCCTCCTCCAGTCAGTATATACTCTTAGCGTAGTTGTTATTTGATTTTTTTTTTAATGGAATTGGGTTGGTTTGATTTGATTTGGTTTGATGTCATTTGGTTGTTATTTATGCTTAGAATTAATGATGGAGTTTTGCATTGACCTTACTGGCCGGCCAATATGGTTAACTAGATAATATATGCATGGCATGTGAAGTAAGTTGAGTTCTATTGCTTGTAAGTTGCAAGAAGCTTTGAATCATATTTATTTTCAATTGAATTTAAGAAAAGTTGGCTGGCCACTCATGATGAGAGGTAAGAAAATACTTTGGTACATGCATTTTTCTCCAACTAACATTCTGAACTTCTCTGTACTGAAATTTTTTGGCTTATAGTTTCTGTTACTTGAATCTAAATCAAATACAAATTAAATAATATTTGCTTCCAAAGTTATAGAAAAATGTCATGGATTTTAAGTCATTCTAGCTTATTTTCTCATAATGTAAATGATGAGGAACATGAACTCCTTTTTAAACAAAATCATATAAGAAAAAACATCTTGATCTTTTGAAATATTGGATTGCAATTCGAAGGTTGGATCAATGGCTTCCTCCACATGACAATATCATGAGAATTTCAACTACAATTTCATGCTTATTTTGTGTCACGATAATAGTTGTTGTACTTTATTGTTATTGTGCTATCCATTATAATGTGTAAATTAAGGTTGTAGTTCTTGAATTTCAAGGTTCTAATGTGTGGATTTAGGCTTCGTTTGGGGTGGTTTTCTTATTGTTTCTTAAAAATATCATTTTAGTTCAAAATTTTAATTTTTATACTGAAAAGTTACTTTAAGAAGCAGTAAGAAAACCGTCCCAAATGAAGCTTTAATTAGAAGTGTATTATATGAACTTTGTTGTTGGATCAGAAATTGAATACGATGACTTGCACTTATATGGATCATTTACAAATTGAATGTAAAGAAAATGTCTAATGAATATTGGAGATCAAACCACATGTGAGCCCAAGTAAAGGAACATGTATTTCTACATTATCAAGCTAAGTGACCTTCAAGAAATATAATTATCATGCCAAAAGAAAACCGATATGTGTCAATCTTTTAAGCTCGCCTTGATCAAAATTGGTCATGAAATCCGACCTAAATCACTATACATGGATAGAATGTAATCATAGGTAAGTTTTAAGGGCTTCAATTCATTTCACATATGAGTTCAGGGACGAGCTTCAAGATCACTTATTTGAGGATATTCCTAATGTTTTGTGAAGTTGCAATAGAAAGTACTTTTTAAAAATTGATATATAAAATAACTTCCTAGCATAATTTTTTTTTTTTGAAAATAATAAATTTTTGATCAAATAAAAATTATGACTGTAGTATGAAAAATAAAACAGTAATAAAGATGTCCCAAATGAAGCCTAAGTTTTTATTTGTGATCATTTTTTATTATTTTTGCATCAGAAAAAATATTCAATAAAAATTACATTTACATTTATCTTAATGACAATTTTTACATTATTTTTTTTTAATTTCACCTTAAAAAAGTTATATTTTGAAAGATATGTAAAATTGCATTTGAAGTCCAAGTGGCGGTGGCTTTTTCATTTTTAAACAATTCAATAAATATGTAATAATTTTATTTCTTGTGGGCCAGAAAAATTCTAACCTAAATTCTTTGTCATTTAATTTATTTTCCTTTTGCCCGCTTTGGTTAACAACTAACCTGTTTTGGTTAACAACTCCGTAAATTGCCTGACACTCAAAAGAAAATTTTATCATAAAAAAAATTAGCCAATTTATCTTACAATGGGAGTAAGTAACAGCTCAAAATTTTTAATATAATTAATTATCATCATTTGATTTATCATTAGCAGACTAAGCCAGTTCTTATTATTCTGCTTCATAACATTTATGCCAACAAGTAGACCCGTCAGGTTCAGCACGTGGATGCCATTAAAAGCAGCCCTGACCGACCGTAATCCGTCTTTTCCTCCAAACGCGAAGAAACCGGGAGGAGAAGCGGAGGAAGATCGAAACCAGAGGAGACGAACCAACAACCATCCATTCTCACCTTTGCTCCTTGATCACCCGACTGACTTGAAAAAGCCCCAGGCAATTTCCAGATTTCAGAATCTTTGTTTATTTTATAATCGATCTTATCCCTTTTTTTGTTGTTCCACGGTAATTGCTCTCGATAGTTTTGTTATGATCTCCTGTTGAGATCTGCTTTTAAGATCTAGGGATATTTCAGTGGGTTTTTGCACACGCTAGGCTAATTTGTTTATTTCATAGATCTGTTGGAGTTTTGTCTACGGGTTGGTTGCGGTTGTGTGAGGGGTTTGTATGGATCTGTTGGGTCTTGGCGTATTTTATTTGTTTTGGTTCTGATTTCGAGTATTTGCGTTGATAGAACAGAAAATAAGATGGGGCTGACGTTTACGAAGCTCTTTAGCCGTCTCTTTGCCAAGAAGGAGATGAGGATTCTCATGGTTGGGCTTGATGCTGCTGGTAAGACGACAATTCTGTACAAGCTCAAGCTGGGAGAAATTGTTACTACCATTCCTACCATTGGTGAGCACTCTACTTTTCCATGTTTATTTGTTCACTTGTGTGGTTGGAGGATCTGGTTTTGATTCTTTGGCATTAACTTGTTGAAATTCAGTATTTTTTCTACCAATTTTCTGGTTGAGGGTTTAGGCAATCATGAATTGTGGTATGAAGATGTATGGTGCATTATTTTCTCAATTTGTCAGAAAGCTTTACTCATGAAAGATTACGGAATATGGATATGATTTTTGGGCCGTGCTGTTGTGTTATTATATTTCTACGGTAGTAGGAGGATATGTTTTTAGCTAGCTTTATATGTGGCTGTGTGCTTTAAATGGCTATTACCATTAGTCTGTGGTGTTTTTTTTAAGTATATCACACCCCGTATCTTTGTAATTGATAGCTGTTTGTCTACATGTCAAATTTTTGTATATGCCTAAGAATTACATGAAGTATTAGTGCTATAATCATCTTTGATTTATATTTCACCGTAAAGATGAATAACTAGGCTACTCAGGTTGTAATACTCAGCAATTTGATAATGACACCAGCTACAGAAGGGACTTGGCTGGTGTTGAATCGTAAAATTTAAAATAATTCATACAAAATTCTATCTCATTGTTTGTTCAGAAGTACATATCTCATATAGTTTTCTGGTGAATTTGATCCTTCTTGGAAAGGATGTTATGCTAATGGATTCTAGTATATTTAGTTGAGATTAATCTTCTGAGACTGGATATTTTTTCCAAAATTCAGTTTTTATCTATTTGACTTCTAGTTTACATGTTTCAGTCTCTTTTTTTGTATTTAATGAATTTTCATATGAGCCTTATGCCATCACACTATTTCTTATTGCGGTAAATAGTTAAAAAGGATATCTTATAGCTTTATAAAAGGATTTAATTAGTTAAATGGTATCCATTCTTGATACCATACAGAATAATATTGGTCTGACTTATTTTGTTCTTATGAAGGATTCAATGTCGAGACTGTAGAGTACAAGAACATTAGCTTCACTGTCTGGGATGTTGGGGGTCAGGACAAGGTACTTTTCCAATCTCTTCAACAAAGCTTTGTGATTTCAAGCTCCATGTTGGATTTATGAGGTGTTCAGAAAGCTAAATTTGTAGTGAGCACTTACAGTTACAGTTCATTATGCTAATGACATATATCACTTGTATGCTTGTTTTAGTTAGAAAGTCTTTCTGCATTTGAACAATTTTACAAGAGTCCCCCACCCCTTTTAGGATGTTTTAAACATACTTATACTACATTCTTCAATTTGTTTATTATTATTTCAATGCACCACTTCTAATAATTATAATTTCATTCAAATTGAATGAATTCATGAAATGGAACATCATTAAAAAACAGATCCGTCCATTGTGGAGGCACTATTTCCAAAATACCCAGGGTCTTATCTTTGTTGTAGATAGCAATGACAGAGACCGTGTTATTGAGGCAAGGGATGAGCTCCATAGAATGCTCAATGAGGTATGTCTCATTTTTTTAACTTTCTTTGATGGGTTATGTGCCATTAGTTGCCTAACCTTCTTTCTTTGAATGTTCTTATTCATGGCCTATTCATATATATAAGTTGCTTAAGTTATTTTGGTTGTATTTTTTTTTTTCTTTTTATCAACTCTTTGCTTTAGCATGCTCCCATGTTTGCATTCCTTAAAGCATCAGCTGGGAGATAACTACTTCCTAGAGACCAAAAATTAGTGTAGCAAGTACAAAATAATAGGACTAACCTAATAATCATGTTCTTTACTACATTTCATTCTGATGGTATTTAATATGACACAAGAAAAATCCCCCTTTCGGCATCCTTATTTATTGTTTTTTTGGGGAACATGAGGAAGCGAGGATTATGGGCCCAGGCAGTGGTGTTGTAGTTCTGAATTGGGTGGCATTTGGGTTAGGGAAAATATAATAGCATACATCGATGGGCTGAATGGGTAGGAGAAATTTTTGTTAGCATTATTTCTATTGATCCATGAAACCTTTTTTCAAAGGCATTTGCATTAGATATAATGACTAAAATTGAATTTATGTCTTAATTTTAGTTATTCCTTCTAAGTGCAAGAAAAATGAAACCAAAGAAAGGAGAAAATGGTTTTAGGATCTTAAGTTTTTTAATAGTGTTGAAAAAAAGAAGGAAAAAAAGTTAATGTTGTTTCATGGGATTTGCTACTGAATTCTGGATAAGTTTTACAGAACTGTTAGTCATTTATTTGTACTAAGAATGGGCACTACAATACATGTCAACAATACAAAATAGTGCATGCCATGGCACATAGTGTGCATGGCGTAGGGGATGAAATGACGCACTCTGTTTGAGTCATCTAAGGGCGATTGCGCATTATGCAAAGCCCTTATTTTAATATTTATAATTTAGGGCCCAAAATGAAAATTTGTATTTTTAATTATAAATTTTCTAGTTTTTTCTTGCCCCACTTAAAATTTATTAGAGTATGATGACTTCCAACAATCCCAATGGATGAAGCTCTTGCATCTTTGTCTATCATGTCATTTGCCTCTTTGCTTCTTTTGGTCGTGACTTGAGAATGCTGCAAGCCAAGCATCTTCGTCTCTCTCTCAAACCATTTTCATCAGTGTCATCTCTATTTCCAAACACCGTATACTGAGCATCAAACCATCATTCGTCTCTCTCTTGTTGAGTCTCGTTGAATCTGAATGCTCAAACCATCTTAGACGAAAGAGGACTTGACAAAGTTCCAAACACACTTTTGGAGACCGACATACTCACCAAGGCCAAATATTCAAACCATTTTCGACGAAGGACTAGGGTTTGATAAAGGTGTATTCCTAAGCATTTGATATTGCTTGAGCTTTTTTTTTGTCCCTTGGTTTTCCTTTATTATTTCTTTCTAATTGTTTTGTACCATTGCTCTCTACCACCCTATCCGCAATGTGATATTTTATTTATTTCTTATCTTTTTTATTTTCATTTTTGAATTTTTGCTGATCTTTTTTTTTTCTATTTGATATATATTTTTATTCAAAATTTTCTAGCATACATATTTTAGTATTTGTTATCTTTATTAGTATTAGGTACCCAAAAAAATGTTCAATTTAGCTGCATGTTATTTATAATTTTTTAATATTTTGTGTCAAGTTTAAAATTGTTTATACTACACCATGCACTATGATTCCATGGAGACCTTAGCACTATGATGTGACATTTGCTATTTATAGTATGGGCATTGCTTTAATGAAGTGTTTGTGCTTGGGGTTGCATTGTTTGACTGGGGAAGAAAGGGGCATACATATAAAGAGATGAGTAGTACTAAATTGAGGCTGGTTTTCTTTTACTTGCAAATTCATTCATTCAAGTAAATATATTTTCCATTTTATGTAGCCAATCTTTTATTATCTAAATGAGGAACTTACCACTTAGAAAGGATACTGCTCGCGGTGGTTGAATGTAAAAGATACGATCACACATCACCACTTACACTATCTTTGGAGTGTGTGGGTCTACGAAAGGATCTTGCTCGCGGGGGTTGAATGTAAAAGATACAATCGCACAATCTTATAGGACAAAATGGTTGTAAATATTACAATCTATGCAAGCAGGTCAATGGTATAATAGATACAATCATACATATAATTATCCATGAGAATATTGTCTTTCGTTTATACATCTTGATAGACAGTAGTATATATGACTCAATAATCATGATATTTCTCCCATTCAATACATCAGCTCGAATTGGGTTGATTTGATGTGAGAGTTGGTTACCCGCGGACGTAAGTCTCTATGGTTAATTACATTTTAGGCCAAGGTCTAATAATACTCTCTATTAGGAATGTTATTTTATTCTCTTCTTGATTTTGTGCATAGGAATGTTATTTATTATCATTGAAGAAATTATAGATTTAAAATTTATCAGGAGTTAGAGAAGACACACTTGAGAGATGTACAATCTAGGCTTATGCTTTCCTGGAGTGAGCTATCAGCTAACATCCTAAACACAATCAATCGTCTTATGAATGCAAGATATGATGACTCTAATCTTAGGGAATTTAATATATTTAATCCAGAAAGTTTAATCAATATTTTATAATATGCAAATGTATATAGCTAGTGTCATATAAGATGATGCATTAAGCAAATGCTTAAAGAAAATCTTTTATTCATTTATTTAGAATGTTTTTTTCCATGGTCTACTAAAATAAGATAGCCAAGCTCCACCACAACATGATTGGATTTTTACTATAATGAATTTAAGTTCAAATGCATTTGCTTAGTTTCTTCTAACTTCAAGTCTTCTATAGAGTTTTAAAAGAGAACACCTTCAAAGGAGAGGGAATTATCTTTGGAGCCCTATTTATTTATGTAAACTAACATCTTTGAACATTTTATAACCTTTGAAATTGAAATATACAAATATACATTGAGCACTTTAATGTTGGGTTTCTAGAAGAACACAAGGTTTAGAGGAATCCTAGGCACATGCAAGGCTTTAAAGACCTATGAGGCTCTAAGTTTTAGATAGTTTATCTCACTGGAGGGAGTCAATGATGCAACCGATTTGTTCTAGTCTTACAAAGGCGAGATGGAGGGAGGAGGAAGCTTGACCTCGCAGTCCAAGTATCTTCACATTTCCTCCCAAATGAAAATATAACACAAAGAGATAAGTAGGTGTTAGAATTTCATGTATATTAATTTATAAATGTATACAAATAGAAAATTCATAGAAAATACTTTAGAACAATCATATATATTAACACAAAATATTAGCATTTATTCTTTCTAGGCAAGAGTATAAAATCAAGTATAACACCTTATTTATAACATCTCATTTACAAATAGTAGAGATATAAATATGTTCATAGTGAATTATGAAACTTTATGTACAATCATTTAAACTCGATATTGAATTTGATTTACACTATAGACAACAAAGATAGAACTTTTGTTAACAACAAGAATTTATTCAACACCATTCTTACTTGTAATTTGAACTTGATGCATATGTTAAAGGAAAATTGGGAAGAGAAAACAAATGCAATTTCACTTCTTTCCAATCATGAATGAATCTACTCATGCCATCTCCAATCTCATGCCAAACACACAAAGCTTTTAATCGAATAAATAGAACTTTTAGGAATGATGAAAAGAAAGAGAAGTTAAATGGTCGAAACTCTACTACTCCAACCTACCACCACTTTGAATGTATTCTCAAAGATGAATTTGTAAGAAAAGCACATTTCATTTATAAGATTTAAACAAGAGAATTATACATCAGTAAAGCCAACGAATTATTACTTGTAAGACATTCATATGAAGCATTCTCTATCTTGATTATCATATCAACTCACTTGTGTGAATTTAATTTTTTTTTATTTATAAACTTCTATTCGAAACATGAATGAATAGATGAATCATAATACTTTACATATGCTATTTCCACATTCACATTATAATTTGACAATTCAGGAGAAAGTTATTCATATTTTGCATTGAATACACTAATATCACAATATGAATATGTATATTAACCTTCCAACATGGCCATACAATTTCTTTAAGGTTGGAACAAAAATTTTATGAAAGCTTACTAAAATAGTCATCAACCCTTACATCACGTAATCTCAAAGAGATATGATAAATTTTTCAACAAACTTTAAAAACTCATTTAATGTTGGGGAAATGTTTAGCTTAAGCATCATTAGTGACTTAATAAAGTGATTAAACATATTAAAAAAATTAAAACTAGGCATAGTCACTCCTTTGATAGGTGACTTGTCTTATTCCAAAATTTTTTAAAAAATCAGCTTGAGAATATATTCATTGATGGAAGAGAGTAAGTTAATGCAAACTAGGGTAAGTCGCCCATCTTGTCTTATTTCACATTTTTTTTAAAGATCGAATCGAAAACCAAGCTGTTAATGGAAGAAAGTAAATTAACACTGCGGAGAATATAGTCATTAATGGACGGACAACTCATAATAATAATAATTTATTCATTATTAAATATTTTTTTTGTGTATTTATAACAATGTTAAACAAGATAAGAGTGTATTATCAAATAAGATTGACAATACTGGGTGTTAGAATCCATGTGGTCTTGTATAACATCAGTGATTGAAGACCATAATGAGAGAAAATAACATTGGGTTCTAATAATTTTATCAGAAATCCCTGTAAAGATTTTTATATGGTATTATTGATAAACAAATTTGAACTCTTTTGTACAATAGAACTTCAACTATGTAAGTCTCGTTGTATACTCAGTATTTGCATGTTCACTTCTCATTATCCGGCTAATGCATTATGTAGAAGAAAAGGCGAGGTAAGACAGATAGCTTCTTTAAATGTATAAACCACATGGTAAAGGAAACTATATTGAATGTTCACTTCCAATGCATCAAGAGCCACTTAAATAGTTGAAGTTATATTGTGCAAAAGAGTTCAAAGTTTTCTATCAATAACACCTTATAAAAATATTTATAGAGATTTCTAATAAAATTATCAGAATCCAATGTTGTTTTCTCTCATCATGATCTCCCATCACTGAAGCTATACAAGACCATATTGATTCTAATGCCAATATTATCAATACGATTTGATAACATATTATTGTCTTCTTCAGCATTGTTACATATGCACAAAAAATATTTAATAAGACCATATGGATTCTAATGCTCAGTATTGTCAATACGATTTGTCAACATATTATTGTCTTATTCAGCATTGTTACATATGCACAAAAAATATTGAATAAAATTTTATTTTAAAAAATATATTTTCTGTAAGTTGCCCATCCATTAACGGCTATGTTCTCAGTAGTTTTAATTTATTTTCTTTTAATAACGGCTTGGTTCTCGATTTGATATTTAAAAAAAAATTGAAATATTTTACGTTAACTTCCTCTCTTCCATTAACGGCTATGTTCTCAAATCAATTAAAAAAAAAAAAATTGGAATACGGCAAGTCGCATGTTAAACAGGCAACAATGTCTGGTTTAAAAAAAATACATGCTTAATCACTTAATTAAGTCACTAATGATGCTTAAGCTAAAGTTTTCCTATTAATGTCAAATATACACAATGTTGAAGCTCAATCTTGCATATGAACGCTTGCTAATATCAGACCTCCTTAAGCATGCCTACATTAATGAGATTGTAAAGAAAATCACTCATCAAACAATATGAAAAGACACTCATCTTGCAACAACGACCATACAACTCTTCTATTTACTCCGATTCAATACTTAAGGTCAAATGCAATTTCAAGGAAGAAAAAAGGATTGATGCAACTTTAAATCTTTCAAGAATCTCAAGGAACCTTCAACTTATTACTTCTCTTTTCTTGCTTCTCAAGAGAAGAAACAAATCCCAAATGATTGCTAATCTCTTCATCTCATCCATTCATTTTGATTTGAAAAGACATATCAAGAAGTAACAACTCAAAAATTTCATTAAAACTTCTAAAGAACAAATATCAAAACTCAAGAATGAAAGAAGCAGAACCACAACATCTCAATCTCTTTAACTCACCATTATAATAACATTGCATTAAGCTTAAACTATGGGTGTCAAAATAGGTCAACAGGTCGGGTTTGGTCCAACCCGAAAATCCTCATCTCAAATAGCCAGTGATACATTCGAAATATAAATACTAAAATGGAAAACAAGCTATCGACGACTCTATCCACTTCATCAAACAAGCTTGGCATATTTTAGAAAACTTCATCTTATTGCCCTCAATTCTCCAATATATATATAGTTCAGCAAATTGTAAGTCTTCATGAAGATTTCAGCACATGGTTAATAGCGATGGACATTTATACTATAACGATTTAGATGTATCTTGAGTAAAATAGTAAAGAAACATTATCTAAACAAGGAACATTTACATGACATAAATTTATATAGATCCTTCAAGAAAAATCTGTATAGATCTTGTACAACAACAATAGCAAAACATAGCAAAAATCTATATGGATTTTATACAAAATAATAAGAAATCAATACCAAAATCTATAAGGATTTTGCACAAAAACAGTAGGAAATTAATCCGATATTCTGTAAGGATTTTATACAAAAGCAGTAGGAAATCAATCCAAAAATGTGTATGGATTTTATACAAAAATAGAAGGAAACTAATACAAAAATCTGTAGGGATTTTATACAAAACAGTAGGAAACTAATCCAAAAATCTCTAGAAAAAAAAAGTATATTTCATTGTCTCTTTGTATAAATGTATACATGTATATTTTCCTTGCCATAAAGATAAAACAAGGTACGAAAATCTCTCACTTTGCTTGGCCGAAATTTGAAGCTTGTTTTGCTTGTTCAAAATCTGCTATAGGAGGTGCATGCTTGCTGAATGAGGAGCAGATCTTTCTCTTGATGGCCGAATGAAGAGCAAATCTTCCTCTCTTGGCTGAAATACCCAACAAATAGCCCTTTATCTTGGCCTAAATCTACAGCAGGTTGCTTGCTTTGAGGTCTTGTGAAAATGAGAGGGAGAAAGAATAGAGGTCACTTGGCCTTAGAGATACGGATTGAGGGAGGCGTGTGGGAGGAAGAAGAATCATGGAACGAGAGCCCCCTTGCTTGGCCGACCCTAATTCCCTTTTTTGCCTGAGTAAGAGCTGGAGGAATTGGGTTTTGGAGTCTCATGTGGCCAGCCCTAGCAGCCCCTCTCTTCCCCTTAGTAAAAACCTATCATGAGAATAGAATAAAAAATCAAGTGAAGCCCTAAATCTAAGGATTAAGATTGAATCCTGCTATTTCCTTTGAAATGCTTTCAAAAGTGATCCCCTTAACAGATTTCAGCCATTTGATTTGAGTTGGATGGTTATTATTGAAATGTTTTACATGTAAGCTTAATATGAGACAATTTGAGTGAAGGTTTGTTTCTTCCATTTATTAGATATGTGTATGTATATTAACTAGATAGATTTTTTATTTTTAAATGATGTGTTTTGTTTTAATAAAATTATATATTTATATATTAATTTTTTTTTATTTCAATTTATTCTAATTATCAGATTTATTAATAGAAAGCACATGATGTTCTCTCTTTTCGACACGTATCAAAAGATGTCCGATTCGTGCACGAATAGATTCATTTGATTCATCTTGACGAGCCGAACACAACGGTGCCATCCGTTTTGCAAGATAAGGTCCCAATCAAATGATTTTATGTACGGAACAAACATGCGCATAGAAGGCTCAAATGCACGTAAAATACACATAAAATTGGCATTGACCCAATCACGCATATTTAGAATAAAATAGATGACAACGTGTAATCAAAAGGAATAAATTTTAAGGCCGACGACGAATCTAGGTAAAATACAAAACTTGCCTTTCATTAGACTAGACACAACGGTGCAACTTGCAAGAAAGTGAATCGACTCGCGAAATATGCAATAAGGCTATGTAGCTGATCAATGCCAAAAAGGAGGTCAACAGAGTGTAACACCGAAGCACCAAACACATTCCATTACTTGATTTAGTAATTAGTAGCTTTTATGCAATGAATCAGTTAATTAATTTTGAATTGATTACTTTATGTTCTCTGAATTTTAGACTCTTTAGGAGTTTTTTTTTTCTTCTCTGATAACGTGAGCTTGAAAGATTCAAGGTTTCTTGACATTTCATCACCTTCATTTTTTTGTCTGGTTGATGACACGTGTCTAAAAACTTGTTCCTTCAAGTGTAATTATTTCATCATTTTATGTGGCATTCGTAACTCATGTATTCCTAAATGTTAGCTCAAGTAATATGCTACTCAAATTTTAGACATAAAAGTACTTCCTCCTAAATTTAGGTTGATTCACTTTTCTTGTTAGTTTCTGCTTGAACTGTATCGTTGGGTTGACTTCAGCAAGGCAGGATGGGGGAGATTATCCAAACTATAGCTTGAAAAAAAAAAAAAAAAAACTCGATGGAGTTATTCGTATGTTATTGTTCATGTTAGACATTGCTTGCTTCGGTATAGCTCAATTGAGACTTTGTCATTTCTGTGCAAACCAGATAATAAATGCCCTCTAGATTGTTACTTTGTTAGGTCAAACCAGCCATTTGAAAATACGCTGTTGTCTCAAGAGATGGTAACCCAAGCAAATAACGTCTGTTATTGCAATAAGATAGCACTACTCATTGATGCCCGATTTTGGCCATTTGTCATCCTCAGTAATCAAGTTGCAAGTGTCTTACATATAATTTGGGGCGGTATATCTCATTTAATTTTGTTGAATTGCTCAATGACTTAGGTTTCGTTTTGGATGACTTTATTATTGCTTCTTAAAGCAGAGTTCCAGTACAATTTTTTTTATTTTTATATTAAAATTATGTTTTAAGAAGCAATAAAAAAGTATTAGTGAGCGGCTAACTGTTCCAGTGGATATGACAGGATGAGTTGCGAGATGCTGTTCTGCTTGTGTTTGCAAACAAACAAGATCTTCCCAATGCAATGAATGCTGCTGAAATCACTGATAAACTTGGTCTTCATTCCCTTCGTCAACGACATTGGTATAATCTTTTCATCCTCCTTTGTTAACTTCTAATGAATGCTTGTTTGCCTACGGCTCAGTTGGGTTGTCGGATTTCTTAGATTTTTTTATTTTTTTTTTAATTGGCGTAATATTTGATTTAGATAATGCAAGTTTGGCAATGATCATATTCTGAGATAAACTTATGAATTGATGATAAATATGTTTTTTTTTTTTCACACTTAAGTTTGTTATGCTGTTAGCCATCCTTTCATTGATGATTTGTATGCTGGATGTGCTTTCCTGATTCTCCATGATGTCGTCAAATCAGCATTAGATCCAAGAAATTGGATTATTTTTTTGGACTTTCGAATGAATTAAACTTAAACACACATTGCATATACAAGTTTTAAATTCTAGATCTCTTGGTTGACAACCTAAGCTCCCAGCTAATCGATCCGCATAGAAATTGAATTTTTGATAAGATTTCAACTGCGTAAATGTTATAATTTATGCTACATTGTCATATTCATTATGTCTAAAAGAAAACCTTTTTATTCCTTTATAGACTAACTTCGATAGATTGCTTAATGAGAAAATCTTTGGAATTTTTCTCAGGTACATCCAAAGCACGTGTGCTACTTCTGGCGAGGGACTGTATGAGGGTCTCGATTGGCTCTCTAACAACATTGCCAACAAGGTGTACAACTCTTTCTGAACGATATATATTAATTTTAAATCTTCTTGAATTTGAATAAACCCCATTAGATCGAAGCTCTTTTTATGGACTTTTTATTTTTTGAGGACACTGGACAGAGATAATCGTCTGGTTTTCTCTGTCTACTGGCAAAGCACAGCTTGCTACAGTAACTATGCTTTTTTTTTTTGCCAAGGCCTCGATCAACCTTTACAGTAACTATGCTTTGACTGTAGATAGAGAGAAAAACCGGACGATTCTTTCCGTCCGGTGTCTGCACAGAATAATATTCTTTTTTATTCTTTTATATTTTAATTCTTCACTGTAATGATCTTCTTGTTGACAGTAGGCCTTCCATGATTATTTTCAGGGTTAAACTTGTGGGATGCCTGGACGGAGAGAGGTTTATTTCTCTAAAAAGTGATGAGTTTGGTCGTGTTAATTCTCCTCGGATTATTGAACTTGGTAAATGGTTTGTTTATTGCTCATGCTATCCTTATAACTTATAAGTTTGTACTCCTATGACACTAAAAAGGCTTCAGCAGTTGCCAAGTTGCTCTAAGAATCTATATATTTTCTCCCTGTTCTGTTTTTCTCATCACTTGGAGCACTCGGCGCACTTTGCTGTTAAAGAGAGATCAGGGTGTAAATCTTAATTACATGAATTTTGTTGCCTGTTATTTGTTCAGTATGCTTCAGAGCACACTACCAATTGTTCGCATATAAGATTAACGCTGCTTTTAGATTATTAGTTTAGAGTAAGGGTGTGAGTGAAGCCGACTTATAAATAGACTCCAGCTCAACTTAATAAATGACTCGTGAGTTGAACTTGATGAGTTAACAAGTCAAATTTGAGCTAGCTTTGACTCGATTCGGTAGCTCACAAGTCAGTTCATTTAAAAAAGATTAATATAAGGGTTTTGATTATTAAATTGTTAAAAATGTCTAAAATTTTATTTCATCCTTAAAAAAAAAAAATCAAGCTCGAGATTTTATTATAAATAATAATGATTATGATTTATTTACTGTTTACTTAGATAATAATCATTCTCTTTTCATGATAAATAAATTGGTTTGAACACATAAAATAAAATTTGAGCACAAAATTAATTAATCAAGTTCATGTTAAAGGTGACTCTAACTTGATTGAAATCGGTTGCACTCCTAATTTGTAGGGTGAAAAAAAAAAAAAGAATATCTTTGTTGCTTGCTTTAAATTTAATATTTTAAAATATTACTAATTATATTAAAAAAGTAACTTTTTAGTCAATTACTGTGTTTTTTTTTTTTTAATTTGGAAATAAATTAGTTTTTTTTTCTTCCAAACAATACATGAGGTGCTTTCATTTATTTTCAAAATATCTATTATGGAAATATGAAATAGCTTAATGATAAGAAGCCATTGTATCTGAACCTCACAACCGATCTATCTGGAATGAGATGAATTAAAGGCACAGAGCTGAGGTGAAGGGGAGAAGGTAGTGGGAGCTTGAGAGTGGAGAAGGTGTCACAAAGCGACTTCACATGAGTACATGACTTTATATTACATTGGTCATACCGTCTTTGATTGTAGTAAGACTCACCTCAAAATTCAGTTGAAAAAGTATTGAAACAAAACTTTAATTTAAACACATCACAAAACCATTATTGAATACAAATAAAGCGGAAGATTAATAAATCTCAAAATAATTTTCAATTTATCATCGAAAAATACATATAAAATATGAAATATCTACAATAGCACTTGGTAATACACAACATAATAAAATAAAAGTCAAGTCTTCAAAAATTAAAACAAATTAAAATATACCTATAACATAGATAGGAGCATGTTATCAAAAACTACTCAGCTCAAAAACTACCCTAAAATGAAAGTAAAAGTATGAGTGAGCTAACATGGCTTGGTAGGTTATTGCAGTCTAAAACAGAAGTCAATAACTGAAATCAAAAGAGCTGAAAATACTATGTTGTAATAATAAACTAATTATTGTACGGAAAGATGAAACTGAAATATATATTGATACTGGATGCATTTAATTAACCAATGAACAATACTGAAGCTAGGGGAGTAAACTTGACCCGACTCAAAAATTCTGAGTTCAGGTCAACCAGTTTGTCTTATGGGTCGGGTTCGGGTTTGAGATTCCAACTTGTTTTTAAAATCAGGTTGGGTTTAGGTTGACCCAGAAACTCTAGCCTACACGCCATACGTGATCCTAAGCTAACACCCGTTCGCGATCTTGGCTTTACTGCGTCTGTACCTGTTGGCTTCGCCCTAGCTTGATTTCGTGTGCCGCAGGCCCCACAGTTCACATAGGCTTGATCCCTCCTCCACACATGTTGGCTCGAAGCTCAATTCGAGTTGACTCGAACCAGGTTAGGTTCGGATTCCCGACCTATTTCCATAACCAAGTTGAGTTTTGGTCGAGTCAGCTAACAACAGGTCAAGTTCAGGTTGGACCTGAACCTAACACGACCATTTTGACACCCCTAACTCATGCTAAATATAAATAAATATTGACATTTTTCAGAATAACCCTTAGGCTTCAACATTATAAAACATCTCATATCAGAATCCAACCTTGGTAGCACATTGGCTCCGATATAATATCACATATCATATTAGAATCCCACCTCAACAGTTCACTGGCTCCGGCATAACATAATACCACATCGGCATAACAAAATTTTCTCACTTCCACAATGTCACATTTCTTTTAATATTATACATGTATTCAATACATTTCATTAAATAAAGCATAATTTGACTTAATTCACAAAGTGTCAAAATATCCTAACAGTAAGCAACCGAAGCACTAATGAGCAAAAATTCACTATTTTAAAATATAATCAAATTATCATAGATTGTGTATAATGACATCCCAAAGCTTTAATTGAATTAAATAATTTTTAAGATGTCAAAATAATTTTTTACTTTTTTGAAATTACCCTTACAAAAATTTTCAAATAAATACTCAAAATGACAAGAACTGTTACAAAGATAAAAGTTACCATAATCCTATAAAATAATATTTTTTTGTAAAACCAAATTATAAATTTGATCAAACAATCTCAAAAATATTAAATTATTGAAAACTGAAATAAGCAAAATATATTCTAGCTCAAGCTGAGTAAATTTTCCAACTATACCGACTGAATTAGGCAACTTAACTCGTAAGCCAAAATTGAGGGGAAAAAATAGAAAAATTGGTGACGATATCCATCAAAGCTTGGTAAGAATCAATTTTAAATATTATAAAATTATTTTATAATGCGTACAATATAATACTTATATGTTAAATTAATCTCAAAACAAATCCAAAAATTTCCTGAAACGAAAAATAAAAACTTACAGATCCATGAGATGTTAGAACAATAAAATTTAAAAATTTTAATGACCCTCAAATTTTGTTAACAACGATGGGCACCAACTCAAGAACGTTAAAATTAAGAGGCTCATCATAATTCAAATAACAATCATCCGTCCATGCGCTAGTAATAAAAAGTGAATGAAAAATCCATAGGCTTGCTTGGTCTTCTTCTCTTTTGATACTCTTTCCGACGAACAATTCCCTGTGGCCAAGGTTTCAGGCGGTCAGACCCATCTTCGGCTGAAAAAAACTATCATGTCCAGCCACTCTCTAAGCAGAGGACAATGATGCAGCAGATATCCAAGCTTTATAAAGACCATGATCTTTAACCCTGGAAAAATAACAATGGTAAGCTCAATCTATAGGCAGATAAAAGATGGATTTTTTGCATTTATCAGAGCATCTCTAGCCGAACTCCATACAAATGTATGGCATTCTTCCGTCGCTCCATCCGATTGGCAAAAATGCTGCTCTTTGATTGTGGGTGAACAGTGCGACACCAATATTGACGTCGCACTGTTCATCCGCTATTTTTTTCTTAAATTTGAAAATTAATTATGGGAAGGAATATAATCGCTCCATCCGATCGGCAAAAATGCTGCTCTTTGATTGAGGGAGAACAGTGCGACACCAATATTGACGTCGCACTGTTCATCTGCTATTTTTTTTTTTTTAATTCGAAAATTAATTATGGGAAGGAATATAATCGCTCCATCCGATCGGCAAAAATGCTGCTCTTTGATTGCGGATGAACAGTGCGACACTAATATTGACGTCGCATTGTTCATCCGCTATTTTTTTTTTCATTCGAAAATTAATTATGGGAAGGAATATACTAGGAATATTCTTTATTTGGTGGTAGAAAATAGAGTTCGGTTGGAGATAAGTTACTATATTTTGTTGTATTACTATATTTTGGAGTGAAAATTGAGTTTTTTGGTTGGAGATGGCCTCATTATCATTAGTTGCAGTGACTTATCACAACTATTTAGGGAAACTATATCACTGAGGGAGTTAAATTGTTGAAATGAAATTTCAGATAGCAAAGGGTGAACTAACATTAGCTCGAAACATAATGATGCAAATTAGAAAATTTATTATAATTGCATATTGATATGTAAATCGTGTGGGCTAATGTTACTTGTTTAGTTTTAAATTTTATATGTAATCATGGCAATGATGTTTGTGCCTATGAGAATAGGATGGGTTCTCTAGTATTTTGATTACATTGATAGATTTGGTTTACTACTGCAAGTTGATTTGCAGCTGCTCTGGAGTTCCATAATTTAGCTATTTTCGATCCCTATTTTAATATAAGGATGTTGTTTCCCAGTTTTTTTTTTCAATCACTATTCACTATTTAGGAAGATTACTAATTTACTACTCCAACATATCTTCACTTTCAGGTGCCTTTGATTCTGCTGTTTTCTTCTACAAAGATGACTAGTTATTTCCTTCTTCACGAGGCTTTCTAAACTATAACTGGAGCCAGTGGCTGGCTGGATATTTCCTTAAATTTTCCTAACGTAAGACTTTCCTACAATGCAAGTGTTTGACTGCTCCCGACTGTCACTGTAGCAGGAAATCAAACATAGCTGAAAATGGCATATTAAAATTAGAATATTATTGTTTTGCATGGAATGGATTGACAACTTTTCGTTCTTGCTGGAATCCAAATTTGTTGAATTCAAACTTGTAATTTCAAGCCATCTTTTGAAGGATTTTGAGAATTTACTGTTTTTGGGTCATTCTTTATTAAAAATAAGAGATTCTTAGGCATGTAAATTCAGTATATCGTTGATTTTTTTTTTTCAGTACTGGTATGCATTGTTAAATATAGATTCCTCAAGTCTTTCTGAAGATAAAAAGGCAATAGTCCTCCGATTATTCACATGTGACTAATTTAACACATAGTTTCATATTTCTCTAAGTTAGTTCATCGACTATATAAAATGAATCCCAAATGATCCCCTGTTTGAAAGAAACAAAAAAATCAACTACAGGCTATGAATTGATAAATAATATTTTAGAAAACACGGGTTTATATAATCTATCTGATTTAGAAAAATTACAAGGGTTGCAATACATTAACCTTGACTTATCCAATTCCATTCTACTGTTATTAGAGTTGCAAATGAACCGAGCATTCAACGAGCTACTCGTGGCTCGGTTCGTGGCTCGGTTCGATAATAGCTCGTTCATGTTCGTTTGATAAGGTAAACGAACGAGCTTGAATGCTTATGATAAATAATTGATAGCTAAATAAACGAGATTGAACTTAGTGTTCGGTTTGTTTATGTTTATGAACAGTATAGTTTAATGCTTGCGAACAAGCTCATAAAGAAGCTCGATTAGCGCTCGACAAAAAAGCTCAATTAGAACTATATTAGAGTTTTAAAAAAATATATATTATTAAATTTAATATTTTTTTTTTTTACTTCCCACATCCGCCTAAAATCTCGAACAACCCGCTTTCTGTACAAATATAAAATAAATCATAGATCGTTTGTTCGTGAACAAGCTCATTTGGTAGCTCAAAAACACTAATTAGAAATGTTCATGAACGGACTCATTTGATAGCTAAAAAATTCTCATTAGATATGTTTGTGAACAACCGTATTTGATAGTTTAAAAAACTTTGCTAGATATGTTCACAATAGGCCCGATGTAATTTTTTGTTAGAAGGCTCGATAAGGCTCATTTGATACATCGAGAAGTAGAGCTTATTTATAGCTAGATAAGGCTAGTTTGTTTAAAACCGTTTGCATCCCTAATTGTTATCCTTACTGATACGAAAAAATTTTGTTGTCATTGGAACCTAGGGAAAGGTGATGACAAGACTAAGTCTTCTTTTTGCCCTTGATATCTTGCTATTGATAGACTATACATTTGTAACTTATGCCTGATTCAAGCTTGTTATAAAGGTGTTAATGATAAATATCGTGTTTCAATTCCTAGAAAGATTTCGTAAGATTTCTACAAAACGACGAACACATTCACTTCTTGAATCCAGAATGAGAGTACTAGAACATCGAGTTGGTGATTTTGAAGATAAAATTGAGAGACTGACTATAATCTCCACCAACTGGTAGAAAAGGTGAAGGAATTATTATTTCTGATGATCATAAAAAATCTATATCAATTCTCAAATAGCCGAAAATTATTTCTATACTTTTTATTTTAAAACTAAAAATGTTGATCTAGTGGAAACATATAAAATGATGGGATTGAATCTCCACTATCCAACCATAGAAGAAATAATGGAAGAACTAGAAATACAAGCTACTCTCTTTCATATAGATGAAGATAAATGCCTGATATGACTAAGGTACGTAATTTCTAACCCTACAAGTGTCAGTTTTCAGACAGAATCTTTAGATGTATGGTGGGCCCCACAAAGCACATGAAAGAGGATGCTGTATAAAAATACTTCTAGAAGTTTTTGAGTGTAGGCAAACATGCCACCATTGAATTATTTATTTATTTTTTGAGCTAGGCATGCTTCCAATCGATCATAACTCATGCGAAGATGAAACGGAATGAAATTATATTTGCATGCCATTTTTTTTTTTATCAAAAACTTGCACTACTTCTCAATAAGCATTAACACAAACACCTTGCATGCTTCTTTTGATAAAAAATGACATAATTTCTCATAATCCCTCATGACTTCTACATGAATTTTTAAATTACCCATCATATGATTTAAACCATGAGCAAGTACAAACTTCATGTACAAAGAGTTCATTTCCAAACAATGTAAATCAACACATGAATTTCATTTATATCTCATGAAACTATACATTCAAGAAAAGCAAAGAAAGTTTACTGATAAAAAAAAAACTAGAAATCAAGCAAATGTATGTATTTGATTATAAAGAGGAAAAGTGCACTTCATTCGCCATTATTACTCTTGATTGCCATAGCTTCTCAAAGAAGAATGAAGGAAGATGGAAGGGAAGATGATAAAGAGAAAGAAGAGGAAGATGAGGAGAAAGAAGAGGCAAAACAAGAAGGGAAAAGGGAAGGAGAAGAAAAATAATGAGGAGAAGAAAAAGAGGAAGGGAGAATATACCTGCAGCTGAGGCACGAGAGGGAGGCGATCGAGTCGTCTTGCGAAGGCTTGTGGCTTCTCTAGGACGAGTGATCCAAAGAGGGGTTCAACATTGAGATCGTGAGAAAATAATGAGGGAGGAAGGTCATGGGTGTCTCAAGAATAGAGGAGAGCGAGAGGAAGAGACAAAGTGGGGACTTTAGTCCGTTCATCTGGGTGGTTTTGAGCAAGGGGGACGGAGAGATGTAGGGGTTGGCTAGGGTTGGGGTCGAGAGCTATGATGCACCGACAAACCTCTTGAAGAGAGAATGCAGTGTCGGACACGGACACGTGACCGACACGGCTGGGATATGTGTCGGACACGGCAGACACGTGTTCGATTAAAATAATGTTTAAATTTAACCTGAAATGGCTGTGACATGTGTCAGACACGTGTCGGACACGTTTGGGACACGCGTGACATAATTTTTTATGATAAATTATTTTAATTATAAATATATGATATCCAATGAACTATTATGAGAGAGAATTAGAGAATAATAGAAGTAAATAGATACATTCTTTGTAATTTAGATTAGAGGATAAAGAGATATCATGGGAGAGAATTAGTGAACTAGAGTAAAAAGACACAAAGAAGAACCAACTTTCATTACATGATATCCAATGAAATATTGCAAATTTTTCTCTTGTTGAACTAGAGTTGAAAGCAATGATATTCAATGATGATGATATTGAAGGCCAAAACAAACCTCTAAAGCTAATCCTAGTAGTTGAAACTTGAATGCTTGATGTTGTAGTAAGTGATTATTTACTTATATTTTTGTGGTTGTACTAGACATTTTGTACTAAATATTTTATATTATAAGCTAGACGAGTTATCATGTCATTTATTTATTATTGTTTGACATTTTTAATATAATGTTACATTAATATCAATACATTATATAAAAAAATGTAATGCCATGTCCGCGTCGTACCCGTGTCCTATATTTTCAAAAAATTTGTGTCCCGTTTCCATGCAGTGCGTGTCCGTGTCCGTGTCCGTGCATCATAGGTCGAGAGAGAGGGAGGAGACGAAGACCTTGTTCCATCTGAGGCGTACGAAAACAGGTAGACCGGAGAGAGAGCGGGTGAACAGCGTCGAATGAACTCAATGCCCCTCCTCTTTTCCTTCGTCTTCCTCTATACTCAAACATCGAAGCCGACGCTTTGTCCGTTGATTGTCACAATAACCCTTGATCTCTGCCGCAACGACGATAAGATTTTATGTGCACGATCAGCTGCTAAACTCAACAGGAAAAAGACGGGGAAAATCCATGATAATAATTAAAAATGAGAGTGATCACAACTGTTGATTTCAAAGGGTTGAATGGTAGTTGATTTGAGTTCGAATCATGCTAGATTTGAGTCGATTTGAGTTCAATTTGTTTCGATTGAATTTATTTGACGAAATTGTATCCAAATCAATGCTGATTCGAGCCATATTAAGCTCGACGAGGCTCCATCGAGTCAATCGAGTTCAGTTGAACATAGTTGGGCTTGGTTCGATTAGATTTGAGTTTGATTGGGTCCAATCAAGTCAATTTAATAAAATTGAACTCGAATTAATGCAATTGAAACTAAATAGGCACCGACTTGAATTGGATTAGGCTCGACGGAGTTCAATTAGCCTTATCGAACATGCACGAGGGAAAATCGTACCAAAATTGACGTCAACAAATGACCTTTCTTTTTTAGATTTAAATGAGAATTTGGCTCTTAAGAAGACAATGGAGAAAAAGGATTCATGTAGCCTGCCCCACTTAGTGGGATAAAGGCTTGATGTTGTTGTTATTGATGGTTGCTAATGCCCTGTCCCACCCAATGTGTGTTGCTAGTCCTCTAGCGAGCATATCTTAGACAACAAACTCATGTAGTAAGGTTCTCGAGATGCCTAACTAATGTCCTTTGAATAGAAATCCCATTCGGATATGATGCACTAAGGGCTTGCTAATCACATTGGAGGATGAATTCTTTCTACATGAGATATCGTTCCTAAAGTTGTAGGGCTTGGATGATGACATATAGTTCTTGCTCAAACGTTGCCCACTTTTGTTGTGGCTCGCTAAGTTTTTCACTGAAGAACTCAACCAAATAGTTTTCTTGAATAAGACATCACCAATGCTCGTCATATAGGAACCGACTTCTACATCAAATGCATGTTCAAAATTTGGGAGAACTAGAATGCATGTGGAAGTTATCTTCTCCTTTTACATGGCAAAGCTTACCTCTATTGTATGCCAGTGCAACCCTTTTTTTTTTAGGCAATCTGGGGATGGGGGGTAGCGAGAGTGTTGAAATTATGTATTAAACACTGAACGAAAGTTACAACCTTGTGTGAAAGCTACATACGCCATGTAGGTTAGTAGGTGTTGGCCACTCCCAAATGTTCCAAACCTTCTCATCAACTTGGACACAACGACTACTTATGATGAAGCTAGTAAGCTACATAACAAAATATTGTTTGTGAGAAATATATCTTTCTTTAAATCTAAAGAGGGGGTGTTAGTTGACCAGTCCAAGATTCAGGCCATGGTGGACTGACCTCTTCCTAAGAACTTGAGGGAGTTGCGGGGATTCTTAGGGCTCACTAATTACAACCATAAGTTTGTGAAAGGATATGACACCATATCAAAACCTTTAACAGAGCAATTAAAGAAGGACAACTTTAAGTGGGGGAGGAAGCGACAAGAGCTTTTCAAGAGCTGAAGACAGCTATGAACAATGTACCAATACTGTCCATTTGTGGTGGAGATAGATGCATCATGTTATAAGTTAGGAGCAATACTCATGAAAAGTGAGAGACCTATGACATATTTCAGCCAAGTGCTCATAGCAAGGGCAAAAGCTCAAGTCAGTATGTGGATGCGAGTTGATGGCGATTGTCTTAGCAATTCAGAAGTGTTTCATAGTCAGGATAGACCAGAGGAGTCTAAAGTATTTAATGGAGCAGCAGATGGTCATGGAGAAGCACCATAGATGGTTATCCAAGTTGCTTAGATATGATTTTGAGATCCAGTACCGACCAGGCCTAGAAAATAAAAAGCAGATGCCTTGTCCAGGAGGGTCGAGGAGCCATAGTTGGCAGCCCTATCAGTGCCAATGATCTTAGACTTGGAAGCAATGAGGAGAGAGAGAGTAAGCAGGATAAAGGGTTGAGGAAGATCAAGGAAGAGTTGCTGAAGGACCCGAACAGTTACCCCAGTTATGCTCTAATGGGTAATAACTACTCTATAAGGGGAGGTTTGTACTCTCACAATCCTGAAGTTAGATTCCCAAGCTACTACAGGAATTTCATAGCAGTGTGATAGGGGGGCATTTAGGGGTACAAAAGAAATACAACCAACTATCTGCTGAGCTATATTGGGCGGGGATACACCAGATGTGGAAGATACTGCGGCAAGGTGTGATGTGTGCTAGAGGCATAAGTACTTGATTATGGCACCCGGGGGGTTACTGCAACCATTAGCTTTATCTAAATGGGTATGGGAGGAAGTAACCAATGATTTCAATGAAGGGTTGTCAAGCTCAAAGGGATATTCAGTGATACTAGTAGTAGTGGACTGTCTGATCAAATACACACACTTCATTCATCTGAAGCACCCTTATAACGCGGTCATTATGGTTACTATTTTCAAACAAGAAGTGGTGTGCTTATATGGCTTTCTAGAAGCCATTGTGTCAGACAAAGACAATTTGTTCCTTAGCGACTTTTGGAGGGAATTGTTTTGTTTAGAATGGACAATCCTAAAGAGAAGTACAACCTACCACTCCCAGACAGATGGTTAGACATAAGTGGTTAACAAAGGTGTAGAGACCTATTTGAGATGCTTTGTATCAGACATGTCAAAGAGTTGGACAAGGTGGATTGCTTGGGCCGAATATTAGCACAACACATCATACCATTCAACAGTACAGACCACGCCCTTCAAGATTCTCTATGGGAGAGATCCACCTCATTTGATTCACTATGGACAGAGCACAACACTTGTGTCCAATGTTGAGCAGTACTTGGAAGAGAGGGACATGATATTATCTGAGCTCAAAAGATATTTGTTGAGAGCCCAGCAGATCATGAAAAGGAAGGTTGATGAGTACATGAGAGAAGTAAATTTCGAGCCAAGAGACATGATTTACTCAAAATTGAGGCCCTACAGATAGAAGACACTAGCCAAGAGGAGGAATGGAAAATTGTTCCCATGATATGTTGGGCCTTATGAGGTCTTGGAATGCATTGGAGTAGTAGCCTATCGATTGAAGCTACGACCCTCATCATCTTTGCACTCACTCATTCATGTCTCACAACTAAGAAAGGCAACAAGAGAGCACACATCATCGTCACTACCCCCGACTTTGACAAATAATATAGAGGTCATTTTGGAACCCCTAGAAGTAACTGGTGTGCTCAAAGGAGAGATAGAGACACAGGAGGTGTAAATCAAATTGAAGGATCTGCCATAGCACGATGCCACATGGGACCCATACAAGACAATCAGGAGACAATTTCCATCCTTCTACCTTGAGGACAATGTGCATTTTGAGAAGGGAAGTATTGTTACGGCTATAGGCAAATGGGGGTTGGACCGACCGATCCAGCAGGCAAAGGAGATAGCGAAACCTAAACCAAATCCAGGCTATAGATTTTGGCTCCTCTTATGGGGCCAGCAATGAACTAATTCATCATGTTAGGAGAGTAATTAAGGAATGGATCAATTAAGAAAAGATTGAGAGAAATTAAGGGGAGGATCAATTAGGAAAAGATTTCCTAATTGAATTCAAATTGAAAAGGGAAATTAATAAGGAAAGAAAGTAATTTTGGGGGGAATTGGAGAGTTTATTTAAGAAGGGATCTAAGGTTTATGTTTCTTCATGCATGTTTGGAGTTTTGTTGTAGTTTTTGCTTGGGAGATTTCCTTGCGGCATTTAGGGTTTGTGAGAAAGCTAATCTACCTCTCAACTAGTAGATCATTTGTATCTTTTATTGTTGTTGAAGAGATAATAAAAAATCGGCTATTGACTATGTTCTAGCAATATTCTTCCTATCTATTTGCTGTTTTTACTTCCAAGATGCATAGATTCATTGTAACCCTTTCATCGTGGAGCTCAGGCATCCTCTAGAAAAATCCATCAAGCATCCCTATGAAACATTCGATATCCAGAGTTGACAACGTTGAGACCTCCTGCATTTGTTCGTTTGTGATCACACTCCCTGTTAGGACGATCAGATTTTTTCTGTACATCTATGAATATAGCACGTTGAGTCACCGCTCTAACATCATGATGGAAGCCTGAAGGGTGGCCTGCACATCAAGATCTGCATCTATGTCACAGCGACTATCTTCATCCAAGCCAGCAATTGCATTGATTCTCCAAGCTCTGGAACCAACTTGGTGTAGAAGATAATTAAGAAACCAGAGAAAACTCCAAGTGCCTTTACTTTAGTGAAAACAGAGGACGGAACAAAAGACCCGGCTATTATTGATGAGGACATCGACAGACGCTACCGACATGTTTATCGCCGGCGAAACCGTAGATCGACGGCCTCGATTCAGCGCCTCTACTTTTGATTATGATGTCATGATGTATTATTTAGTATTTTCAGTTTTTCCATTTGTACCCCTGTGGGGAGTTGCTTTGTTATTGTAGCCCATAGGGCAATTTCGTACTTTCTTTTTTTTTTATGAGTTGAGGCCTATATATAGTGGTCTCATGTGTTGTATGAGGTTAATGAATATTTTGAATGAAATTTAGTTTGTTATCTTTTCAACTTCTTCTTGTGGAGAGCTAGAGAGGAGAACGAGAACCCAAGGTGAGGGCGAAAAGCAATACCCGCCAGTGACGTGGTCTACCTCCACCATCCCGATCCCCTTCCTCTTCCCAACCCGCCGGCCCTAGCCCACCTTTGGCCGCCGACCACCCCACCTCCTCCACCCACTCCCAAGCACGTCCACCGCCGGCCTCCTTCCACTCTCCCCTTCTTGTTCGAATTTTGAAATTACTTGAATTCAAAGTTTCCAAATTTGGCGAAGTCAAATATGGAAAGTTTTCGAATTCAAAATTCGAATGAAACCTAGTTGTTGGAGTCTTTAATCATGAGAAGCTTATTTAACAATGAAAATAATCACTATTATGAATTTACAGTTAGATAATAAGTGTTTTGTAGTATTCCATATGATTCATGTGAAGTTTGCTAACACTAGTTTTTATTTTGGATTCTCCCTCACCCTCGCTTAAATCTCTTCTCCTTGAAAGATTCTCCAACATCAAGCATGCATGGCGGATCCGGAGCTTGAGTGGGGTCTTGTATTCAACGCCGACGAAAGCATCAACATCCTAAAATCTCCGTGCTTTGACGTGGGATTTGAAGATGACACCACCGTGGAAGAATATTTGGAGCGAGTCGTCCCGATCCTTGCAAGCATCATCGACCGACGATTTTCAAATTACGATTGGAGTCTCGACGGCCATCCACTACATCCATCTCCACCGGCGACCTCTCCACCAACAAAGTTCTTCGGCGCCATCTTTGTAGTGGTAATATCTTTCATCGTTTGGCTCACCTTTCTCCGCTAAAGCCTACAAGTAGTTGAGTGAGAAGGCCTCGAGGTGAACCTCTCATTGTTAAGTGTTGGATTATGTTACTTGTACTTTGCATTTAAAATTACTTTGTTTTTTGAAAGGATAGTCTTGATTATTCTCTATTGCTAATCTTTGGCCTAAACAAGTTAAAATTTTTAAATTCTTAACTCTCTCTTGCATGATCGAAATAAACTTATAAGAGCAAAACTTAAAACAATTCTCTTTTAATTTTTAATCGTAACTCCTAGTAGTTTCACATCAATTATAGCTCTTTGCAATAAAAAAAAAGCATCTTCTAGATGTAATGACTAATATCTACCCATTAGCTACATGAAAAACAATAGTTATCTCAAAAGAATTAAAGGACTGACAAACTCTCACCTGCTGCATTACAAAGAGCTAAGATGCACCCTACTCCGGTAAAGGATTAACAATTTTTATTGCTCTTAGAATTTTTAAGTGAATATGGAATGACACTGAGATCAAGAATAGTAAAAATAACATAAAAAAGCCAATAAATAAATGCAGAGTACTTACAAGTAAATATTGCCTAGTTCAAATTCTTTGAACATATTGACATAGAAGCGGAAACCATCAGGGCTGACATCCCTGCACAATAGGCCTGAAAAAAGACAAGATTGAGAACACATCCAACCAAGCTGATGCAATTCTTTAAGCCAGCAGGGTAATATATCGTATATACCTCTACTTTCAGCATTTAACAGGTGTTCTTTGGCAAGAGCTGGTGCAATACCAAGTGTTAAAGCTGCATCACTGGGGCTTATGCCCATTTTCAGAGCATCTGGCTTTTGTGCAAGAGAGATGATTCTTGCGAAAACCTACATCATATAAAACATTAGCAGCTTAAGACAAAATTAAGTTCATTAAATTTAATCAAAACATGTGGAGACACATTATACTACAGAAATTTTGGGAGAATAATTTCGATGCAGAAGCTGGGCCCTTATTAAAGAGATTAAAGTGGAAAGGACGTTTTCACTGGGATATATTCATTATAATGAGAGAAAATAATCAAAATGGCTCCTTTTTTTTGTTTTTTTTTGTTTTTTTAATTTTTTTAGAATCAAAATGGCTCTTTGACTCTTCATGAAGGATCAAAATGATCACTAACTATATTAAATGATCATTTTAGTCCCTCGAATCTTTAAAAAAGAATCAAATTAGTCACACGGTGGGACTATTTTAATTCCGCTTTAAGGAGTTGAGGGACCAAATAAATCCTATAATATAATTGGAGGCTATTTTGATTTTTTATAAAGAGTTAAGGGACCAATTTGGTCATTTTCTCATTATAATGATGAAGGCGTGAATAAATTAAGAGATTTAGTGTTTGCACACAAAGGAAACGAAAAAATTATTTGGAGCATGGATGGATGGAGGTGTTAATGATAGACAAGAATGAAGTCATCATGTGTAAAACTATGGAGTATACAAGGTACATGCGCTTCAAGTGGAGAAAGAACATGTGCAGAGCATGGTTTAATAGAAGACAATGCAATATAGCAGAGAGTGAGAACTCATTGAAGGCAACATTAGCTGAAGTATATATGTGATTAGTAGTTGGGTTATAATAATGATGGCCTTTCTGAGAACAAGAGTATCCTAGAAAGATACATCCCAAGGTGAGAGTTTGTCACCAATATAAAAAGAATGACAAAACAAACACAGCCAAAAACTCTAGGTTGAAGAGGATGCCTTGGCTAAATAATAGAGAAGTGGGTGACATCAACCAGAACTACATATGGAATGCAATTAAAAAGATGACATATAGCCAAAATAGTGGCATCATAAAATTAAAGAGGTATGAAATATCATGGTATGGGCTATGTAGAGTAAATGATTATGCTCTCATTCAACACCCCATTCTATTAAAACATAAAGGAATGAAGTTTAATGAATGATTCCATTGTCAAAATAAAATGAGTTAAATTAAGAATGCATATATTCTAGAGCAACATAATCATAAAGAATTTTGAGCGTAGTAAAAAATAATATTTTATTTCCTGATAAAAAGTGTGAAAGACAAACAAAACTCCAACTTGTACTTCAGCAAATAGACCCGTATGACTCAAGAAAGATCATCAACAAATATAATAAATTACTTAAACTCTAAAGAGATGAGACCAAGACTCCAAATATCAAAATAAACTAACTCAAATAGGACACTACTATGACTTGACATAAAAGAAAATAAATTTGATGAAGTTAACTAAGCTCACATGCATTACATTTAAACTTTAGACGGAGATGAGACGATGGTAACAAAACCTTTTAAGCCTTAGTAGCGAAGGATGATCCAAATGATACGTCGTACTGGTACAGAAGATAGAAAGAACCTCATTTGTAAAGTGGTAAATTCCACCAGTGTCAACACCTCCAATCATTTTCCTCATATTGATATCATAAAAGACACAGTGGAATAGATAAATGGCTATAGAGCACCCATGACTTTAAGTTACATAGAGAATAGAGTTAAATGATAGAAAATTTGAGAACATATAACAAATCTAGGAGGGGAAAGCCCTTCAAGAGAAAGAGCCTTTCCCAACAGGAGGAGGAGAACCAATAGTGACAATAATAGAAGGTAGAGAATATATGATAAGGAATCAGAAAAACTATCAATTACCTATCATATGTGAAGCATCACCTTAATTTGCATAACATACCAAAAGAAAAAATTGTAAATCTATATGAGAAAATGACATAGGAGACAAACACTGATACTTGAGGGTATTGAACAATGTGATCATAGACCTCTTGAGAAAAAGAACGACAGACTCAATACAGATAGTTTGAGTAGAAGCACCATTAACAATCATATCCTGCTTAACAATTAACAATCATATTGGGCAATGGAGGGATAGCCGAATTTGGCCCAACGATAATTTAAAGGGTGATCTGTACAACATGTACAAGGGGAAAAGTTCTTCCTCCATGACCATGACCGCAACAACTATCAATATAGCCATCACGATCATGACCACCATTGTCAAAGGAAAAACGATATAATGTTAGAATTAACGTTCCTTCACTAAGGTGTTGTTGCACTTGTAGAATGCACGAATTCAATTGTATATGATTGATAAAGGAGAATAAAGAAAGCATAATTATAATTGATGTTTTTCATATAGATCCATAATAGATTATTGCATTTCACTTAAGCATTGTAAATTAAATAAAAACTAATTAAACTCCACAAATTCTCAAACTCAAGAATTGCCTCCTTTGTGGGTTGGTGAAGGGCATAAAATCTTAATTTAACCTCGGTTGACCCCATAAATGGGTCAAATCATCTTGAGGGCCCCCCAGACATTGAATAACCATAAAATGACATTCAATAGTCATGCAATCATAAAATTTAAACTTTGAATCCTTGGGTGCAAACCAAGAAAAAGCTATGATCGAATTGGCTCAATGTATAATTAAAAAAACGCTAGCCAACTTGGCCATCTTTCAAATCAAACACAAAATAAATCTTGTTATAATCGTACCTCAACAAAGCAACAAGAGGAACTGTCAAAGGCCACAAAGATTAGATCTATTGCACCAACTAGTACAGTGCATCTTGGGACCCAAAAACCTTGATGTGGACACTATTATGGTGCATAACTCACAAAATATATGGTGCTACCGAGTTTAACTAAATTCAAATCAAAAGTCAAAGATAATCAAAATCAAGACAAGGACAATTAAACATATAACCAAAACCTCCATTGGGCTTTCCTCTGAGGATGTAAGTCTCAATTGTTAAGCAGGCTTTCCTGAAGGGCTGGGCTATAAAACCCATATTAAGCATCTCTAATATTAGAGACATAAGGCATATGCTCAAGTAAGCCTTATCTAAGTTTAGGCCACTCTAAGATTATATTATTAAGTCCAAAGCCTTAAATCAAAGCCAACAATCAATGTCAAAATACTAATCAATTCAAATTAAATCAACCACCACAAGCTTTCCAAAAATTACGGTTGTAAGCCCTACATTGAATCAAATATTTTGGGCTTCCTTAAAGCTAGGTTTATAAGTCTTAGTCCTTAAATAAGCTTACATTGAGGATCAAGTCAACTTAAACCCAAGTACAATCAACTCATAGCTTAAGTTGCCTCGATTATACAGTGAGGTCATAAAATCCATTATTAGGCTGACTCCAATACATTAGTCATAAGCCCAAATCTTTGGGAAACTATACAAATAGATCAATAAGTCCCATACTTCAAATTAAATCAACACCAAAAATCAATTATAAATCAAGGTCTAAAGAAAAAAATTGTGTTTCCCTAGATGTCTTGTTAATACAATTCAGTCAGCATAAAAATCATAAGCATATACAAATATGCCAACAACTCGATCTTAAGACATCTCTACATCATCTAGAGCCATAACCCCTAACCTATGGGCCTCTATAAACCATAATATAAAATCTCATTTGTTTGGCCTTCTTCATTAAGAAATAAGTGCAAGGTCCCAAACCAATAAGTCTAAATCAACAAAGCACTAGTTAAAAAATACAAATCAACAAATATCAATTCATGGTCGAGCTTTATCACACTTGCATAAATTATAAGTTGTGCCTATAAACCCCTTCATATCAAGGTCATAATTCCCTCGCTTGGGCGTTCCCAGCATGTAAGCCTCAATCTTGTAGTTGACCCGAAGTTAAGTTGAAACAGGCCACCAAATCCAAATATCAAGCCCTCGATTTGTCTTTACCAAATCCAGAGACCTAGGCTCTCACATCTACACAAATTCCAATTAGGTCGACACAAAATCAATGACTGCACCACAAATAAAACTATAAGCAAATAAGACGAAAATCCCATAAGCCAAACTTTGAGTTGAGTTCATAGTAAATACATGCATCTCAAGTCTTATAAGTCCCAATTTCCCTAAATAGCTAGATTGAGTTTGGGACAAATAAAATAATTTCAAATCTTTAAGCATCTCTTTCAAATACAGAAATGTTAAATCATGCATTAACACAAATCAATCTTCAAGCCACGTAAAACACCCTTAAGTTTCACCAAACATCCAAATTCATCTGTAGGTAGATATAAGTCTCATATTTCCCAAAATGGAGACTCTTCTATCTAATGTAAACTAAGCACACACCAAAACAACCAAACTGCTAAAAACCTTGTTGCTTAAGATTTCTCTCCAAGTTAGGTGTGTTTCAACCCAAACTCACGCCAACTCATGTGTCTAACCTAAAGCATCTCATTGACATGACATCATAACCACGCATAAAACTAGCAACATGAAGGAAAATTTAGAAAAAAGTTAGATGATTACCCCGTTGTTTCTATAACTATTAATGATTAATATGACCTGGTAGATGCTTATGATGTAAAATTTGAGTAAAAATATTAAATAAAGAGGAACTTTGGTTTTAAAATAAGAATTATAGATTTCAACAAAATAATTTATCAAGGTTGTTTTTGAGTGGATAGTTAAATGACATTGTAAGACTCCGCTGAGAAGACTACTCATAGAATAAAATTTACAAGTTCATATATACAAATAAAGACTGAAGATTGAATCATGGGTATGATCCTATAATTCTTATATGTGTAACTTATGAATAAGTACTTAAATCACAAATCCACAAATGTCGATCATAAAGTAAAAGTGTCACAAAGAAACTTGATGAAACTATTTTCTGCATTGCATGAGACGATTCAGAGCGCTGCATCAAAGAGATGAAAAAAATAAAATTTGATTTCATTAAGTTTAAGTCAAATTCGTGGGATCATCCTACGGCAACCCTAAAGCCAAACAAGAGCACGATTGACTAGCATAATAAGAACAAAGTTCATTCATGCCATATAAAAAATAACAGTACGAAAACAGAAATTTGGATTCAGGTTCCACGCCCACGACCATCTTCATGAGAAAATGGGCCAAAATGGGCCAACAACAACAATAGATGCCTCCAAATAACAAAATTTTCATTTCCTACTGCATTATTTCATGACATCCTACATTCGTACCTAAAATTATGGACTAAAATACTGGCATCAACAAAAACAGATTCAGTTGCTGAAGTGTTCAATCACCAAGGAAAATTGAGTTTGATAATTTTTGGCAAGATTAAAAAAAAAATGGAAAATAAGCAAAATAGAATACAAATACAAGGGATGAACACAACCTCCTCATCACTATGGGCCTTGCTCTGAATGACCATTACTCCGCTATCAAACTTTCTAAGCATTGCAGGGCTGTTCAAGGTAATGAACCAACAAGAATAAACATTAAAAGGCATGTACAAATAAAAAGAAAATACTTGAAAAATTGAAAAAGGGTAGGCAACTGTAGAAGGGAATGCTTCTTGATGCCACACTATTGTGATAATTAGACCACGAAAAAGTGCTAGAACCTGAAAAAGGTGGAAGGTTCTGTTATTCATACACTTCATATTTTTCCCAGAGAGCACAGGCTTGCAAAAGATCCTCGGGTGAAATTAATTCTGTCAAAGTTAATTGAAAGTTTAAATGAAATTCAAATGAAAAGTAATTGAAAAGCTATTCAAGAAATACCTGTTCCTCTAGCACGATTAAAAAGACAGTACACATCTATCAGTGCAATCATTCCTCCAGATTTCTCAAGTGGTAATTTCACAAAATCAGCCAGCTGAAGAGGAGCAAGTCATCATCATCATCAATATCTTTATCCAAGTAATTTGGGTTGGTTTTATGAATCCTCTTTCTCCAATCGTTCAATTACAAAGGTAAATATCAAACTAACAACTTTATTCAATTTACATGTCTTAGATAGTAAAGAATTTTGTGATAATAAAGATAAAAAAACAATCGCAATACATGTGATTCAACATCTTGAGGAAGCTGTAGGACAGAAACCTTTCGAAAATAAAAATGAAGAAAAACTTCCCCATGCCTAAAAACTTAAACTAGTGAAAAAGATGTTTTTAAAATAAGGATCTAACAAAATTTAAGGATAAGATAAAGAAAATAAATTAAGAAAAATGGGCACGTCGCTGAAAATTGTGTTTGATATGTTTTCTTTCAAAATTAAAGTCAGACAAGGCTAAGACATACCCTAACATGTCTAGGGCACACAGTAACATGGTTGAGACCATGATGATGATGAAATGTTATTTTTTTCTCAACGAGCTAGCTTTGCAAATTATATTTTTTACTCAACAATGGTAAATATACAATTGAAGAGAACATTAATGTTAGTGATGATGATCATGGAAACATCCAGTTTGTTGGTCCAATTGGCGATACATATATGTATTTATGTTTTCTAAGTTGAATTGAATATCACATACCCTGTTTTTTTGGGTTTTCGGTATTTTATAAAATAATGTCTGATTATAATGCTCATGTTTTTTTTTTTGTTGATTATTAAGTGGACTCAGTGAAAATGAAACAGTAACTATACTTAAACCAACATTAGTCTTTCTTTTGTTGATCCGTAAATTTTGTTTGTGATATATAGGATATTTTATTTCATTATTTGATGTTTTAATGTAAAAATCTATAAAAAAAAAATACTAACATTAGGTAATTTAAATAAAGATCTGATCTATGGACTGGATAGTGCCGTTATTGGTACAACCATTAGGTCTATATTATCAAACACTAGTCAACTGCAAAATACTAAACATATCTAAAACAAGATCTGAACAACAATATTGCATATACCTTTGTATAAATAAAACCATATGCTTGAATTTGGCAACAATAATAGCTAAAAGGGTAACTTAATTATCCTGATTTGCTTTGCTTGAGAAAGAGTAAGTGCAGATAATATTTCTAGTTATCATGGTTAAAATAATTAGAAAGCACATTTTGCTTTTAATACATATTTTAGCAATGCCAGTTTGGTTTAATATAATGCATGCCACAATTTTTTGATTTTTCTCTTATTAAAATCTGTCAGGCCGTCCCGTGGCCTGCTTGATCATCAGATAAGATAATAACCCTGCAATCCATCTTGAGTTTCTTCAATAAAATGGAATATAGAATCTGAATTAAAATTAGAACTACCACAAGGTCAAGGTCGCCTTATTAGAATGTAAGACCGTATGACTTAAATGATTTCTAAGCATTGCCTCAAAGGCAAAAAGAAGTTTTAAAATGGTTTTATTTTAATTCCATGAGCTTTCGAAACACTAAAGACAAATAGAGAGGAATATAAAAATACTGGGAATGAAAGGGGATGGTAAATGGGAGGAATTTCTTGATCAAATGATTAACTTCATTTCATGATTATCATTACAAAAGTTCTCATTTTAAGAAGAGGTTGATGTAATGTAATTTGCTTAATTTGGTCCAAAATTATGGGCCACTTGTTTGTCAATTCAATCAATATTATTTAATGCACCATTTTATGTCATCAACCCTTTTTTTTCCATTTTATTCTTTGCTTTTAATAATTTTGTTCTTGGGATTATATAGCTAACGGTACATTTGGTATATAATAAGCCAAGGGGTGGTAATTAGGATGGTCGATTATGCAATAATAAAGATATGACGATTCTTTGGAGTTCATTTTGGAAATCAATTCCTCTGTCTTTCTCCTAGCTATGAGATTCTTTCTTTGTTTTTATCCTTGCCTCCATCCACTAGAGACATTCATTTATCTCTTCTTCTTAATCTTCTTCTTTCTAGCTACTTGTCATTCTTCTACATTGGATTTTTTTCTTCTCAACAAATCAATATATCAAAAGTTCAATATAACCTTCACTTTTGGAACCCCTTGCTATGCCAATTGGTATCAATATTGAAGCTCCCAAATTTGAGTTCGTCTTAAAGAAATAGGTATTTTTATATTGAGGTTTTTAAATATCATGGCATCACCAAATTTTCTCTTCAATCTCTTTAGTCGCTCTCTTCATACGCTCTTCATATGAATGCTCGAAAATTCCATCATACTCACTGACACAAATTCAATCTATAATGTAAAATTCTATAACTCATTGTTTTATTTTATTTCTCGTTGTACAACTTATTCTACTATTTTTTATATGTTTTATTATTATTGCATAAAATGTCTTCTTTTGCCACCAACAACATACATTGCCTCTTTCCACAAATTCTTCCAACACTTCATTAGGTTACTATCAACAAACTTTAAAAATAAAAAATAAAAAACCTCAAATTCAAAACTGTTTTAAAAGTTCGAATTTAAAATTTAAGGAAATTCTAATTTTAAATTTAAGAATTTTTAAAGTACTAAAAATTAAATTTTTAATATGAATTTTAATTCAAAATTTAAATTTAGTTTGAAAATTGGTTGCAACTATTATATCCTTTCCTCCCCCTTTCAAGCAATGATTCTATTCATATTCTCCATGATCTCCTTGATAATATCCTTCACAATTCTTCCATCAGAATCTCCAAATTTAACATTTGTTTCAATATCAATTTGAAATTTGAATTCTCAATTTATAAATTCAAATTGGAATTAAGAAAAAAAAAAAACAAATTTAATATCAAAGTTCAAACTTTTATCCAAATCACTTCCAGTTTTTCTCCAGCCACCATGGCCTAATCAAAGTATCAAACCCAATTATCATAACTACTTTTAGGCACTACTACAAAATACCAGGCCTAATTCAGATTTGTCTGAAGGCCTCCAATTTTTTCTAAACAATATCTACAAAGATGAGTATTGTGTTGTTAAGGATCGATGATGACATCCTTCTACCAATATAGTTGATGATGGAGATGCTCTTCCACTTACTCTTTTCCTCCCTATGATGGATTTCCAATACATCACTTCATTCAGTATGGCTTTCAATGCTATATAGCAAAATTAAAGATTACAATTCTTCCTCAATAGCATTTTAACTTTCAAGAGTAGTCTTAATAGCGGAGGGAATTGATGCAATGCAAGTCGTGCTTTAGTCATGAGTATTTGTGTTTGTTAGTTTAGTTAGTATTATTTAATTTGTCATGTTTATGTCATTGTTCTTACTTGTAATTTCCTTATTTTTTATATTAGATTGTTCATGATATTATAGCTATTATTATATAAACAAAAGGCCAAAGATTATAATTATGATACTTCATTATACAATAAAGATATGACCTTTTTTATATCTTCTTTGGGGATCAATTCCTCTCTCTTTCTCCTACCCATGATGGTCTTTCTTCCTCACCCTTATTCTATTTATCTCCACAATTACCTTTCTATACTAGATTACTACCTTATTAAGATATTAAAAAAATCCATCATAATCTTCACTTCTTCCCTGTAATGTTCCGGCAGGGACCACAGCAAAATTGAACCAAAACAAAAGAGTGAATTTTTAAGCAAATTTGATCCGCAGAATGCACAAAAAGGTGAAACATAATTAAAATACTTAGTTTAACTAATTGTTTAGATGACTTAAAGGCATGAGGAAGAGCAATAATAATTGTATATCCAAAAAATTAAGGATATCCAAAACACAAAAGTAAGTACTGGATTGCCTATATTTATAAATCCCTCAACCCGAATAATGAAGTCATATTTTAAAAAGTTTCAAGCATATGCAAAATTAATATGAACTCAAAGAAGGTAAACTTTTCTAAAATATGAGGAATGAAAAAGAATCAATATGTCCAGCCACCTATTATTGGTTAAGGAAAGTATATTCCAAAGTGATAGCAGAAAGAATCCATACAAAACATAAATGTAATATCTTACAAATAAATATAAAGAATTTTAGACCATCTCAAAAGCACTAGTTGAGTCGAGTGGTTTAAAAAATGCGACCGTATTCAAGGAAACTACTAAATATGCGAAACACTTTGGTAACACCAACATGACAAGGTTCATATTGCAGTCATAAAGAAAAATAAAAATGGCAACATAAAGTTGAAAAACTATCCATCTAGAGTACAAGAATATTTTATATGTGTGTGTGTGAGTGTGTGAGTGTGTGTGTGTGTGTGTGTGTGAGAGAGAGAGAGAGAGAGCTTACATTAGCTTAAAAATAATAATAAGCATACCTTTAAGTTTGCTTAAGTGAATATTTAAAAAAATATAAATTGTACTTGATATTTATTATCATCATCACAAGTAGCAGCACCAACAAGCTTATCCTAACTATTTGCAATCAACTTGGAATTTTTTTCCCTATATTAAAAAGACAATGTTCATTGCCTGAGGGTCCTGTTATTACATGATATAGGAAGAGATTGATGTATAAAATCTTATATCTGAATTACAGAGAAATCATTTCCTGGTTCCAACACATGGCATCCAGATGACAACACAGTAGATCCAACCATTGCTTCGAGACATCCCTCAATCTTCTTCTCAAGCTAGTCTACAAAACTCTCTTGATGTTTTGAATTATCTGAAAAGTGCCTATACATTAAGAAATGAAATACCAGACAAACAACTTATGTTTAATTGCATAGATGCTGTTTATTTAAAAAAGACTTTCTGAGTGAAAAAATGAATGTATCCTAGTAACATAAATAAGGAAAGACACATCACAAACTATTAATATCATTTCTTATATAAGTAAGCAAATTATAAGATATAAGAAACAAATTCATCAATCCACAAACTCAATGTGTTCTTAAGGCACATGTTCTTTTATAAAAAGCATATATTTAAAAATAATTATACCTGGCGAGATAATTGTTGATGATAGAGAGCACCGGCAGATTCTTTTGTAACCGGTGATACAATACCAACACTAAGTAGCCAATCTTGCATTTCTTGCTTAGAACCCATCTCCTCATCATTTGCATTAGCCTGAGCAGCTGAACCGGATAGCAATTTTTGCCTCATTTTCTCAGCTAATGCAACCATCTCTTTAGCTTTACTCTAAATAAAAACTTATTTGATTAAGTAATTCAAATAGGATCCTAAAGTTAACTTAAAGGAATATCATTTTCTTGGAAAAAAAAAAAAACCAGCAAGCCCTGATATTTGGATGTTAGATGAAAGAAAGACTTCATCATTCATGAGATTTTTAGAAAAGAAGATATTTTTAGTTGTTTTCATCTTTAAGATACAAAATGACATAACCTGATAAAAAATTCATGTGCCCCAGAGAGAATAGAAACTAAAATAAACTTAGCAAGCTATATTCCCAAGAATAACAATTTGAAGAAAAAAAAGAAAAACTAAAGCGCTTTGGTTTATTATTATTTAGATGTAAATTATTAGGATGCCAGCGTTCCTAGATGATCGTGTTATCTATCAAATGTGATGTGTTTGGGTTAGGCTTATTTTAATAAGGATGTCCATGTTTTTTATTTGCAACTATTTATATAGTGTTACTCTGAATAAGATTACATTAATGATAATCATAACACTTTATTTTAAAATGTAAATCTCAATTCTCGAGGGTTGATGGGAAACATATAGTAACCAATAACCCTAAGGAAATATGAAACAATAATGTAGCAATTAAGCTTGTATTTACTCATAAATTTCTCCAAGAAATTGACAATGCCCTCACATTTGAAGCAAAAAAGTGCCCCATATATGGAAGATCGACAATGGAGAAAGGTATCGCAGACCCCTAGCTTCTAATGACTGACAAGCAAGGGGAAGCAATAATAATGAAAAAACCATGGGCGAATTTAAGGAGGCTTCTACGGGCACATGCCCCTACCCTAAATTCTTACTGTATTTATTATATGTAATAAATATATATTAATATTTCATACCTATTTCATATTTCAAAAAGTAAAAGGTCAATTCATGCCCCACCTAAATAATAAAATTAATATATGCACCCCCATCAAGACAAAATCCTAGCTCCACCATTAGTGGCAACAAACAAACAAAGTGTTCATGTAAACACCAAGGATATGAGCTAATGCATATATAGTAGGCTATTTTAAAAAATCAAACCATTAAGATATTATAATATTATAACATCAGTATCATATAGAATCTCATTTGAAGATTTTCATAATACCAATAAGCTAATAAAAGACGAACTCAGTGCAAGATACATCCCTCATACACAATATCAAGGGAGGAGTTGATGTACACAATCTTACCTTTTAAGTTGCATAAAGATTGTTTACATAATTCAAAACCATGAGCTCCAAATCATGGTGGATGCAAACTTGCCACTGCACTAAGTCCATTGTCCAATAAACCAAATAGTTGATATCTTTAAACAATATAACATAGCAACAGATATCTTACATTCTCACCTATATTGAGAAGATTGAAGAAAATTCTTATTTGATGTTTTGCATAAATCTCTCTTCTTGGGGCCTATTTTCGTTATTTTCCACTAAGTAAACTTTTTACTCTAGAAAATTCCTATGTAATATCTAAGGACTTTCCCTTTTCAGCTATTCCTACAATGGGCAGTTGCTATAGGAACAACCAATTTTAGGTATGAATATAGGCAATCCATCAGTACTTCAAATGTAGATAGTAAAATGCAGCAAATAATAGCACTACAAAGGCTTATACAAAGTTTCAAGGTACAACAGGAGCAAAAAAAAAAAAAACCCATAAAACTTGACTTACCATCAAAGCATTGAGGTCCTGGAAAGCATCCTGCAAGCTCTTATCCGTGCTCTCCCACATCTCCTGCTCCTTCCTCAGAATACCCGCAACACCAACCACCGCCGTTCTCACTCTGCTCGTTCCCTCTACCGAGCCGCTATCCCTAATCTCCCCCACATCCTCCCTCCCCTTCACCTCCTCCACCTCCCAAGACCTCGACTTCAAAACCTCCCATAACTTCCCGTAAAACGCTTCCGAATCGCTCTTACCACCTCGCATCACGATCGTGATCACCACCGACGTCGTTCCCTTGCCACTGGTGATCTTTCCATCGCTATCAGAAGTAACCTGAATTCGAATCTTAGGGCTAGTGAACATACTTTTGATCGATTTTTTTGGAGGAAATGCATGGATGACTGAACCAAGGGGAATGAAATGGGCGAAGCGAGAGGTTTCATTGATCCATAAAAGGCGGTGAGAGGTGAGGGTGAGGAGACCAGAGCGGAGAGGGGGGAGAGAAGGATTTTCCTCTGCTTGGAGGTCGATGGATGAGATAAAAAGGCGTTCAACCTCGCCGGGGAAGAGTACTGGCCGGCCGGAATCGGTAAGATCGACCGGTGGTAGCCAGGCGCTGGCGGCCATGTACAGAGGAGGATGGTAACTAGATGGCCGTCGCCCGTCGGATTGGATATCGTAAAAGCGGCGGTTTACTTCGCGCGAGAAAAGTCAGAAAACAGCCGCTGATTTTTGGGGCTTCATTTATTATTATTTTGCTATATTTATTTATTCAATATCTAAATTTACTATTTATTTATATACCATTTTCTTATCTAAACTATATCTAAGTATATGCATAAAAGAAAAAAAAATGTCAAGATATATTGATCCAACACATCATGAGGATATTTTAAATCATCTAATTTGTATTAAAAATAATACAATTCAAAATATTATTTATAACAATAATTCCAGCACAAATCAATTTATTTTGAAGCATATACTAATGAAATTTGCATCACGATATTCTAAACATAATGTTTTATGTGACTTAAAAGCTAGAATGAAATATAAGTAAATATTTAAATATGAATATTATATATATAATTACATAAATTTTTATCGTACATAGGTAAATCCCTTATTAGTTTTTAGTCCAATTTTTTCAAAATTAATTAAATCTTGTATGCATTCAAATATACATTACAATAATAAACTCTATTAGTATTTTCAATTTCCTATAATGTTCCTCCAATATTTACATGTCACGAGGATGGTATTATTGAATAATGCTTGACTTTGTGATGTATTCGATTCAATCTTAAGCATACTTGTTGAGTTTGTATCTGCCAAACCTACGATCATCTTTACCCCAAGTTAGCAAATTCAATAAAGATAAGACACATGTTTATCTACTCTGAGTGATAAGTTTCTTTATACATTTCCAAGCAAATCATTGAGATCTACTATGGGTGATGGTATCTTCTTTCCTTTATTATCAAGCTTAGAGGACCATTCCTATGCTTCCAAATCATACATTGATTTGTCTTAGTATTTGCTAAAACTGCTCTAGTTGTATGATTTTACATGACTTCATAGCTTGACCTCCATGGTTAGAGGCAAATCCAACTTCTTTTTTCAGAGTGATCAAAATTTTAATTAATTAGACAAAAACGACAAAATTTTAATTAATTAGACGACAACAACAACAATGATGATGATGATGATAATAATAATAATATAACATCAAATAATAATAATAATAATAATAATTATTTTTTTAATTAACCAACATAATGCTATCAAATTTATAAGAGAAAATTTTTAAATTTATCTTCTAACTTAATATTGATTTTAATAATAATATAAGTTGGAGTATAATCATATACATTATGTTGAAGCTAGACTCTAACTTAGAAAAAAATAATAATAAATAAGCTTAATGTTAGCTAACTTAAGAAAAAAAGGAATTATTAAACCATAAAGTAAGCATAATATTTAATAGATTTAAGAATCGCTTCCACATAAATCATAAATCAATAAAAAAATAATTGGAAAAATAGCCATCTCTCGGACTTCAATGCAATAAAAAATAAGATTTATTTGGATAGAAATTATATACTTTAGAGTTAAATTGATTTCAATGCAATGCAATAAATTTTGATTGAAAAAATAGCCAACAAAAAATAAGATTTATTTGAATAGAAATTAAATATTTTTCTCTTATTTATTAGAATTCTTTTTCAAACCCAACTTATAAATCATAAGACACTTCTTTTTTCCATTAGATAAAATTTCACTCACACTTTATACAAACTAGAACGTAAGTACCGTACATTTTTTTAGTGTCTTCAACCAATGCTTCTTCCTCTTCCTAAATGGTAGGCAAAATATTTTTTTTTAGGGGATCAAAACTTCAAATTTATCCTCCATATAGACTTTTTTTTAAGGTGGGCAAGCTATGCGGTGATTCACCAATGTCCATGGCACTCTTTAAGATGCATCATTCATCAGATGGAACCTACTTTTAGAGATTTTGAAGGGCATGCAAAAAATATAACATATTTATCATTTTGAACATCTATTTATGCATAGAAATTGAGGGCTCGTTTGTTTCTACGGTATTTCTTCATTTTTTTTCTTTTTTTCCGTTTGAAACTGGAAAATGCAGGCGTGGAGGATGTGTAGCAGACTTTTTTAAAAACTCTGTTTTTGTATTGTTTTGAGAAGCATTATTTATTAGCTTATCCGTTTTAAAAAGACCTTTTCTTCTATTGACGTTTTTTATACCGGAACGGAAAAAAACCAAACGAAGCCTGAAATGATGAAGTGAAAATATTAGTTTTTGGCCCTAGATCTTAAGCACATGTGTAGTAGACAACTAAGGAGATTAGAATAACAGAGGTATCCGTTAGTGCTAACTCTTAGCTTTTAAGTATCATTTGCCTAGGAAATCCTCTAGAAGTTACCACCCAAAGTAATCGCCTTATATCTTCAATACAACTATAATCAACACCACTTGAATTTGTTGATAATCTACCTAGACATATCATTCACTTTTCCAATTGGCCCCCTCCCAAGATACATACTAGATCACATTAAAAATTTTCCAACTAATATCCAAACCAACTACCTAATTTGACTCCTTCAACTTCTTGGTTCTCCAGGTAGTTTATGTAATAATCATACATTCTTAAAATGGATTTATTTAAAAATTTTAAAATTTATAAACTCAAGTGTTGCGACACTGTGCTTTCGAGCGCAATGACGCTAGTATTCGACGTCGCGGCACTGAGTTTTCTGTTTTACAGTTTCTCTGGACTGAGAATGTCACAGCCCAACCTAATATGACCTGAAACTTCACATGTCATGCCATGTCCGATTGTGGCAAGACTCAAATCTCAAGATTCAGTTAGAAAAGTACTGAAATAAAATTTCTAGATTTCCTTTAAAGATGGTTGATGGTGTTATCCCAGTTGTAGCCTATAATAAATGATCGATTACGCCGACAGATAAAGAGTAGCGACTCTTTATTGATTTAATGAAGCCATATGTAATGATAATTTATTAATTGAATATAATAATTGATTAATTGAATAATTGATAATTAATATGACTAATAAACAACTAGAAATCAGTTGAGATAAAGGATGTTGAAACATCGTATTAAAATTGAATGTTCTGCCTTACTAAATCATACATTGATGCATGCATATATTAATAGCACTGATGACATTGATTGATAGATACATTAATATCATTGACAGTGTTATTTTATAGATATATTAATATCATTGACAATATTGAATGCATTAATAATACATAAATATGTGATGCATATCAATATATATATGATAGATTTTTTTAATGATTTATAAATAATTTTTCCACCATTATTTTTCAGATTTATTGAATTTGAAACCAATTATTGATTTTTAGATTTATTGTAATGATTCCTTGCTTTTATTATTGATCATGTTAAATTTTATTGATAATATTTTGTTATTAACTGTATTGACTACTATTGATTATATTATATTGAGCATATCATATTGATTATTTAGTCATTGCATTAAAAGCTTTTAATGAGTTTTGAATTATTGTTAGGCTTTTAAGCTCATTATATAGATTTTAATGATTTTAGATCATATAAGGAGTCAAAACAAGTTAGAGTGAGATTGTCAGAGATCATCAAATTTTATTTAAATTTTATTATGTATTTTTTTTAATTCTTTTATAGTTAGGAGCTTGTGATAGAGTGATTTACTAACTAATATAAATGATATTTTGGATGAATAAATAATACAATATCTTGATATATATAATTTTAGTTGCTTTATCAGGTTATTATTTATATTAATGATTTACAGAAGCTATGGTATATTCTTAAAATGATAAATAAACAATTCTTCATATTATATATAACACAGATTAGAGTCTGCTAACCAAAACTACTCAGCTCTCACATTACCATTTCCCTGGTTTGAAAACAAAATTCAAAGTGGGAGAGATTTAATACAGCTTAGTAGGCCATCATAGCCTAAAATAAAATTCAATAACTAAAACTAAAAGAACTAAAAATACTATATTGTAATAATAAATTGAAGCAATATACAAAAAGATAAAACCTAAGCATATACTAAAACTAAATACATTTAATTAACCAATGAACTATACTAAAATTGAAATATAAATATATATCATATAGCAATTTTTATAATAACCGTCAGGCTCCAGCATCATAACACATTTCATATCAAAATCCAATCTCGGTAGTCCAACATCTTTGGCATAACATAATGTAATAATCTATTTTTAAATGATTTTTTTTTAATAAGAAATCTAAATTTCAGTGGCGTGCCTTGTCGAAGAAGAGAGAGGGAAGAGATATATGTTTTTTAGTGCTTTTTAATACTTCAATTTTGTTCATAGATTTCTTTTATTTATTGTAAGTAACTCAAATCTAGTTTTAGTTCTTAATAATTTTGATTATTATATAAATTTTCTCATACTGAACAGAATTAATTATTTCCTACTTCATTTAATTTTGGCATTTGCATAAGTAAGAAAGTTTGACTGTTAACATTATAAAATGGGTTGGTTGTTAAAATAGAATACTCTACGTAAGAGGATGGGTAGACGTGATTTCATTTAAAGATGGTTGGTGGTGTTATCCTAGCTAGTTGTAGCCTATAATAAATGACCGATTACGGCGACGAGTAATTAAAGAGTAGCGACTCTTTATTGATTTAATGAAGCCACATGTAATGATAATTTATTAATTGAATATAATAATTGATTAATTGAATAATTAATATGACTAATAAGCAACTATAAATCAGTTGAGATAAAGGATGTTGAAAACATCATATTAAAATTGAATGTTCTGCCTCACTAAATTATACATTGATGCATGCATATATTGATAGTACTGATGACATTGATTGATAGATACATTAATATCATTAACAATATTATTTGATATATATATTAATATCATTAACAATATTGAGTGCATTAATAATACATAAATATATGATGCATATCAATATATATATGATAGATTTTTTTTAATGATTTATGAATAATTTTTTCACCATTATTTTTCAGATTTATCGAATTTTAAACAAATTATTGATTTTTAGATTTATTGTAATGATTCATTACTTTTATTATTGATCATTTTGAATTTTATTGATAATATTTTGTTATTAACTATATTGACTACTATTGATTATATTAGATTGATCATATCATGTTTATTATTTAGTCATTGCATTAAAAGTTTTTAATGAGTTTTGGATTATTGTTTTTAATGATTTTAGGTCATATAAGGAGTCAAAATAAGTTAGAGTGAGATTGTCAGAGATCATCAAATTTTATTATGTATTTTTTTATTCTTTTATAGTAAGGAACTTGTGATAGAGTGATTTCCTAACTAGTATAAATGATATTTTGGATGAATAAATAATAAAATATCTTGATATATATAATTTTAATTGCTTTATCAGGTTATTATTTATATTAATGATTTACATAAGCTCTGTATATTCTTAATATGATAAATAAATAATTCTTCTAAATTTTATTCTAGGGCGTTGCGCACATAATCCCATCTCGATCGCCCACTAGCACATGCATAACAGAATCACACCTCGATTACCCACTTGTATCGATATAACAAATCCCATCTCGATTGCCCATTAGCACGGGTATAAAATCACATCACATTTCTTTTATATTATTAATGCATTTTATTAATTAAAACATAAATTATACTAAATTCAAAAATTATTAAAATGTCTCAATGGTAGGACATAGAATTACTATTGAGAAAAAATTTACTGTTTCAAAATATAACCAAATTATCATAAAGCATGCATAACATTATTCTAAAAGTTTATTTGAAGTAAAACATGATTTTTAGATATTGAAATAAAGTTTTTAATTAATAAAAAATACTTATTTTTTTTTAAATTACATGATAAAATATTTCAAGAATATACTCAAAATATTTTAAAATCTCAATATCTATAATATATAAAAAGTTATATAGTGAAAGTTTCGTCAAAATAAAATTATCTTCATTTTTTAGTAAAGAAAATATAAACTTGGTCAAAATAATTTAAAAAACTATCAAATTATTGAAAACTGAAATAGGCCTACCTCTAGACGAGCAAATTTTTTAACATGCATGATAGACAAAAATAGTTCTACAAGACTACAACCGCCAAATCCTAGCTTTTCTTCTTCTCTCTTCTCTATTTTCTCTCATTTTTCCAAAATCATTCTATGTTAAATGAATTGAGGGAAGAAATAGAGGTTTTAATAAGTATTTAAGTAGATTTAGATATTTAAGATAAAATATATTAAGGGTATAAGTGTAATTATTCTTATTATTCATATTTTAACATAAAAAATCATATAAATGTATTTGTATCTTCAAATTTGGAGATTCAAAAATTCTAAAAATATATTCAAAAGTTAACTAAATATGTCTAGAATAATCAGGTGAAATTAATTTACAAAATGAATACCTAACCATCCCAAAAACCTCACTTACTGACATGTGTGAATTTCTTAAGAAATAGTGACAATGCCCAAAAATTAAGAAAAAAATATTATAATTACAGCACAATAATACCTATGTTATGACAAAGAAGGTTTGCAATTTTGACTTATAATGACTCACAAAATAATTTTTGACTATTATAGATAAAAAATATCTTTTTTTTTTTAATTTTTGAGCTATAATAGAGCATGTAATGCTGGGCACATAATCATATATTTTAATATATTTTTTTTTTCACTCAGTCATTCCTCCCTCTCCTCATTTGGCTTGTTGGGGAAGGAAAGCAAGGAGGGAGAAAAGAAGGGGAGAAGGAGATGAGAGAGAGGAAAGAAAGGGCTTTCGAGGTTTTTGATCATTGTAGGTGACTTTCATCACACCTCTCTTTTCAAAGTTCTTGTATGTTCTCTCACATTTTCCTTCATATTTTTGATATCAACTCAATATTGGAAGAAGTTATTACTTGCTTTTGTGATTTGATGCTTAAGAGCAACTTTTTAATCTCCTAGTTCAAATCATGTTGTATAATTCCTCATTATGTAACCTTGGGTTCGATCCACATTTGTAACTTTTAGAGATTAACGTTGCCCATTATCTTCATTAGAAGATTCTTTAGTATGGTTGATTTCACTTGTTACCCTAGCTTCAATTGTTGAAATAATGCTCCTAGTAACATTATTTTTGTCAATATAATTTCCACTAACTTCATCAAACATGCCCTTATCATATGATGAAATCACTCCTAAGGCACAAAGTCTCTTTTCTAGCTAACAATTTTGGGAGGTTAAGGGTCTACTAAGGGACTAATACCTTATTTTCCAATCTTAATATCTATCTTATCCCACAGCTTATTCAACATTGTTGTAAAAAAGGACATGAAAAAAATGGTTTTTTCGCACCTCATTTTAACCCCCTTGAGTCAACATGGAGTGTAATAAATAGGAAGAATAAATAGATGTACTCCTTACTAACACCCACCTTGACCTATTTATGTCGGGATCAAGTGAGTAGGAAAAACCTCATCTAAACTATAATCCCAATACAACAAGTTTTCCGATTTTAACATTTTATCTAAACCCATCAAATAAACTAGGAGCTTTACTCAACTTTTAATTAAACTTTATATACCCAAATATCTTATTGTACATCTTACAACTTTGATTTCTATGTACACCCAAAACTTTATACACAAAATGCATTCACCCTCCTGCCTAAAGCCCCATTGGCTCATTCCTTTTTTCTGCAGTACAACCACTACAAGTGAACTAAAAGCTCAATGAAACATATAATCTTAGTACAATAAATAAGAAACAATAATACGCATTCAATTATAAATGATATTTGACTTGCTATAAAATAATCTTAAACTTTATAAAAGATCAATGCATATAATGGAGCACTGAGTGTATTCTTTAACTTTTCACATATTTCTATTTTTGTTTATTTTTCAATACTTAAAACAAGTCATATGATAACTATAGACTTTGCATATTTACAGGTCTCTCACTCAAGGTTGTATCTGCATTTTCAACTTTTTAGAAAAGAGAGTGTCATATACCCTATATACGGTCCCCTAAGCCTTACCTCGTCAGGTCTATCGCTTTTAATTGTGCTGGTCTATCCCTCACATATGACATTTATCATTAACCTTCTCATGTTCATAACATACATTTGTAATATCATATTATAGCATGTATTGTATATCAAATAACTCACATCTATAGTATCATATTGCAACATGTATTATATATCAAATAACTCAAATTATTAACTCAAGTGAACAAGTAATCAAAAACTCATAATATGGTTAATATGTAGATTAATATTATGACGATTATGTTGAAATTTTCTATTTTGTATACTACAGATTGAGTATCACCTCGTTCTCTAGGAAACGAGGTTGCATTTGTTCTCCTAAAATACTCTGATATCTTTTCATTTTATAAACAACCTAAATAATATGTTTTTTACTACCTCGTGTACCACAAGGTTGTTCAATTCTTACTTTCTTTAGTAAAGCAATTCTAATTATGAAGATTTTCTTATAGCCTTACAGGCTTACACACTAATAATTCTTTGAATTTCCTTAATAACATAGCAAAATCCTCATAACTAGTAAGGCTTACTAGCTCCTCCGTCCTGCCAAATTGCAAAGAAAACAAAATAAATTAAATGATCAAAGAAAATAGATCAAATAACAAAATGAAAACCTTTGAAAAATCTTCAAGCCTTATAGGCATCAACTAGTGACGTGTTTGTCACTTGTTAACAATTTATTTATTTATTTGTGACGAGAAAGCACTGTCCTTAGGTCAGTGAAAACTCCAATCTACCTAGCATGCAACCCACACCAATTTACACAGGCCAACACTTAAGGCCTTCGCTGCTTGCCAAGAGATTCGAATCAGGGACCTGGGCTTTGCCCAGACAATTCATTTATTTCTATATGTTAAAACTTTCTCTAATTCTTTTTATCTCTCTCTCTTCCGATTATTTTGTTATCTCTTCTTTTCCTTTCACTTTTAAGCTCGATCGATGATTCAAGTAAGATATTGACACTTATTAAGGATAACTTTAAATTGAACTTGTGGCTTTGTGTGAAAAAGAAAAAGGAAAAGAAAAATATGGAGGACAAATATAGGGAGTAGATTCAAGTTAAGCCTTTATATTTTTAAGCTTTTACACTTTAGTTATTTAGGCTGTATATATTTAAATTTTAAATTGTAATATGAAATTATACACTTACACTTAAGACTTTAGTTAAGCCTTTCTATTTTTTAATTTTCTACCAAAAGGAATTGTGAAAATATACATACAAAATTAGATTTGAAATTTGACAATTTTTGTAATAAAAACCAATTTTGATTTATGAAGCTTATAATTTATAATTACAAATTATAAAAAATTTTCAATAAACATATATTTTGAATTTTTAAAGATTTAATTTCCTTAAATAATAAATATCGAGCACAAAAACTAAAAATATAAATTGTCGAAATTACTAAAACATGATCAAAATAGATACCAAATTATTAAGGCTTTGTTTAGAACATCTTTTTGTTTTCTTCTTAAAGCAGTTTTCTAGTATAAAATTTTTAATTTTTTTACTAAAAAATTGCTTAGATAAATAACAAAAAAAGTTGTCCCAAATTAAACTTAAATTATGATAGATGACTTCCATTTTCATGGCCTATTGCTTACAAATTACACCATTTTTTTTTTCATTTTTACCATCTTAGGAATAATTAAAAAAAAAATATTAGGATATCCTAATTTTACTCTTTGACACACATAACATTCATCTCTCATTATTGGACATTCACGCAATTTTGTAATAGAATGACCATAATTTTGAATGTCAAATAGACAAATAGTTATATTATTTAAATATATTTATCTAATAGTTTAACTATATATATTTTTGAGATTGGTGAGCATTCAACCATCAATATGCGGGAGTTAAATTTTCTCCAATAGCCCTCACACTTACAATGTTTAAGAAATGTGGAGGACTTGATGCACAATTTTTTCTTCAATTATATTAGAACCATAAATACAAAAACATCAAGAATAGCTTTCGGTTTATACATGTATTTAGGATGACATGTAATTTTGTAATTGGCTCCCTATACCCAGTCCGTACCGTCAGCTCTCTATATATAGGGACCAATAGCTGCTGTGCATCCGTTTTTTTTTTTCTTTTTTTTTCTTTTTTTTTTGGGACATTTAGGCCATTTAAGGCAAACTCACACACACAACGCATACACCAAGTCTCGAACCCAAGACCTCTTAGTTGGAAGCATAGCTCTCAACCAACAGATCAAGGTGAGCTATGTGCTATGCATCAGTGAATAATAATAATATACTTTCTCTTTTCTACTTTTTACAAGAAATACTTTCTTTCCTTGGTCCATTGGTTTCTTCAAATTAGGAGCCACATTTTTTAATCATATTTTAATCCCTAACATATTAATGTTTGTAATTTAGACTGAAGAAAACAAAAAAACTTCCATAAAAATGATCACACCCTCATAGGAAATGAATAAAATTTGTAAGATATCAATCATAATGTTTTGAGGGGCTGTTTGGATGCAGAATTTGAGCATGATTGAGCTTAAATTGTGTCAAACTACAAAAATGACAGCTTTAAATTTTGTAGAATCTAATTTTTTATTTTTTATTTTACATTTTTGTCATAAATATTGGATTTGTAAATCCAAGAATTCAATGGAATTACAAGATTGAAGGACATGGAGGAGTTGTTCGGTAGCATATTTGAAGCAAGATTTACGCAAGATTTATCATATATCCTGCCAATAAAAAAAAGGTAGCCATAAATTCTCACCCATCATAAATGCGGGATTTACCCTTTTTTGTTGTAAGTTTGGGATTTACTAAAATTCATAGTTTGACAGGATTTAAAGGGATTTATGGATTTGCAAAGAGCTTCGTGGCAAGTTTTGGTTATGACTTCCAATTTGACATGAACAATATTGTAGAAATAGGCGAAATAACTTCTTTAGCGACTCTTATAAAGCCTACTACACTTGAAGTAGAAGGAGCAACGAAGAAGATAAATGATAGGCCTTAGACAGGCCTTTAGGTTTATGAAGGGCATAGAAAAAGATAAAAGTTATTTGATTTGAAGGTTGATATAAGTGCTTTTAAAATCGGATCGGATCGGCCGGTTCAACCGGTTGAACCGCAAACCAGCTGGCTGGCAGGTTACGGATCAACATATAATCGGTTTCGCTCAAAACCACCTTTGACCCACTCGAATCGACGGTTCGACCGCCGAACTGACTCTTGTTATTGATAACCGATCCGATTCAATTTTAGTGATATCTAACGGCTACGATTCGGGAATGCGAAGCACATACAAGAGAGGGAAAAATAAAACCCTCATTCAGATGATCTTCTTTTCGACTTCTCTGCTCGTTCGCTCTCCCCGTCTCGGTGTCTCGCTCATTCACGAAGCCAGAAGTCAATAAGGCAACGTCTCCTGCAGTCTACTCGTTTGCGAAGCCAGAAGCCAACAGTAGAACACCGTTTTTGCGTCTCCTGCTCCTGGTTTGTTTCTAAAGGAGTTTTGTTTTTGTTTTGTTTTGTTTTGTTTTGTTTTTTTTCAAAATCCACAGATTTCATTTGCTCTTTTTTTTTTCCTTTTCTTGTGATGGTGCTATTTTTTTTAAATATAGAGATTTCATTTGCTTTTTGTATCTTGCTCATCTCCGTTAGCAATAGTAGTTACTCTTGCTTTGTTCTCGTTGGCGAAGCTTGTTGTGAGTTTGCTTGTTTTCTTAGTAAGAGTCTTTTATCCTATTTTAGATTCATGAATTGTTTTACATTTGTATTAAGCTTGCATTCTTCAATTTGGAATGTCAAATTGCTCTGTTGTAATGTTCCTCGTGAGACAGCCCTTCCATACATAAGATAGTTGTGTCATTATTATAATATTTAAATATAATAAGTATGTATTATGTCATCCGGTTCGACCTCGGTTCGTCTCTGATAGAACCATCAAACCCCTAACCTCTCATTCTTCCGGTTCATTGACTGGCCCGGTTTTAAAAGTCTTTGTTGATATAGAATCGATAGAATAACTGGGTTACTTGCCTTTGAGAATGTTAGAAGATTATTATAGATTTTTAAGAACCGATTGTATCATTTTCCTGTTTATGTCAGCTTTGTGTTTCTGTTAAACTATTCTCTCTAAGTTTTTGGTTTGGCTTTAAGGAAGCTAGGCCAAGCGATGCAAGCTTATGATGTAAGTTGAGTTGGTTTTGTTTGGTGAAACTAAATAAATAAATAAATACATAAATAAATAAATATTGTTGTAGGCTAGAATATACATGACGATAGAGTTATAAATTTTTTGTGTCAGCATTGTACGGATATCCAACACACAAACATAAAAAAAATGTAACATCATAATTTTTATGTAGAAATCCTGAAAAAGGGAAAAAACACGGGGTCACGCCCAGTTGATAGTATTTAACTAGTGTTTGATTAGATTACAAGTGGCTGACTCATCCCTGAAAATTGAGGACAAGCAGATTACAATAATCAATTGTCGGTTTTAAATTTAGTTACAAACGGGGTTCAAAAATCCAACGACATTTGGTGGTCGGGCGGAAATCCTACTTCAATTGACGTTCGGGCAGAAATTCGGTGTTAGTTGGCTATCGAGCAGAATTCCGGTGTCATACGACAATCAGGCAGAATTCCGGTGTCATACGGCAATTAGGCGGAATTCCAGCGTCAGTCAGCAGTCGGGTAGAACTCCGACATTGGTCGGCTGTCGGGTGGAAGCTCGATGCTGGTCGAGAAGGAGTTTGGTGGTAAGAAAGCTCTCTTCCTTCTCTTCTTGCTTGGGGATCCCCTCTCATGAGAAATAAGGAGTCTATTTATAATTTTATGAGAGTGACATGACTAATAAATAGAAGAAAGATCAAGAGTAAATTGTGAGTTGTTTAAATGGACGACCAATGTTGATTCCCTTGGTCATTAAATGTTTACTGGACATTTGAATGTTTTAATGATATTAGAATTTGACAATATTAGGCTCGTTGGATCCATCTCGTCGAGCCGCTCAATTCGACTATAAGCAAGCCACATTTGGAAACCGTTTAGTAATTCAAATTATGATTTGAACCTTCCAAAGGCGCTTCGGGTATTTGTTTGAACTTATTTGGGCTCGGATCAAGTCAAATTTGGTGTTGTTGGGTTTCTATTTTTGAGACGCTCAATTGGACTATACGTTTGCTTAAATCAGAGTTAGATGGTTTCCATTTTAATTTTTGAAAATTTCAACTTAAATTTGCTTCGAGATTCATGTCCCATAAAAATTATTTGATGATATATCAAATGTAATTGAGATAGGCTTAGAATACTGTTTGGTTGAATTTTGGTTAATTAACTTATGATGGTGTCTTACTATTGTATTCATATGAGTTGTATTATTAGAGGAGCTTAACTTTAAATTTACTTAATTAGAAGATCAACAAGTTATCGTTAAACATTTTTATATAATCATTTAAAATGATACACGACCAAGTTAATCCTCTTTTAATAATTAGCATGTTTGTCTTCATTTGTATACTTGATGGCTTATTTATACACTCAATAGTCAATATGCAAATTATTTCTATATATAGATAACATTTAGATCCTTAATCATAATAAATCCTAAAATATGTAGCAAATAGTTTATCGAGATTTAACAGGATTTACACTATGTAATGCCAAAAAATTTTCAAGATTTAATAGTCTCTGAATTTGATAAATTCTTATTTATAGGATTTACTAAATCTTTCTTGAGTTAAATCCTACATGCAACCAAACAACTCCGAAGTGTAGGGGAGAGATGAGAATGACTTGTTCTTCATCTGTTTAAGTTCGACGGGCAATCCAACGAAGGTGAGATCGAGGGTCATGCCTTTGAATCTTCTTGAAAATGAGAGAGCAAAGATGATAATACCTTAAGAGAATTACAACTAAAACTTTGCTTCATATAAAGTCAAAACAACAATGAAGAAATGACAACGAGGAAAAGGAAATCCTACATAGGCTTAAGGCTCTTGGAAGCACATAAAAAAAATTAGAAAGGAGAGAAATTATGAAGAAAGCATTTATTTATTTATTTTTTGTGTTTCATGTGGGAAAGAAAACTTCTTAATTTTTGTGTTTCATTAAAATTCTCGATTATAATTCTTTTTTAAATAAATTCAGAAATTCTTTATTTTATTAGTTTAATATTTCCGTGTCATCTACTACTCGTCAGAGCCATGGCGATTGCGAGCTTCGTCTCTTCCACCGCCGCCTCCATCGGAAATCCTTCCCTCTTCATCCAAAACCCTAATCCTAAGCCCATCAGTTATATCCTTCTCTCTGATCCTCATCATCACAAAGCCCTCGCCCTTCGCCATCACCGTCGGCCGCCCCAAGCCATAGCACTTCGTTGCTCCTTCGTCGCTACACCTCCATCACCTCAGCCGAACCTTCTTTCAGATTCCACCCGCACAATCTACTCCCTCATGTCCCTCACCCTCTCCGCCGTTCGCCGCCTTTTCGCCGCAGCTGCGGCGGCGGCGGCAGCTCCTACCCCGTCTGAGCTTACTGAGATTCAATCTCTGCGGGGTTGTCTCGCTTGCAGTGTTGGGCCGCTCTTCTTCGCAGCCCTCCGGGACCGGCCAAGTGGGTATTTGAACACTCCGCTGACGGTTGTTGCGTCGGGCATGGGTAAATGGCTTGACATCTACAGTGGCGTCCTTATGGTGCGGGTCCTGCTCAGTTGGTTTCCCAATATCCCGTGGGATCGGCAGCCTCTCTCTGCCATTAGGGATCTCTGCGATCCCTATCTCAACCTTTTCCGCAACATAATACCGCCGATTTTTGACACGTTAGACGTCAGCCCGCTTCTAGCTTTTGCAGTATTAGGCACGCTTGGTTCGATCCTCAAGAGCGCTCGAGGAATGTACTAGGTTTAAGACTTCTGGAATGGATTCGTTCCTTTTCTTGATGATATATGGCTGCAGAATTAGTATTTGGTATATGTCAATTTCTTGAAAAATGAAAATCATCCTTCCATACCTGTTAATGTGTTTTTTTTGGGTTTGTCATTTTTATTTTTAAACTGAGAAACTGTTTGGCTGAGGGATATTTAAGATTTTAAATTTTTAAGATGAATGTTATGTGAATACATTGTTTGCTTTGTTCATAATTATATTGAAAGATGCCAGCATTTTCTTGATTGTTGTTGTTTGGCTTGAAATTTTATGTAGAGTTATACGTGTGGTAAGATTCTTCCCTTATTTTTTACTTATTTGTAAAATATTTAATATTTTCTTAGAATTTAAAATTGGCTAAAGAACAGTTGAAGGCACAGCTAGCAAAATAGAGTTTAGAGTTCGATCTTTTGCAAAATGTACATAATTTACCAAGAGGAGATTACATGACATATAGAAAATTAACAGCACTGAAACAAATGTGAGGTTTTTGATTTATTCGAATATATAATGAAAGATTAGACATTTACTGTACACCAAATCAAGACTCATAGAATTTTAGCAGTATCTTCCATTATTCATAGTTTTTCTTAATTAAAGATGAAGACTTTCATTTTTCATGCTTAACTAGATTTTGCCCTGATTTTATCTTGTATTGTAATGTGAATGGGCTATTATTAGAATGAAGGGGAAAAAAGTGGGGTGGGGGGAGATACCAAATTTTTTTGATACTTCACAACTGGAGAGTTTAATCAGATACTTGACATTTGTTGGAGCAATACATTATCTTAATTATACTTCTCAGATACACTTTATAGTATGTTGAAGTCTTAGATTGCTGCTAGGTTGATTGACTGCAAATTGGTAAATAACATTGAGGCTTATTTGAGAAATATCCTGAAAGGTTATAAGTGTTATCATCCAACCACCAAGAAAACTCTTTTATATGTTGATATTACCTTTGATGAACAAACCTCATCTTCATGGGGAGATTGAAACTGAGGAAGATGAGTAAAGTGAGTTTGCCCCTCTTGACCTTCAAACTCCACTTCAAACCAATCCACATAAACTTAAAATCAAAGTCCAGGAAACTGAGGACAAAGTTATTATGGATAACAGGAGGTATGGGCAAGTGTATTCCAGGTGTACAAATTCAAATTATGCTCTAAAGCATATCCAAGAATCTGAACCATCTCCTAAAATTGAGGCAAACATAAGTATACCAAAAAATCTCTCTTACACCCAATAACCAACTTTGTATCCTTCCATAACCTCTCACATTCACACAAAAAAATTATGGTTACATTAAATGATATTCATATTCCTAATGATTTTTTTGAGACCTTATTTGATGAAAATTTAAAAAGTGCCATGAAAGATGATATGTAGGCCTTGAAGAAGAATAATAAATGGGAAATCACTGACCTACCAGTAGGAAAAAAAATCAGTCGGATGCAAATGGGTGTTCTCTGTGTAATATAAAGTTGATGGTACATTGGAAAAGGTATCAGGCAAGATTAGTGGCGAAATGGTACACTCAGATGTATGACATTGACTACTAGGAAATTTTTGCACCTGTGAGCAAGATGAACACTGTGAGGATACTGCTATCACTAGAAGTTAATTACAAATAGCATCTGGAATAGCTTGATGTCAAAAATGTATTTCTACATGGAGACTTGGAAGAAGAAATATTTCTGTAGATTCCACCAGGATTCACGGAGAAATCTGGGGGTGATAGTGTGTAGGTTAAAAAAGGATTTATATGGGCTAAAATAATCACCTAGAGCTTGATTTGAAAGATTCCCAAAAGTCATGCTACTTAATGGTTTTTGGCAGAGCCAAGAGGATCATACATTATTCTTTAAGCACTCAAACTCAGTAAAAATCATAATTTTATTAGTTTATGTGGATGATATTATCTTGATTGGGAATGATAAAAATGAGAAAGTGATTATGAGGAAAATTTCTTGCCAAAGAATTTGTGATCAAAGATCATAGTAGATTATAATATTTCCTTGGAATTGAAGTGGTTCAGTCCAGCAGAGGAATAGTCATTTCACAGCAAAAATTTATTAATGTTCTTCTTAAATAAACATATAAGGTAAGTTGTAAACTAGGACCAATACCAGTAGAACCAAATCTCAAATTGGGGGAAGGTAAAAGAAAATCTAAATGTAGAGAAGGAAGCTTACTAGAGACTTTGTGGGGAAATTGATCTATCTTTCCCACACTAGACCAAATATAGCGTTTGCTGTTAGCATGGTCAGTCAGTTCATGCAAAATCCAAAGCAGACTCACATGCAAGCTGTAGACAGAATAATGCACTACCTTAAGGGGAACTCGGGTAAATGGATTCTCTTCAAAAGAGATTGTGGAATAATCCCAAAAGCATATACTTATGCAGATTATGCAGGATCACCAGTTGATAGACGATCTATCTTAGGACAATGCACATTATTGGAGAAAACCTTGTTACTTGGAGAAGCAAGAAACATAATGTGATGGCAAAGTCTAGTGCAGAAGCAGAATATAGAGCTATGACTTTGGGAATATGTGAGCTACTATGGATCAAGATGATTCTAGAAGACTCAATGCTCAAGTGGGAATGACTCATGGAGTTACATTGTGACAACAAATCAACAATTAACATAACTCATAGTTCGATTCAACATGATAGGACCAAACACATAGAAGTGGAATGACATATATAAAGAAGAAACTAGATAGTGGTCTTATATGTATCTATCATGTCTCATCAAAAGATCAACTTACAGATATTCTTACTGAAGGAATTGATCATGGTTTAAAATTGCGCAATATGAGGCTCACCTTGAGGCCCGCCTTTGCGCAATTCCAATAAAAAACGCCTCAATGCTTACACCTCGAGTTTTTGTTATAAGGCTCGTGCCTCAACTTGGTTGAGGCCCGCCTCGCCTCACTGGAAAGAGGCTTATGCCTCACGCTACATATATTAAAACTTACATAAATCTTGAAGTAAATGACCGACATTGGACTCTATAGGAGAGGAGGAAGGGGAGAGAGTAGTTCATCATAATGATGATTCAAATGAAGAAACCCCTTAATGATGATAGTGCTGATGACTTATGAGTTCTTATGTGATATGTTATTGCTATTTATTTTTAGAAATTGGAATTATATGTTAATGAAAAGAATACTAGGATTTGGGAAAGATAGAATTTTGAGTTGAACTATATTTCATGTTGTCTTATTATTGGGATATTTTGATTTCGCTTCATATCTTATGCTTTTTTTATGTCTTGTATTATTCACTCATTAGTATATAAAAAATTTATCATTTTATGTTTACGCATTCTTTTAATTTTGAGGCTTACGCCTCGCCTCACGAATGAAAAACGCTTCAATACCCGAATACACAATTTTAAACATTGGAATTAATAACTCTACCTTTCTGGGGCTGATTACCAAGCTGGGAATGACAAATCTGTATCTTTAGTTTGAGAGGGAGTGTTAATCCCAGCCGTCCCTTGGTATTTTGATCCCACAACTAGGATGGGGATCCATGGGATACTCACCTAGATTGTGACGATCTACGTCGTCCCTTGACATTTCGATCCCACGGCTAGGATGTGATCTATGGGAGGCTCACTTAGATTGCGCCGATCTCCTTCCATATTTAGGTGTCTGATTTATGAATGATTATATTAGAGCAATTATGTATGATTACATAATTATTGAGGTATGTCTCCCCCTCCTCCAATCTGATCCCTTCTAAGCTCTGTAGCCCCACCAGAAATCCTCCTCCCACCTATTATATGATCCTCACCATGGTTTTAAGTGACATCATGGTTTTGGATAACCCTGCATCACCCTTCTTACCTCCACCACCAGCTCATCATCTATGCTCCCCAATTAACCTTGGTATCCCGTAAGATCTGTAGTCATTTCATCCCCATGATGACATTAATGCTTCCCAACTCTAATGGAAGGAAGTCCTCTCTCATTTAAACCTCGTATATGATCAGAACCGCTCCTCTACCCGTCTCCACCTTCTTAGTGCCCATAATCATTCCATAACACCCTGTATCCACCAATTTCACCCCCAATTGGTCTACAACCTAATTAGAGATAAAATTGTGGGTCTCCCCATTGTCTATCAACACCGCCACCTCCTTGTCTGCTATTTCTCCTTTCACTTTTATGGTGTAATTTGGAGTGAATCCCACCATTGAGTTTAAGGAGACATCCATCATGTCCAAATATAGCTCTTCCTCTTCTACCGATGCCTCACTCCTACCTCCCTCAACTTCCTCATCATCGCAGACGGTGAGAACCTAGAGAGTTCAGTCCTTATATCTATTCCCCGGTGTATACTTTTCATCACATCTGAAGCACAATCCCTTATCCTTCTTCTTCCACAGCTCCTTCGCAGTGAGCTTCTTGAAATTTCCCCCGACCGCCCCTCCTACAGGCTTCTCCTTTAGGATCTCTCAAAGGCTACATGGTGTTGGTCCCGTTGGTGCTAAAATAGTGGTGATCATCCTGTATGAACCTTATGAGCTACTGCCTCTGGCACCACTCTCTAGGTGTTTTTGGTCCTCCACTGACTCTGCTAGCTCCATAGCCTCTCACAAGTCATGAGACCTCATCACTCTAAATGCTGTCTGGATATCTGATTTGAGCTATGTGGGCTCCAAAAATTTGGCCTCGACCTCCACATGTTGCTTTTTGGGGGTGTTTTAATGGATTAAGTTCCAGGGTAAATTTTGGGAAGGCAGATGAGTTTGTAGAGAAGACACTACCTAGAGATTTCACCCTCATTTTTTGAGGACTTTATGATATGAGTTATGGTTTCCTATAGGCGCAAACCCCTATAGTTAATTACCCCTTCTGATAACGAGAGAGAACTTTCGATTAAGGCTACTTATCAAATGAATATATAGTATCCGTAGATACGTGATATTCAACATATAGTAGCAGCATGGGCTTAGGGATACTTGGAAGTTTGGTTGAAAATTTTAATATTTTAAAATTGAAGTTTCATCATTTTATACTTAAAGCGAATGGTGGAGGAATAGATGATGGACTCGATCAAAATCCCATGGTTCCATCGTCCCGGGTCATTGTGGTCCATGGTCTACTTAATCAGAGGAGGTAGTCGACCCAACCTGATAGAAGGATCCTTGTCGGCAGCCATGAGTTGCGTCGTCCATGGGAATCTTGTAGACCTGGGATGGATGTTTATCTGAGGGGACAAATTTGAATCCACCTTAGCTAATAGAGGGCTTTGTACCCTATCGATTATATCCTATTGATTCAGATATCAAGGATTTGATGCCATTGGGGAGTATACGGGCTCTCGCCATGACTGTAATTTATTGGCGTCATTTGGCGGCAAACCGCTCGGTTCAGAGGGCCTCGGTCTTAACTGTTTACCTGCGGTGCCATTTGGCGACAAAACCCGTGCCATGTCCTTACTGACAAGAGACTGTTTGAGAATGAATCTTAGTGATATTCTCGATTAGATATTAGCTCTATGTGAGTTGAAGTAATTTTCAGATCTGTCAACCTTAACAAATTATTATGGAGGGTGGATGGATTTTGTGCTTTAAGTGGTTGATGATTAATTTCAATTTTAAATATTTGGGATTTCTAAATTTTTTAGAGTTTTGGATATTTAATTTTTGAATCTTATAGGTATTTGGGTGGTATTTGAATAGTTGGAATTAACCCCTTAAGGTTGAGATCTACGTTCAACACGGCCATCATCGGGGTGTATGAGGTCATTGCATTTGAGGATTGAATATTGTTCGATGATTCTATCAACTTGTTGACAAAGGATCGGGTCCATAGGCTTTATGCACATGTGAATGAGTTTTCTTGATTATTGACCTTGAAGGCCTTATAGGAATGCATAAAATAAATATCCCGGTCGATGCTACGATCTTATATTTGTTCGATGGATCGAGCCATGTCGACTCCATTTGTCAGCATAGAAGGATCGGGCTCGAACTTGAGTTTATTTATTAACCCGTGCAACATCCCTAGACGTCGCGTGTGTACCCATAACACGCTCGCCGGGGCCCATGCGAATATTTGATTGCATATGCACTTCTTTATGTCTATGTGTATACATTTGTAGTGCATGTGTGGGGGCATTTTCAGGAACATTTAACGTTGATCTACTGTGCGAATGATCAACATTCAGGTATGCCCCAATACTCTATGTAGATGCTCGTAGATGCCTTCTGTCTGCTCGTATGAGTGTTGCAGATTCGGTGACGTGGCGTAGCACTACGGTCATTTGCCCATTTCATATAGGAAAATTGTCGTGTACTACTTGTTGCTTTATGCCGAAGGATTATAGTGCACTAATGAATCTCCTGCTAGTTATTCGGAGATAACTGCATTCACATGCCTTTGTTTGTGGTTCTTGCTTTACATACAAATCTTCTAGCGCCGGTCACATGAATTTCTATTTACTGTAGTTATTATGCATTTTGTTTGTAGTTGACACACCGGGCGTACAACGAATCTTCTATGATAGCTTGTATTTGATGTATTCACTTTGTATTTTGCCTATGAACAATAGATTGAGTGTACAATGGGTCTTCTACAGCGGCCTGTAAGAACACACATGCTTGTATCCTTTTGTTGCACTTGTTGTATATCCAATTCCCTCTTCTTGTAGGGGATAGGTATATTCATTGGCCATTGTACTTCTGCAGGTTGTACGAGTATTGCAGCGATTGTTGTATACTTATGTATTCATCTATAGAGAATGTTATCAACTGCAGGCAACGTTCACTTGTTGTATAATTATTTGTTTAAGGGTACTTATCTTTGCATTTTCGATTCATTAGTAGAGGGTAAAGTCCTTTAATCATAAAAAGGCTTACTCGAGCCACTTTTCATGCTAATAAATAAATCCATCAATTAAAATCAATTCAATCAAGTAAAACTTACATGTGTTAGATATGCTTCTTTCAGTTAGACGGAATCTTGTAAATAAGGATGGTTATGTCGTGGATTTAAGACTCTTAATGATGATGTATTAGTACCTCTGAAGCGTAAGCTACCATGCTTCTTGGCTTTGAAAAATTATTAAAGTTGGTAGTCCAAACCATCTTCCAAAAAAACTAGTTAATATCATTCTCAAAAGCTCATTTTTGCTATACATTCATCGATTTGTTTGGGATGCTTGAAGGGCGGCAATGCCCTTGAATGTTACTCAGTCAAAGAGCTTTAATGTTGGTAGGCTAATTCTGCTGGTATATCTGGGATGAAAACCAATAATATCTTGACTTGATCTACCTCCATCCCACAAATCATTCAACATTAATCAGCTTCAAACCTAAATGTTAAATTTACATCTAAAATTAACCTAAACATCCTCCTTAATCAAGAGTGTTTTCTTACAAGTGAGAGGAATTAACTATGGGGTCTTACTTTTATGGGAGGTCATATATAAGTAATCCTTGTTTAAGATCAGATATTTGGTTAAAATAAATATAACTACATCAATAAAATTATTTGCAAGTTCCTATATTCTCAAATGGGCTCAAGCAGGTGGTTTTTCTCAAGTTGTCAGTTCTAGGGACCCCCTAGGGAAGGTTTCTGTCTCTGTACTTTGTTAGAAGGCTTGAGGCTTCATATATATATGTTGGATATGTCTTTCATCTATATATAAATCATGAATGTCATTTTGCATTTGTATCTTAGGCCGTTAACGATATTGGTTCATTTCCTGCCCTATCCACATGTATTTTAAGAATAAAAAATAATTTGAAAAGTATGCAAAATTTTTTTTCCTTATATGAAGAGGGCATGCAGTTGACAAATTATTATTATTACAATGATTTTGAATTTTTAGGATGTAGCTACAAATAATTAGACATGTCATGCTAGTTAAGTTGAAAAATCTATCTTTCAAAGTAAACTCATTTAGAGAAAATGCAATTGGAAAATATACGTAGCAATAAAATATGGATTTTTATCCAACAATGGGTGAAACGTATATGTAATGCTTTAATCATATTCAGATTCGTACTTAGTGAATGGTTGGATGTGATGCTTAGAAACAAATAGGATTATAAGTTTAATATTAGAATTATACACTTCAGGTGCATTAAGCTTCACACTTGTAATTTTAAAACGTCTTAAGGTAACTTCACTTGAGAAAAATGAATGTGAAGTTTTAAAATTATGGGGATATAATGAATATATGATGCTTTGTAAAAAAAAGTGTAATGAATGAAAGCAAATCTCTATCTTTTGATAATTTATATATAAGCTCAGTATTAAGGAATAATAGAAATAGGGATATATGAATGTATGCAATTATGTATGTGTGTGTGTGTGTGTGTGTGTGTATACATAATAGCTAAGACAAGAGGTAAGAGATTTAGAGACATTGATCAAATTACATTTATTAGAAGCGAATATAATAGGGTCTAAGTTTAAGATGAAGATATCGAGGATATGTAGAAATGCTTCTTTGAAAAATCATGAAATATGTTTTTTAAGAAAATTATTAACAAATTCATGAGATTTATTATTGATTGATTCAAAAAAATAAAATGAAGTTAACTTTGAAGAAGGGATCTAGATAAGATACATATTGAAATTTGGAGAATTATGAGGGATGCTATGATGGTTTGGTTAGTACAAATTTTTATTGGATTTTGAATATTAAAGAGATGCCAATTGAATGTAGAATTATTTTGGTGCCAATATTCAAGGACAAAGGAGATGTTTAAGAGTATGTTGACCTTAGGGGAATTAAACTTATGAGGAGTACTGTGAAGCTATTACAGATAGTGATGAATATGCACTTAGAAAAAAGTATGTTAATTTTAGAGAACTAGTTTAAAGATGTTAGATATGTGTATAATCGGGCATTGAGTTATGGAGGGGCAAAAGAGTTTCTAATTGCAATCTGATAATATCAAAGATCAACATTGAGTCAATATCTTTTTTTTTTATTCGTTATAGAGATCTTTACAAAAGATATTTGAATTAAGATGTCTTGGTGTGTTGTTCTAATTGGTGAGATATCCGTTGAAATACATGGGAAGTTAGAACAATTGAAAAAAATATTTAGAAGATAAAGGGTTTGGAATTATTAGAATCAAGACATAGAATATGTAATTTTGTCTGTTGGTTATTAATTATTATTAGAAAAGAGTGTGATACCAGACTTGATAGGTCTAAGTATATTGGATCTAGTATATAGAAGTTTGGATATATATGATGAGGGTATTACTTTTAGAGTTGAGATTAGATTGTTAAAATGAAGAAGCGTCTTAGGAGTTTGTCCATAAGAAGATATCATCGATGCTATCTAGTAATTCTTGGATCGGTGATGTTGTATGGATCTAAGTGTTTGACATTAAAAGTAGTCATTGATATCTAAGTTTTGCTTGTTGGAAATAAAATAATGAGGACAATATATGAGAAATAAATCTGGGAAGGATAAATTAATAAAATTTTATATTAGAGGAATAACATGAGTGACATATTTCAAAATTTTAATCGAAATAGGCTTGTGTGGATTATCTGATTATATATGTATTACGAAGACTAGAAAATGCACCCATTATATGTAGATAAAATTAGTTTTGGAGGATTGGGAAGGAAAATTGTTTGACCTAAGCTAACATGGATAGAAGTTCTTCAAAATATTTGTGAGAAATTGGATTAATGTGTTAGACAACACAATGAATGGAAAATGAGGATTAAAAAAATTGATCCCAGATAGTTGGGATAAGATTAATGATGATGATTTTTATTTCCTAAACAAAGCAAAAGGTAAATGTTTAGGCATGCTAATACAAAATGAAGTTCTGGAAAAATTAACCTTGAGAGACCTCTTGAATGTTAAATGATGCAATTTTCTTTTCTTGTTGCCATTGACGGCTGCATTTCAGTTATATCTTTGTTGAAACTTGAAAGCTGAGTTGAGGTCAACAGCTTTATAATTTCCACCATTGACCCATCTGACTCATGATTTGTATAGCTTCTATTAGTCTTGAGTCTTGACAATATGATGATCATGTCTTCTGCTGATTCTATGTCCCCTTTTTGTTCAGTATGTTATCCATTTCTCTCCATCTTCAATGAAACATATTTTTTTGAGTTCAGTTTTGATTTATTTTGATGCACTATGCATATATACTTACTATTTGTAATTTGACGTTTGAGTAATCATGCAGATGATTTGAGGAACTATCGAATTTCACAGAATTACATAAACGGCTATATGAAGGAAAACCAAGAAAGAATACTATGATTGTCAACTCAAAGTATCTTATTTATTAGAAAACTAGCCATATAAAACTTAGCAGCATCCAGCTCATAGTGTGGCGTTTATTATATTGTAATGTTATTACATACCCAATAATGACACATTACATTAGAATATTTCTTGTTTATCAACAATTTCTTATGTCTTTGATGAAATATATAAAGGAGCTGGGTACATTTCTCAATTTGAAATGCATCCATCCAATCTACTTTGGATTATTTGGAATGACTTCACTATTTCAAAATCTCTATGGCTTTGAAAAGTAATCCCAACCATCCATTTGAAGACCATGTTTGAAATTAATTTTATTTCCTATTTTTTCCATTCATATTACCAACTTTTTTGACATGAACCCAATTAATCCTCTTTCAAGTTAGGCCAAGCTGTGCTAAACCCTTTTGTTTTATTTCTTAAAATTATTTATCAGCATGTAACTTGATATTTAAGAGATTGAATGGCTGTCCAGATAACCGCAACTCAAGTTCCAAAAGATTGTATGATTTATGTTAATCCTGCCTTACATGGTTCAAGAGTTCAAGGATATATAAATAATAATACATTTCAGGAGATCGGTAAACAGTGGGTTAGATTGTACTGCTTTTGTACCAATGCACATACATCTCAATCTATAGCTTCCATCGTGGACCTATATAACTAGGTACTTTGTTGTTTGCCAAAATAACTTGTTTCAAGGCCACAAAGTCTTTTAATTGTCTGAAGAAATTTTTGTTAGGGATTTTTGTGCTTTTTTTTTTGTCAAATTCAAGATGATTTGTTTGCAATTGTCAAAAGGTTTTCATTCCATTCATAGTTTGATGCCTCACACTAATGCTTATTGTATTCTGCCACAGGATACGCATAGCAAGTATAATTATAGACAGAGGCAGGGCCCGTGATGTAGTTTACCTCAGAAAATATGCTCAAGGATGCTCGAGTAGCTTCAAAAGTTCAATCTGAAAAGTTGCTATAAAATTTAATTTGAGTTGATTTGATCGATACTTCTAGTACAATGCCTTCCAATTTGTGCAATAACAATAGATTTAGCAGCGCCTTGTTTTCTAACATGCTCAAAATGATTAACTAATGCTACGTGTGTCCTCAACCTCAGCTGTTGTTGTTTTGTGCTTATAAATTGGAACTGTTTGACGTGTGATCATCATTTTTTCTCAAGTTTCATATTGCATGGGAAAACTTTACTTACGATTGTGAGTGTATGATGCTTATTAGGGAGTGATATTCGGAAATCATTATATTAGGAGTCTATAATTTGGGAAATTATGTATTTATATTCCCTTTGTTAGATTTATTCAATCTTTTGCTTTTTTTTTTTCTATTGTGGTCATTATATATGCGTATTAATAAACTTATAGACATCATCAGTCCGAACGAGATCATCTAATTCTCTTCTCACAACATGGTATCAAAGCACAAGAAAAGGTTGTTGATCCGCTTCAGTAACTTGTTTGTTGCCTTATGGTCCACTCAAATTCATCCCTAGCCCCATCTGCACATTCAAAATCTAAGGCCCCAATTACATCGACTCACCTCCTACAATCCTTCATGTGCTTGATCTCCACGACCCAAGCCCTATTGCTCACTCCTACTTGTAACTATTGGTTCATGATCTACGCACTGGTATCCCTTGCTGCATTATTGCTGTTGCTTTTGTGCTAGGCACTTGCGATCTTGTTGCACTGTGACTAATTGCATTAGGGCTTGCATTCACAGTGTATGTTTGCTCATGCCATGCCATATCACAAATTCCACTTTGTTTATGTTGTCTTGCATGTTGTCTTGCATCTTGTTGCACTGTGACTAATTACATTAGGGCTTCTCTTGTTTCATACACTTGGTTAGAAAATATTAGAAATGATCTTTCTTTATTAGATTTAAATGAGATTTTGACTTTTAATAGGACACAATGGAGAAAAAGGATTCATGTAGCCAGCCCCACATAGTGGGATAAAGGCTTGATGTTGTTTTTGTTGTTGTTGTTGATTTACTATCTTTTTCTTTCTCTCTTGCATGATATCATGAGCTCCCCATCTCATCTTCATGATGCTAATCATGGTTGAGGCTGACAAAGTCGTGGCTATCATAACCATCCAAATCTCTTTATTTCTAGTACATATTGCAATTGTACTAATCATCTTCCTAAATAGTGTTGAAAAAATTTATGATTATCTTTTGACAATCTGATATGCATCAATAGATAACTCTAGGGTATTGTACTCATCAAAGTTTTGCTCTATTACTATCTTTCAAGATGAAAATGATCAACTCATTTCAATAGGAGAAGAATTCTCTCTATTTCTCAGGGCATATATGATGAGGACATCAGGACGTTTATCACCAGAAGCATCGGAGATCGACGACTACGATTAGGAGCATGTATTTTTGATATATTTCATGTATTAGCTTATTTTATTTCAAGTTGGACGTTTGTACCCTTGCTTATGTTTTGTTTTGAGTTGTAGCCCTGAGGGCATTTCAGTCTCTTCTTTTATCTTTGAGGCCTATATATAAGGCCCTTAGTCTTGTATTAGGTTTAATGCTTGTTTAATAAAAATATTCTTGGTTTTCTTTTTGAGAGCTTGTGAGTTCTTGAGTGGTGAAGTCCAAAGTGTGGGCAAAAGTAACACCAACCGGTCATCGGAAGTGTCCCCGGCTCGTGGTTCGACTCCTCCCTTGCTTCAAACTGCCAACCATCTCTTCTTCTTGCTTCAAACCACCGGCCACCCCCTTCCCCACCAAGCCACCAGCCCAATCCTAGTCTACCCTCCTCCTACAGCCGACCCTTAACCACCCTTCCATTCATATAGCCTTCGGCCTAGCCCACAAACCCGTCCTCTTCTCCCTACCCTTCTCATAGCAGCCGACCACACCTCCTTGGCCCTCTTGATGATGATTTCAATCATCATTATTACATGCCTAAATTAGTCTAAATGATTTGGGAAAGATTTTAATTCAATTTGAAATTCAAATTTGAATTTTAATTACTTTCCTAAATTAACCAAGCTAAATTAGGAAAGTTCCTAAAATTAAGTCTAATTTAATTTTAAATTAGATTTGATTTCTTTATCATTTTCCTAAATTGGATTAAAGAATTAAGAAACTTTAAATTCCCTTACAATTCTCTCTCTTCCCCCCATATATGCTCCCCCCTTAACCCTCTCCTCCTCTCTTTCTACTTCCATTATCCCTCCTTTGAATTTGAGATTTAAATTTCAAAATTCAAACCCCCTTTCCTATTTTACTAAATCTGAAATTAATTTCAGAATTTAGTTGCTTGGCCATATTCCAAACCCTGACCCTAACTTTGCAAAACCAACCCCTCCCCTCCCTTGGCCGCCCCTCTCTCCTTCTTCCTCCCCCTTGGATTTTCTTCTTTCATTAGTTGTTCTCTAAGAGAAGAAGAAGAAGACAATCATTCCTCCCTGACTTTCTTACTAGTGCTCGGGCGATCCCTAGCGTGACCACGGATTCGACTACGACCCGCAAGGTTTAGTGGATATTCTTCAATCCTTTTTCTTCGACCTCAATTTGGACGTTGACGACTCTGTTGAAGATTACGCCAATCACATTTTATTCACCTTGGCACCTTCTATTGAAGAACATCTACCCTCCGGACATTGGCGAATCACTGAACGTCCACCCGCGTCTCCCCTTCCGGCTAACTTTCAGTCTATCACTTGTGGTGGCATCATTAGGTTTGCTGAGATTCTCTTTCCGCTAAGACCTTTCAAAGAGCGTAAGTGAGGGAAACTCAAGGTGACTTTTCTAATTATTAAGTGGTGGATTTAAGTTTACAACATTTAAGTTTATGTTTATGATTGAAATTATTTTAAGTTCTTGTTATTCTACTATGTAACCGATTGCATAACAATATTGAGATTCTTAAATTCCTAAAATCCCATATGGTGAAACATTAGTTTATTGTTACTAAGCTTAAATTAAGTTTTTTATAAATTTCTAAGCAATTCCTAATTTGTTTCACATCAATATATTTCTTAGGCTTTGCTTTCACTATTTCCGTTGGCATTTCCTGGTTTCAATACTTCTGACATGCATGTAATTCATAATTTGTCATTGCATGCTTCTTCTTTTACATGTATCATAATTGTTGATGGTTTCTTATCCTCTATTTTTAGAAATGACACTATTGCAATCTTACTCTCTTTAATGCCTTACATGTTCCTAGTTTACAATAAATTTATTATTTATATAGTCTTACTATAACTCATAATTGTGATGTAACATTTTATCTTATTATTTGCTCGGATCTTATTTTGAAGTTAACCATTGGTGGGAGTGTTGAATCTGGAGTTATAGTCTTGCATGTTACCTTATTAAATATTTTTTTTATACACTTCTTAACTATTAATTGTCCATTAATATCCTCTCTCCTTAATATACCTAGTTTCTATATTGGGTATTTAGTTGCCTTTTTTGATATTTTTCACCAACATTATAAAATATCTTCTCATGCACTCATATATTTTTTTGATTAAGATACTCTCAGATACAAAGGTTGGGTGCCGAATGTTGGCCTTTAAAAGAGAAGCATAATACTAAGTTAAGTGTGGCAGAGATGAGGATGCTCAGGTGGATGAGTGGCTTTACCCTTAGAGATAGGATACGAAATGAGCATATACGTGAAAAGGTTGGAGTAGCTCCAGTAGAAGATAAGATTAGAGAAAGTCGCCTTAGATGGTTTGGTCACATAAAACGGCAGCCTTGTGATGACCCGGTTAGGAGAGTAGAGGTATTAGATTTGACTTATGTTAAGAAAGATAGGGGTAGACCTAAAAAGACTTGGTTAGAAAATATTAGGAACGACCTTTCTTTATTAGATTTAAACGAGAATTTGACTTTTAATAGGACACAATGGAGAAAAAGGATTCATGTATCCGACCCCACGTAGTGGGATAAAGGCTTGATGTTGTTGTTGTTGTATACTCTCAGATACCCATAAAAAGATATAAATGTTATGATCCTCTATTCAAGCATTTATCTACATCCTTAGCATCGTTTTCCATGTCTCTGTTGTTTTTATTCCTAGGATGGATATAGAAGCACTATAACTTCCTCTATGAAAATTAACTGTGTATGCTGAACTGGATGCACTTAATGACCAAGCCTGATCCAGTGTGGTAGTAAAATGGAGAGTCGTAACTCTTTCTGCATTTGAAATGTTGTTGGTTAAGATTCTTAGAAGATTTTAAGTTCTTCAATAATCAAGGCTATGATTATGACAATTATGTAGCTTACATTGAAAGCAATCTTTGTGTAAAATGGAAGGGCCAAACATTTTGAGGTTAATTATTATTTCATATATGATGTTTTATTTTTCATGAGTTTTGTTACTCATATTTTCAGTTCATGACAAGTGACATTTTCACAAAAGCTCCAGGTCCTATAAGTTGAAGCTAATAAACATATATATGCTACAATTTGGGGGAGAGTATTATCGAATGCTGTTTATTTGGATGTAATATTAAAAAGTCATTATATTATGAGTGTGTATAATTAGATAAAATAGTAATTGTTACCAAGAACACAATAGTAGTACTAGTATTCCTGAGTGAGTTCCAAAGCCCTACATGAGGTCCTGGTTGGGTACCCATGCATTACTCGGACAGGCTTTGCCCATCCACGCTCACCCATGGTGAGTTTCAGGATGCCATATCCACCTATACCTACCCACTTTCCATGCTTTTTGAACGCAGTCTGTCACGGATTGATGGCCTTGAAGCTTGTTGTTCTTTGCTATGATTGTAAACTTTCAAGACGCATATTAGAATTTATCATAGTCGTAGCGTGGTTAAGTGCTGCACATTACATAGTGAGGATTGCAGTAATATAAGATATATGGTGATTAGCAATGTAAATCAATTTATCCATCGATATTGAGTACCCACTCATACCCACCCACAAGGCCATGGGCGTACCCATACCCACCCACAAGGCCATGGGTGTACCCATACCCACCCATCACCATTGGATATGGGTGGGTACATAGGTGGGTGTGGGTATGGGTGCCCAATGTAGGGCTCTGGTGAGTTCATCTCTCTGTGTGAGACTATATTCATAACCCTACTATCGACAGAGCCACATGGCTTTCCCATAAGTAAAATCATACAAGCTGGCCATTGCCATGTATGCAAGCCAGCTTGTTCTTGTCGCCATCGATGGGACCGTGCACATGGTGGGTCTCAGCCCCTGGGTTAGGCTTGCCTACTGGAACATTGGGTCCCAACCCCAATTGAAAAGCCACCTAGGTAGCTCATCCGTTTTCTCAAAGCTTGGAGATTCATTTCAACTTTCATGTGCCTTTCATATGTCTAGATAGCTTTAGGCTCTGCACGTTGGCATTAGCTACTATATATTCTGTATAACTTATTACAATAAGTGCAGAGCTCTTTTGAATATAATTGCTTGGTCCACCCCATATTCTAAGTATCTTTGTAGCCTGCCAGCAAGGCTTGTGAGTTTTGTTGCTAGATTTTGGTTGGGTGAAGATTTGTCTGTATGTGATTTTTGTTTTCTTCAAAATCTACTGTTAATAAAAATAGAAAATATTTCATAAAATGGAATGCCTTCTTCAGAAAGAGTAAGATAATATTGTGGCTTGTCGTCCGGTATAAAATGAAATACTGTTATTCTATTGCAAATAGGCTGTAGTTTTGTTTATGGTTTTTCCATGATCATCAAATGATCGAAATACAATTTCTGTATAATGTTTTTTTCTGTCTTATATTCTCCACTCAAATCAATGTAATTAGGAGGCTTACAGTCTCAATTTATGCTTGCTATGTAATGCCTTTGAGGGATTATTAATAACATCATAGTTTGGGCTAAAATTTTTTGTACTAAAAAGTTGATTTAGAAAATAATAAAAAATTTATCCCAAATAAAATCTTAGGCTTGGTTTGGGACGGCTTTTTTTTTTGCTTCTTAAAGCAAATGTTTAGTACAAATATTTTAATTTTTGTACTGAAAAGCTGTTTTAAGAAGCAGAAAGAAATCCATTTCAAAACAAAGCCTTAGTGTCAAATAATGGAAACAATTAAATAGCTGAATAAATTTCCTTAACTATTAATCAATCTCCTTTTTGGGATTCATTTGACATGAATTTACATACACCTCTTCCCATATTCAACATACCTAAGCTTATTGTTTTTTTACAATCTCATCCCCTTGTTTCTGTGTCATGAAACAAGACATCTTTCAAAAAAGATGAGAGGTCTATCCAAAACAGTTAATTTGGTGGTGAGAAAACACTGCAAATTTGAAAGCCAACTTTTATAGCTAAACAATACAGACATGGGTTCTATCTTTAATACCAACTTTTGCTATAGAATCTTTTCATTATGATTTTCTTTAGTGAAAGAAATTATAAGGCGTTCAAATTAACAACTTGTATTCCTTGATCAGTATTATGTTCAGTATAATATTATTAGGGGATAAGTAATTGGCTTCCATTTGATTCTCCATTCTGAGTGTCATAAATTTGGCCTTTAATTAGAATCAATGTAGAAGACTATGCAAGTTGGGTGCATGGGACACAAATTTGATTAAATTGGAATGATCTAGAAGCTGCGGTTGACTATATGAAGTTTTTGAAAGAGGTGACATTGTCTGAGATCATTGGAAATAGTTCTCATTAGAAGCAAGAGGAGAAGAAGGGTGATTTTTGCATTAGAAGAGGGGAATTAGAGGGAATTGTAGAGAGCTATTTATGTCTCTTTTTTATTAGGTTTTAAGAGACTTAATAGAAAATTAGTTGCCGGAAAAAGGAATGTAATATAAAAGGAATGCAATATAAAATAAATATTTTTGAGTTGTTTAGATGAGTGTGAAAGAAATGTATTAGATTATTTTTTTATTTGATTTGAAGTAAAATGAATGTAATATAAAAAAGTAAAAATGATAGTAGGTAGTGGCCGACATTAGCGGTGGTGTGGCCAATGATGGTGGTCGGCGGTGGTGGCCTGTGGTAGGCGTCTGGCAATGGTGGTTGATAATGGGCGGTTAGCCGGTGGTGGGCTGTGACGGTGGTCTGCTAGTGGCGATGGGCTGCGGCGGTGATGGTCTGTCAATGGCAGTAGTGGCCGACAACGGTGGTTGCCAGCGGTGGCTGGTGGTGGTGAAAAATAATGTGAGTACCGAATAAATAAATATATAATTTCTTATTAATATTTGAACTTCAAAAATCAGCTTAAATAATACTACTTGAATTATGTTAATTTTAATTAATTTTATATATTTAATTATGTCTATCAATAAATTAAATATTTATACCATAAACATCAAACATATAAGTAATTTGATTTGTTTAAAGTTCAATTAAAGTTCGAACTCGAAAAAAATAACTTGATTCAACTTAGTTCATTTGCAATCTTATTTTTAAGGTTTAATTGATGAGTCTTTTAATAAAAGATTTATATGAAATGCCACTCAAATATTAAAGACTAAAGTTGAGCGCTTAAAATCATGGAACTAATGACTCAAATCTAAAGGACTTATATGATATTTATCCACATTTTTAAACTACATCATATATATGAAGTCAACTCTTAAATAGGTTAAATTATGATGCCATTACAGGACCCGCATGATATGTGTTTACAATGATTATTAATTTATTTAATCGGAAGTCAACTTTTAATAAGCTGATGATGCCAATAATGAACCCAAAAGAAATATTGAGAAGCAGCTGTTCAATGATTAAAATCATGGCTTCGTTTAGGAAGATTTTATTATTATTTTTAACAGCAGTTTTTCGATACAAAAATTCTTAAATTAGTAATTTTTATATTAAAAAAGTTGCTTTTGAAAGCATTAAGCTTTCATTTGGGATAGCTTCCTTATTGCTTCTTAAAGCAATTTTTAATATAAAAAATTTATTTGTTATACTAAAAAGTTGTTTTAACGAGCAGTAAAAAAACTATCTCAAATGAAGCACAAGCGTTGATTGGAATAATAAGTGTTCAATAATGAAAATAGTTTTAAAATTTTGATAAAGAAATGCATTTTTAATTTATAATAGGATATGATGTAGATGTGGATTTCATCTCATACAAAATATTAAGCATTAGATTAAATAATTATAATAAAATATAAAATTTGAGGATTATTTAGGTCTTGTTTGTAACGATAAGGTTGCAATGATGTGCTGCCGATTAATTTGAATAGAAGTCTAATTAGGTGATTAAAAATAGACTGAGAAAATTAATACTTGATCAGTTAAACTATTATTTTTTTGGAAGATGGAGACTAATCCCATACATCTCATATAGAATTCATTTATGTTTTTAAATGATTGAAATTTTAATTTAATATTGATAATTAATTAAAGATATATCTGATTTAAGTCTTAGTTAAATATGGTTAAATGAGATAAGATGTATGAGACAATTTTTTTTTATTCTTGTCTTTAGTAGTATCTCTCTTTACTAATGGTTGAATGAGATAAGGTTTCTTGGCAATGTATCAACATTTGAATTAAAAAATTGTGCTCAATAAATTATAAAATAATAATTATTATTTTTATATCAAGCACAAAATCACATAGTTTGATCTTGAATTTATGGCCTTATTTTTTCTTTAAAAAAAATTCAAAGGGTTTGCTTAATAATGAAGTTGGTTGCTTATTTTCTTATAAAGTTAGTTGTGTTACTATGGAGAAAATAACTTTTTTGTTACGCACACAGAAATTAACTTTTAATAACTAAAAGTTTCTAAAAAATTGTGAGAATAGAATGAAAACAGTAACCGAACGAAATTATAATTTTTGTATGAAAAAAAAAAATCAGCTAGAAACCTACCCTAAATAGACCTAAATATGAAGATTTGTAGTTCCATGATCCTGCTTACATTGTGGACAACATTATTTTAACCTATGAGCTTCTGGGAGATTTTAATCATAAACACAGGAACAAATTTCTTTGTGCTAAATTTGACATTCACAAAGTCTTTACTCGGTCTCTAGAGACTTTATTCTTAATCATATGTCTGACAAAGGGTTTCATGTAACCTTCATTGCTTGGGTCAAAGGTTGTATTATTGATGTGGATTTTTCTATCTCCATTAATGGAGCATTGGAAGGCTTCTTTAACTCTTCCTCCGGCCTTAGACAAGGATGCCCTCTTTCACCTTATCTCTTTAGTATTGCTATGGATGGCATTTCCTCTCTTTTTGAGGAAGTAACCGCTACCAAGCACTTCGAAGGGATTAACATTGGGAATTTCTCTATATCACACTTACTCTATGCAGATGATCTGTTAGTGTTTGGTAATACTATTACTGATAATGTTCATGCTCTCAAAAATATGTTATAACATTTTGGTGATGCCTCGGGCCTGCGGGTTAATTATGATAAAAACACTGTCATTTTCTCTAAGAATGTCTCAGTAGATTCTGATATTGGTAGTATTCTGAATATTCTTATATCCCAAAGCCCTTTTAAATATCTTGTACTTCCGATTTTCACTAGAAAGCTCCGCAATTTCGATTTCCAACCTTTATTGCAAAAAATTGTATAGCTCCTTAGATGGCTGGAAAGCAAAGTTCCTTTCATTTGCTGGGAGAATCCAATTTCTGAGTTGGCTTATTGGATAAGAAGATCCATCATACCAAAAAACTACTGTAAAATTATTGATAGAATCTGCTCTAGATTCATATATCACGGTGATATTGCTAAGAGGAAACTTCATATGGTGGCTTGGAAAGATACCTGTAAACCGAAGCAATTTGGTGGCATTGGGATCCTTGCCATTAATACCCTTTACTATGCATTTAGCGGGACTTTAATATGGAGATATTTTAACACTGCTAGTCCTTTATTTAGCTAGTGGAGAGCCAAGTACATCTCCTTTTGGTGCCTCATTCCCGCACCTCTATGTATTGGAAATTGTTATGTGGTGTTGTCGTCCAATTACAGGCCTGCTTTAATTTCAAAATTTTGAGTGATTCTTCCCTATCCCTCCTTTGGGATCCCTGGTACAATGGTAAACAACTATATGAAATCCTGCCTGAGCGCTCCTTTGAATTCTTAAGGCAGGATTTATCCCTTTATCTGGTCAAATTCCTTATTACAAATGGCAGCTAGACTGTCCCTGCTTATATGCCCCCTCCCATTGCCACTGAAATTTCCTCTATTCCTATTCACAAGGATGGTTGGGTTTGTAATTGGCTCCAGGACTCTGAGAAACCAGCTTTTAGAAATTTTATTATTCATTATTATGATGATTGTGATAAAGTTAACTGGGATTTTATTTGGCACAAGCGATACGTTCTCCACTTCTCAGCATTTGCTTGGCTCGCTTTTAGAAATGGTCTAAAAATTGCATAAGCTCTGAATATTAGAGGGATCCCGACTCCTCCCAAATGCTCTTTCTGCTCTTCCTCTATGGAAACTCAATCGCACATATATTTCCGATGTGATTTTACTTTTGGTTTTGTGAAAAAAATATTCCCACACTTTACTGACTTACTTCTCCGACCTAACCTCTATCAAATGTTCTCTTATATCAATGATTTGGACTTAAACAAGCAGCTGAGAAACCTCCACTTACTTATGTGCTACGATGCTATCTACTAATCTAGAGGGTCCGGCCGGAACGATATAATTTTTGGGAATTCTTTTGATTGCTCCTCCACGATTGTTTGGAAAATTAAAAAGGTAGTGCTTCTTAAATCTACAAAATGGAAGGATTCTCATCTTTTCCTTCATATGCTTCACTGATGTGCGAGTTGGAGTTTTTGGCTGGACTCTCCCTAGTCGCTTTGGTTTTGGTTTTGGTTCTGGCTGTTTTTCTCACAGGACCTTAGTTCTCTGGCAACCAAGGTTTTCTGATTCTTCTTGAAGGCTGGCCGAGCATCTTTTGGACGGACAATGATAAGTTTTGGTGCTACCCAGCTTCTCCTTGGACGGTATCTCTCGGCAACCAGGAGAATTTGATGCTCTCTATGTGCTGGAGGTCTCGATTTTGTTGAACATTCTGAGTCATCTCAGCTCTTGTAACTATTTTAGCTTTTTTCTTTTCCTGTTTTTTAGTTTCAGGCTCTCTTTTACCGCAACTACCTCATTATTTTGGTTTGTTGCTAGTTTTTCTTTTATACATGTAATTATGTTTTCTTTCCTTCATAGTTTATAATATGGGCTATGGTCCCAAAATTTCCCAAAATAAAAAGTTTTTACACTATCGAGTTAAATTAAGATTCATCCCAATTATTTTTGATTCAGTTAAACAAAATATCTTTATGCAACATGAATCGAAAAGCTAATAATATAATACAATAGATCTAATCAAATCACTAATAACATTAATCAAGGTATGGATTTTAAGAACATAATGTCTAAATTCTCTACATCAAATAGACTAAAAAATCAATATGCTCTCAAATTATCAAGATACAAAAGCTTTTTTGTGTAACACTTTTGAATTAAATTCTCCAAGGGGGAGACAAAGAACCTACTTTCACAACATTTTATTCTCTCTTTTAAGCTACTTTAAGTCATTTCTCTTATTTAGCTCATTCTTTAAGCATCATAATATTTTTTTTTTCCTTGAGAGTTATTTTTCAGAACACGCTTCTTATTTTTTTGACTATAAGCATACACAAATTAAATCAAGTCAGCATAAAATTATTTTTGACATAAAATAATTTAAATCTTACCTCCATTTTAGATATAAGAAATAATACCAGTCAACCACTTTAGGTATTCAATTATGCAAAACTAGAAAGCTCAATAATGCACATTCAATTCACATGGTGGTTCACTTGAACAAGTAACAAGGCATTGAATAAAATGAACACCAATGAAACTTGTCAATCTTTATGGGCTATTTGGTTACATATAAATAAAAATATCTATTTTTTTAACATAAAATAAAGTAAATTATTTATTATTATATATAATATAAAGCATCTTAAATACACCAGTGTTAAGTTAATTATAAAGAAAAAAAAATTTCAATATATTCTAATGTAAAAAAATATCAGAATAAAATTTAAAGCTTTTGAATTTATATTAAAATGAATATTATATTTAATATCTTGAATTGCACTAATTTTAGAATAAATTTAAGAGTTTTCAATTTTACCTAAATATATTTTGCATTTAGATATTCTAACATGATGTTTTCATATAAATTATCATTTTTTGCACATTTATAATGAGATTTCAATAAATAATAATAATAATGATAATAATAATAAATTTCTATTTTTATCATTGGGCTTACGCACTCAATAATCCCAAATAAAATTGTTATATCTGTAAATAACGCTTAATTTTAAAAAATTAAGGTAAAAAAGACATTCACCACTTTGTAAGACATTTAGTTCGGGAATGTCTTGTTTTTATCTTAAATATTTATGTCAAGCTGTAAATGTTTTTTGAATTTGTAAAAAATGGGGGACTCAAATGTAAAATTGAGGTAAAATTTGAATATGATTGCAAAGTTATTTATAGTTGACTAAGAAGTACATCTCTGCCTGCCTACTTTCCTTGTAGATAATATCTGTCTGTCAGCTAAAAATTAGGTTATGTTTGGGACAGTCTTTTTAATATTTTTTTTGAGAAATTTTTAATATTTTCTCTATAGTAGTTTTAAAATATAAAATTAAATAATTTAAGAATTTAAATATAAAATATTAAAAAATTTGAAATTTTATCTTATACTCACATATATATATATATATATATTTCTTAATATTTCTTTTATAATCACTCAAATTATGTCCGAACTTAAACCCGATTAATTAATTAAGCACGGCCTCAAATCAATGGTGGCTAATGCTTAGCTCCTTTATACTCTATAAGTGATGAGCAATCTATCATTTCTCAATAAATCTATTTCTTCCTCTACGGTCAAAGCACAGACACTTACAATCTTCACAAGAAGGATTAACAGAACCGAGCTGTAAAACTCCATAGAATTATCAATGGCAGAAATCAAACTTTTTTTTTTTTTTTTGGCATAGATTTATTAACTATGGACGAGGAAGGAGATCAAGAAAGAGAGTAAATATATATTTCACACAGAATATGCTTTATGCGCGTAACAAGACATCAATTGAAAAATATAAAAGAGAGAAAAATATGATAGTAGAATTCACTCATAACTCTCCCCTCATCAATTTCTTCTATAACTTCCTTCTCTTTGTTACACTTTGAATAACGGCCGCGCAGCTAAGAATTTTCCACCTCAGAGGTAGAGGTGGAGGTGGAGGAGCAGTCGCAGAGTGGAGGCTGGTCGAGCTCGACCTCGCGCTTGTGGAAGCTCCGGTGGCAGTTGCAAGCGGCGCAGAGGAGGGCGGAGGCGGTTCCATCGTCGCCGGAGGCCATGAACTCCCTGCAGCCGTCGACGGCGTAGCCGCCCATGCTAGCTGCATGGTTTTTCCTGCACTCCGTGTACCGTATCACAACCTTTTGATCCTTGATCTTCTTCCTTGTGGAGCCATTGGGGGGAGAAATATAATTAGCGTTGTTTGGCTCCGGCTGAGGCCGCATGCTCTCTTCAGCTCTTCTTCTGCCGAAGTTTGAGAGGAGATGGATAGATGAAGAAGAGAAAGTTGGCATGGAGGAAGGTGGAGAGATATTAAAAGGGGGGGAGGTAGAGGTAGAGAGAGACAGAGAGAGAGAGAGAGAGAGATGAAGAAGAAGATGGCTTACGTTTGCGTGTGGATTTTATATGGAAAGAAAGGTTGCCGTGCCTTTTAGGTGTTGGCTCAGTGGGTGGGGAGTGGTTTTGGTTAATGGAACAAACAATCTCTCTCTTAATTATAATTCATAAAGCCTAATTGTGCGGATAAGTGAGCCAAAGGTGGAAAATATTTCTCGCCATTGATATGCTTGTCTTGTGTATCTTTAAGATTTTGAATAATATGTATTAGAATTTTATCAAATTAAGGTCTTAATTATGACTCTTCATAATTTTTTTAATTCATTAACTTAAATTATAAAGTCAAAAGTATGAATATGATTATATATAATGTTTAGAATAGTTAGTCATATAATGAATTTGGATACAATTGTTTTTAATGTGATTATAAAAATAGTAGAATTAATTAATAAAAAGATTAATTTATTAAGTCAATACATATTCAATATATTACTCTATATTATATAATATTTGGAATATTTCTTTTTATGGTATAGTTATTTGTTATGTGTAGGAAATATAGCCAATGCTCAATGGAGTGAGGATTTAATTTAGCCCAATTATATGAATTTTATTAATATCATATACATACATATATCTATATATTAGATTTTTTATGTGAAAACTATTTAGAGTGAAAAAATCATGAGGCATAACTAATTAGTCTAACAAAATTTATTATTTATTAAAAGTTGGTGTAAGGGTGGTCCATCGTCTTCAAATTATTAGATAGAATGCTTGTTAAGCAATTAATAAAGTCAATATAGAGGTACATCCATTTTTAATGTTGTAGATGCATATGATAACATGTGATTAATTACAATGTAATAACAAGCTATGAATAAAGTGCAATTCTAAACAAAGACTTATGATTGTGACATTATCATTGAAATTTCAATAAGTATCATAAAGTGTTTTAGCCCTAGCCTGCACGTACATGTTAATATAAGATGACACATAAGTGCCATGTTATTTTAACTTTGTGACAAATATTCTCGAGAGTGCTCTTGATTATCCTTTCGAGAATATTGAATCACACATGATAACATTCACCATTAGAAATCCTATTGGGAGAACCTTAATTTTTAAACTAAATGATCTTGAATACTAATTAGTAATATTGCAAATCCAACAATGAAGATGTTACATATAGTATGATCCTGACGCATGTTACAAATATTTAATGAAACTTTAGTTTACCTTCCAAGACAGACACTACAATGTGCGCACAAATATGAATAATCAAGCCTCTGAAGGAACATCTATAATCATCTAAGAACACATAAACATTAAGTATAATAATCAAAGGCCTAACACGCTCTTTTGAGAGATGCCCTAATTGTACTCATAATTAGACATTCTTGTACTCATTTTTCCCCCAAATAGTGAATAATATCTCCCAGTTCTTTGCACACGCAATAGATCATGTACCTCATACTAATAGTTAAAAGCATGCCATGAAAGAAAGAGATTATTACATGCGGAATCCGGACATAGAGAACCGTTAGATTTTGTGACCATGAATAATAAATCTCAGTTAGCCAGCTATTACTCACTACTGCACTTTTACTGTTCACCCGGGCTATTTTACTATTCACGGTCACAAAACCGAACAGTTCTCTATGTCCAGACTCCGCACGTAATAGTCTCTCCCAAGAGAGAGGCAAGAGTGAAATCTGTGTGCAACAGATTTCAAGGTAATATTAATGACAATTTAATTCACAAAATTAAAGAAGCTATAACTGTCATAATTACAAATCAAATCACATGCTGAACGTATAAACACATCACTTATTCACTGAGGACCAATTGCTACTAATCAAATTTACTCATTTGTATTCAAAATTAACAAAATCTAATGAAGAGAGAATGAAATCTTCGCAGACATTTGGAAGTGTCCTACTGAATTTTCTTTTTAAAAAAACCGAACTTAGACACAACAGTTAGTATTGAAAATTGAACTTGCATAGACAAAATTATCCAATACATAAACAAAAAAGAGATGTTGGGTCAGTGGTAGGGCAAGATTTCCACAAGAGATGAGCCAATGTCACTTCATTGCCCCCCATCTCCATATCAAACAAACAGTTCAAATTGAATTGCAGCAGACAAGCTAGTCCTCTCCATTCGTGTGGTTCCATAGAATAAAATTGAGCAGGTAGAGGGAGGCCGACCTTATCATGTTAGCCATTGAAGTTATGGAACCATATATGCACTTATTTATTCTTATCCAACATGCATGTTGCTTGTTTTGACGCATACACTATCTTTTAATAAAGCAGAGATGAGAGTAATATATCTATACATAAAAAACATTATGACTGCATGCATTAAATATATATGCTACTTTTTTGTTCTTCTGTGTAATGATAAATTAGGTGACTTTAATTCATATTTTATGTGTATTAATTTATGTTTTTAGTAACTAGTTAAGGAAGAAATTGATCATCGAATATGTTCAACACACAGATCTAGCATTATTGGAATCTTATTCGAAGCTTGTTGTATTTCAAAATTATGATTGAAAAATAGTAGTAGAAGAAGAAGGTTTAATCATATTTGAATGTATCATTCGGAACATGTTTGAACATGGCTAAAGCATTTTTGAATAAGAGTAATTAATGCTTGATTAGTATTCGAAGATATTCGATCATGGATCCTATCTTTAAAGCATGTGGTCTCAATCTTAATCAAATTTTATTAGACTTCTCAAATGTTTTTGAATCAAATTTAGCTAATAATCATCCTTCATTGAACCAATACAGCTAATTTTTATTTTTTTATCAATCAAATTTTAAAAAATTATGCCCAAAGAAAATTTGAATAAAAAAAAATTACAGCAGTCGGCAAGAGGCAACCACTTCAACAAATTTGATCACGAGGTCGTAGCGTCGGTCAAAATTTCTACGCCAGCATTTATCTTTAATTTTTTTTTAAATATATTGAAACTAAACAACTTCAACTACGTTGTTGACTTTGCTGTTTTGGTTTTTTGCAGAAAGTTAGTTTCAAAATTATACTTACTTGAATGTATCATTCGGAACATGTTTGAACAAGAGTAATTAATGCTTGATTAGGGTTCGAAGAATATTCGATCATGGATCCTATCTTTAAAGCTAGCATGTGGTCTCAATAATCTTAATCAAATTTTATTAGAATTCTCAAATGTTTTTTGAATCAAATTTAGCTAATAATCATCCTTCATTGAACCAATACAGCTAATTTTTATTTTTTTATCAATCAAATTTTAAAAAATTATGCCCAAAGAAAATTTGAATAAAAAAAAATTACAGCAGTCGGCAAGAGGCAACCACTTCAACAAATTTGATCACGAGGTCGTAGCGTCGGTCAAAATTTCTACGCCAGCATTTATCTTTAATTTTTTTTTAAATATATTGAAACTAAACAACTTCAACTACGTTGTTGACTTTGCTGTTTTGGTTTTTTGCAGAAAGTTAGGCATAGAGCTTATCTGGCTGCGGGGTTTTGCAGATGTCATGGCTCAATTGAATTTATGTCAATTTTTTTTAGTAAGAGGTCAGACTTAGTGTTTATTTGGGATGTCTACATTATTTTATAAAATTAATTGTAAAATTATTGTGGAGAAAATAATTTCACTATTATAATTGCAGAAAACACATTTTCATTATAATTTTTTTTTGAAAAATAATGAAAAAGCAATAGCCAATCAAAATTATGATTACTATCTGAAAAACAAATCAGCCAAAAAACTATACCAAATAGACTCTAAGTACATTATCAACATCCATTTAAGCAATTTAGAGATTTGCTTTATAAAGAGTTGATTGATGATTATTATTTTAAGATTCAGTACGTATTTGAAATGGAAGATAATCTACTTTCACAGTTCCCTTATTATCTTGTATTTTAGATTTTATTTGGGACAAATTTTTTATTGTTTTTTAAAGCAGCTATGTAGCATAAATTTTGTTTTGAATTAGAAATTTTGTACAAAAATTTTGCTTTAAAAATAATAAGAAAGTAATCACAAATGAAATCTTAACGATGATAAAATATATGATAGAAGTTCTTTCTAACATACTCTGATTGATAATTTTGTTTGTGTATGTAACTTGTTGAATATGCCTTTAATATATATTATTAAGGGGCTTTATTACGCCTATTATTGTGATCTTTTTGTGAATATTGAAGATGGCATTCATCCTAAGAGATAGGAGAATAACCCCTAAAGCTTGTTCACTCATCATCTCCTATTCTTTCTGGTTAAACAAATAAATTTCATCCCTAGCTTCTAACAGTTGGAGTTTTCACACACACACATTTTTTTTATTTTCTAAAATTCAAAAATTTTTGGACATCAAATATATCAAATTTGATATTCTCGTCCGTCATAATCAAATTACAAATCTTGTGATAAAAGCTTTGATACAAGTTGTTATGACAGTAATAATATTTTGACCAAAATTAAATAATGAAGATGAACAAGCACAACAAATTCATCTGCTCTTGGTTTGTTGTTTGGTCTCCCTCTTAAAATTGATCATGCTACTTCTATAGATTCATGTCCCTCAGTGGCGCGTGTCTTATAGTTGAGCTTGACATTACTAAAAAGCATCCTGATAGATTGTGGCTAGGCCCCAAAAAATTTGGTTACATTCAATGTGTTGAAATGGAGGTTTTCACTTCCTATTGTGGTCTTTGTAAATGTTTACGGAATTTAAAAGGTGATTGTCATCCTCCTCCTAACTCTGTGCCAACTTTTCCTTATGCTAATCCTAATTTATCTATTTCATCTATTGGATGTGATTGTTGTAGTAGAAAAATTGGATGCTCCGTCGCATTTGTTCTTTCCTCTTTTACCGGTGCCTAGTTTGGTGGATAATGGGGACATGAACTTGGAAAACCATTTAGCTGTGGATGGTGGTCATGGTGATGCTCATAACGCTATTGATGTTGAGAATGTTGAGGAGGAAGTTGATCCTTCAAATGACAATGAGGAATTGATTATTTCTTCTTATTTCAGAGAGGATGATAAGGTGATATTGGATTCCAACACTTGTGTAATAAACTTAGTTCCTTCTCCTACTACATCCCCCTCTCTTTTGGTCGGTGCAGAGGTGGGGACTGTTGCAGATCATGCTGTTATTTTTGTTTCTTTAGATGATGGGATCGGTGAGTTGGGTGTTGGGACCTCAAATGTGCTGGTTGTTTATGGGAATGTTGAGGATTCTAATGGTGTGGATGTGTTGGATGAATTTCTCTTGGATCCTTTGGAACCAGTTCTAACAAATTTGCCTTTCATTGATCACATGCCAGTTTCTCCTATTAGTGCCTCTTTTCTCGAGGGTGTTGATCCTGTGTCTAAAAATGATGGTGTGTCTCTTGTTGATGTGATGCAATGTTAACTTACCTAGCTTGTAAATCGAGGGAAAATGAGGTGATGCAGAGTGACTAGTTAAATGATGACAATTATTCAACTATTGGAAAGGAAATTAATGAAAAAGATTTGAATTATTGCGATAACTTTAATTTAGATATTCTTCAAATAGCTGATGTTGATTTTTTTAAAAAGACTAGTAAGCATAGACTACATAAATCGAAAAAGAAATAATTTTTCTTTGTGGATTTGGCCTACCTTATGCTATTTGCATCTGCTTGGTTGGATTTGGCTTCATTCTTTAGAGTGTTATGGGTGGTACTGATGGCCCCTATTTTGGGAATTTTTATTGAGTGCGGACTTTGGACATAGCTCTACATCCAGAGTCCTGTAATATGGTGCCACATGGACCCCACCATTATCCCACCGTTCTATTTACAACATTTTTTCTAATTACATTGCGGCCTGATGACTTAACCCGCCCTATTAGCGAAAAATTGAGAAAAAATGCGATAATTCTATTTAATTAGTTTTTTCCCAATTACAGTTCGGCTTATGACCCGACTCAAAATTAATTTGCATTTATCATTTCAGTTTTTGAAAATGACCCGAAGTGTCTCAGTTTTGCACAATCAGGGGTTTAGGATTTCATTTTACTCCACAAGAAAGACTTGCGGGCGATCTTCATCTTCTACACGAAGCCATTTTGTTTACTCCACTTTTTTTATTGTAGAAATATAAGGCATGGCTAAGGTATGTTTTTTCATATTAGGATAACCTATACTCATTTGGAACATATCCCTACAAAGTTAGATGTAGTTGATCAGCAAAAAATGCGTAGCGTTACCCACAAAAACTAACCATATGGACCCAGTAGTACCCTGAAGGGGTAGCTAGTGGTACTTAGCGATTCCTAGATGGGGTACCCAGCGGTACCGACGGTACCCAAACATGATACCTAGTGGTACCCATCAGTACCCATCGGTTCCCAGATGGTACCCAACGGTATACACATATACAAACCGGTATGCTCTACATAAAATACAAAAAAAACCCTAACACTAAACGTGGTATTTATAGAATGAATAGAACTAATAATGCATTCCTGTTTTCTAAATGAAAAGAGGTACCCAAACGGGGTATCCAATGATACCTAGATGGGGTATCCAGTGGTACCCAAACGAGGTACCCAACAATATCCGATGGGGTGCCCAGCAAAACAGAGAGATACAAATCAATACCCACTGCAGAATACAAAAAATCCTATCCAACCCTAAACCATATACGTGACAAATACAAATGAGTATATGTTATCCTACTATGCAAAAGCATACCTTAGCCATGCCTTCCGTTTTTACAATGAAAAAAGTGGAGTAAACAAAGTGGCTTTGTGTAGAAGATGAAGATTGAAGATGAAGATCGCATGCAAGTCTTTCTTGTGGAGTAAACGGAAACCCTAAACCCCTGATTGTGAAAAACTGAGACGCTTCGGGTCATTTTGAAAAACTGAAATGACAAATACAAATTAATTTCGGGTCGTGTCATCAGGCCGCACTATAATTGGGAAAAACTAATTAAATAGAATTACCACATTTTTTTTCAATTTTTTGCGAATAGGACGGGTCGGGTCATCAGGCCACACTGTAATTGGAAAAAATCGTGATAAATAGAATGGTGGGGTCCACATGGCGTTATATTACATGACTCCAGACGTAGTGCCATGTTCGGAGTCCGCACCCAATAAAAATTTCTATTTTGGATCTTTTTCTTGCTTGGGTTCTTTTTGTTTTTAGACTCGAGATGCTTTTTTTATGCATTGCCTTGGGTGGTGGTGGTCCTTTCAGACCCAAGGTTCGCCGATTGGTTTTGTTGGGTGTCTTGGGGATTGATGGCAAGGCTATGGGGTGTTAGTTTTTGTTTTTTAGACTATGATAACGCATGATTCTTGCAAGCCCCCCCTGGAAGACCATGACTTGTTTTGGAAATCTTGGTGGTTCCTGTGTGGTCTAGGGTGGCTATAGTATTTAATTGGGTCTTCTCGATGATTCTTCCTCTAATGGATGGTCCAAGCTTGACAACCGGGTTGCATTTCTGAGTTCGACACTTTGGATTACCTCTCCTTTACATTTTACTTTACATTTTATTGTTTAATGTGGTATATATTTTTAGCTTGGTATTTTTCTTTTTCTTTTTTGGCTTTGTTGGCCTATTGGTTGTATGCCCCTTTTCTTTTAGAATAAAATCTGTCTTGTTAAAAAAAAAAAAGAACAACAAATTCACATGATACACAAATTAATATTGTTTAGTGAGATCCAACTATATTTATAATCGCACAAAGATTAAATACTCCACTAACCTTCAAAAGAGGGCACATTAAAGAACTTCAAATGTATAATTTAAAGATAAGAATTAAAATTATAAGAAGGAGAGTTGTTAAAAAATCAAATGGCCTAAATCTTAAGCCCTTCTCACAATCTTTTGTTTTTCCATTTTCTTTATGTACGCTTATGTTTATGAGCCGAGTGGTCAAAATATGATTGTGAAATACAGAATTTTATGTATGGAGTATAAATTTTTTTTTTCTTAGAATTTGAGTAACTGCATTATGAAAGCTGGACAAAATAGTTAAAATACATATTCATCTATAAAAAAAAAAGATTAAACAGATGATAGCTTGCAATATAATTACAGAGATTATGTAAATGATGATTTCTAATAAGATTTATAAGAATTAGTTAGAAGTTGATAATTACAAAATTTATAGGAGTTAATTATAAAAAACTATCAACACATCTCAATAAGTTATTGCCTCTAGTTTAAAATCCTTAAGCATTATCAAATCATTGCATATGACTATAGTCGAGAAGATATTTTTTAGAAGATTTATTAAAATCTCATTTTCATATTAAATGAAATAAGAGGGTCTTTGTACTAGTTAACAAATTAAGCCTACGTAACGGCCGGCAATAAAGGATCAAATTGCCCAAAGCCTTACGACTTGTATTGGTTGATCTGTCTATTTTGAAAAGACGGCCTACCTATATTAGTCATGCATGTTTGGTATTTCAGACTAATCAATCATGCAAACCAAAATAAATTTAAAAATTTTAAGGTTTAATTTGATTAAATTTTTATGAAAAAATTCTAACCCAATTTCTTCGCGTTAGAAAATATGATATACAATTTTTTTTAATTACATAAATATGTAACTTGATAATTAATTAATTTTTTTTATTAAATTCTATTTGAATAAAATTTATTAAATCCAAATATTTTATCTTGAATCAAACAGACCTTAGAAGGCATAAGCATGCCTGTCATTATTCTTCTAATCTTGTTGGATATTTGACTTTTCAGAATTCTAAGAAAATTTTAATTAAATATTATAGTCCTATTGCAAAAGCACGGAACCGCTTCAAAACATTTAAATATTTTTAAATACTTCTATACTTATTTAGTTATCTGTTTTTTTATTTAAATAAAAAGACAGTTTATTCCATCATAAGTAAGGAGGATATAAACAAGACCAAACAAGAGCAAAGAAGATTACAAGTCAATAACTAGCTAGTGATAAAGAAAACTCAAACGGTGAAGAAGGCAAGAAGCCATACAGGTTCAGTAAATAGCTCAAGCTTCCTACAACTATTCTGACACCAAGCACGAACCATCTAGAGGAGGAAGGAAGCAACAATCCACAAAAGGAAAACGCAGCTGAGACAAGCAGCATCTAGCATCCAGAACAAGGCCACCAACATAATAAGAGAAATAACCACCAATGGTTGCCAATAAGCCACAGTGTCCAGGTGAGCAAAAAGCCGCAACATCATTGCCCATTTTAAAAAAAATGCTTCAACTGCAAAGGTAGTCCCCAACATCACATTCCACGCAAAAGAAAGCCAACCACATCCACAAAGCCCAAAAGCCCTCTATCCAACTGAAAAACATAAAATGACTTCCAACGTAAAAGAAATCCCCCAACTTTAGAGAATAACCACATTTACTTCCTTTTCTTTTTATGCCGCCGACGTTTGCCACCTCTATGGGAGAAGGCCTTCTCAACAATGTGATTCACATTCAAATTAAACAAAGCATCAAACTCCTCCACGGCCCCCTCCAGATCATCTTCCTCGCCCTCACCATGCGAGGACAAATGCTCATCAAGCCAATCAAATTGTTTCACACAAGAGTCATGCAATGAAGAATCCAAATGCACTTCCAAATCCTCATTAGAGATAATTGAAATAGGGATATAAACTGTTCCTTCAGAAATTATCAAGAAAGAAGTGGGCATAGCAGGACCAACTACATCATCAGGTGTTCCACTCAAAGAATCATTTAACAACTCAGTGTTCACACAAAACCCCACCTCGGTGTGAAGAGAAATATTAGGAGTAAGGTACAATAGATCCTTCACCACATTAGCTAGAGAAAAATCCTTATCAGCCTCTTGCATTGGGCAATCATAGATAGTGACAACAAGGTCAACTACCTATAAACCATCAAAATTTGCATTAACAACACCTAAATTCTACTTGACATGGCCAATGACATCCAGATCATCAGAGACCAAGATTACAGGCTCGAAAGATAGCCCAACATCAGTAACAATTGAAGGAAGCACCCCATCACTAACATTTCTCTCGTTTACATCAGCAAGCAAAACACCATCGTCACTAACATTATAATTTAAATTGTTTTGGCTGCCATAAGCGGGCTTTACACTCACATTAACTGGAGGGGGAATAACTGTTAGAGAAGGATTAATATGGTGATTTAAATTGCTGCATTCCATTTTAGAATGACCTAATGAGTTGCAATGGCCTCAATAAGAATGAAACTCTTCCATTATCACATATTGTATATACCCTAAATTTTTAGGGCCAACACAAATTCTATTAGAAAAATATTTGGTAATATCTAACTCCAACAGGACACGAGCTACGAAAGGACGATAATCAGTTGAAGTAGCATTATTCATTTTTAAAGGCTAGTTGAAAATGGAGCCAAGACCATGAAGTATTCTCGGTGAGAATAGGTGTGGCCACAAGTAGGGAAAAGAGACACACATAGGAATGATCAGTGATTGGACTTCGATATCAAGTGTTAGAGACCATCTAACCAATTTAATAAATCAGTTGCGGATAAAATAAAATCGACGGAAAAAGACTCTACAATAGTCTAAAACACCAACAAGCTTTATCAAAACATGCCTAGGGTTGAGGACAGTGACCGAACATTCTCCATTCAATTTTAGATTGAAAAAAAAAATCCTAATTGCATCAACGAAAGGTCTACGATTGAGAAATTTTGCCAACTAGAGCGAACTCAAACAGAATGACAAGCGCATTTATTTCCTCTTCTGAAATCCAAAGAGCCGGCAACCCCCGATGAGAAGAAATTTTGAGATCAAAGAAAGAAAACAAACAATGGGAAGCCCCAACTAAAACATCTTTGAATGAATGAGAAGAATTGTTCCCATTCATAAAAGCAAGGTCCTTTAAGAGATTAGCCACCATGACCAAAAAACGAAAATGATGAGGCACCACAAACAACACAAAATGAACTAGGAAAGGAAAAAAGAACTTCCCTAAGGAAAATGGCGTCGGAAGCCACCACGATGGCGAGAAGGTCGGCGCCAAAGGATATGGCACAAAACATCACGAAAATGAAGAGCACGGACTTGCCGGGAGCGCCAACCCTTTTCTATACATATTTGTTAAACAATCTCTTAGGTTATGTTTAGGACACCTTACCGATTGCTTTGTTTTTTAGATAACAATTGTAATATTGTTTGGCAATTGTTTTCTTGTTATTTTTTCACTATTTTTTAAAAATTTCCTATAATAAAAAGCTACTTTATGCAACCAATAGTACTTCATTTTTTTTTATAGAATTTGAAGTACTTATTTTTTAGCACTTCATCCACCGCATCCATTTTATATTAATATGAGTATACAAAATATATAGAATTATAAAATAAATGTTCAAAATTATAAATATTTAAATAAAATAAAAAACAACACAATGAATTAATTTTTATCATAACAAAAAAATTAAATATATTTTAATATTAAAGATCAGTCTAATAATTTTAATATTTTATCTTACAATGTTGATAAAAATTGATTCAAGATATTGTGATGACTTTCTATTCAAAATTTTAACCTAATTTGATGCTTATCTGACACTAACATTCACTTTAAAGGGGGGAAAAAAATCTAATGGGCTTTAGTTTGTAAACTATTCTTTCAATGAAATGTTGTGGACCTAATTAATTGATACTTGGTGGGTTTGATGACGGCCCAATCATGTTGTATCTATGTACGGCAGTTGTGTGTGTACAAAATGCAAACACATACAAAGTATTTTTTTTTTTAAACTTACCGATGCTTAGTTTTGGTTAGTGGGCGATACGGTTAAGAATCCTTCAACTCGTGCTCAATTACCCTCGAGCGACAGCGCCTTTTATGTGGGGCCCAATCAAGTGCGGACCATAAAGTTTCTGGGATGGGTACCTCTTCTAGATCAACCGAGGATTAGTCACACCGTAAAGCACCTTTTCAGGGGTGACAGTATATATATATATATATATATATATAGGAGAGTAAAAATTTTTTTTTGCCCCTCCTAAAATTTTTTTTTGCCCCCCTAAAAAACTCTTTTGTCCTAACTTGTCCTAAAATATTTATATATTTCTTCACATTTAGTTCTAATATTCTCTTTCATATTTTTCATGACAGTTTAATTACACTTTTTTCTTTATTTTCTTGCTTAATTTTTTTAATAAACTTTTCACAATATATAGATATATAATATTTTTTTAATATTTAATTATTTTTGTGTTGTATTTGCCCCCCTTCAAAATTGAAGCTGGTTCCGCCCCTGGCTTCTATGAAAAGTTATTCCCTTAAAATATTTACAATAGGCTCAATTTAATCTCCTTTTGATCAATTCTCCCTAAAAGATCACACAATACCATAACCAAATCAATATGGCATGCCCCGAACTGGATTCCTTAGCCTATCACATGGTTGTGCTTGTTGATATCTATGCAACATTTTCTTTATACATCATCAAAATGGGTACATAAAATGAAAATATCAGAACATGGGAATAAATATGATACAAATTATGGCTATCCATTTACGTTGTTGTGCTTTCTCAAATTACAACTTAGTATACTTGTTCACTGGAAGAGTTAAGCGAGAGTAATTGGTTTAGTAGTAGAAGGAAGAGGAAGACAAGTTAGTTTTCAATGAGCTCGAGATAGCTGCCTAACGAGAGGAAAGGACACCCGGTACAATCTTTCTTTGGTCCCATTCCCGGTTACGACTGGACGTGGGACATATATTTGAATGTTTGCTCGGATTAGCGGGGTTTTGCTAAGAAACATTATAGAATAGAACCCTTTGATGAGAGATATGAGCAATCATATGTAAAGAGGGACCCCTCACAAGTAAAGACAGTAACTTTTCAGAAGGAAGTTATCTATCCTCAATTCTACATTAAACTAGTGAAGAGAAAGTCACTATATTTTCAAAAACTCTTAAGTTCTCAAGAATTCACAAATAAAACATTAAACACCTTTCCATTTCCTTAATTGTCATTATTAATTTTCTGACAATACCATATTCCAGAGATGACTGTTATTCTCCTACAAATATTGTCAAGTCTTCTCCTCAGCTTCCAACTATTAGCCAAAATAGATAGTTCTGAAGAATTGGGGACTCTTCACATTAAATAACTCATTAAAGCTCAATGGATTTACCTTAGAGCATTGAATCACAAAACTAAAAGAAAGCCAAACTCATAGGAGGAGTGTAAATTTTTTTTTTGCTTCCATTGAGTAGCCGATAAATATAAAACCTGCAAATCAGTTTTCTTTTATCTGTTATGTTTGGTCCCAAGAAGGGCTGCAGGTATTTAATGCAACCATTACTTGATTTTACTCTGTGTTATTGTTCCTCTGTCTTTTCCGTGTGATGGAAGTCTTCAGTTGATTAAGTTACAACCACATTTTATTATCATTTTGCATGATCTTTACCATAGTAATCACCACCCTAATAATATGTTCAAATTAAAATTAAGAAATGAATTTGATATATATTAACTACATTCAACTTTTTAATCGGCGGCGACCGTTCATTAGTAGAGGGCTAATCAATTGGACATTTGATCTTTCATTCAGCGAAGATAAGTGTTTCATATAATTTATATCTTCCATGAGTCCTGCAATGGGGTGCCGAATGTTGGCCATTAAAAGAGAAGCATAATACTAAGTGTTATAAAGATGAGGATGCTTAGGTGGATGAGTTGTTTTATCCTTAGAGATAGGATAAAAAATGAGCATATATGTGAAAAAATTGGAGTAGCTCTAGTGGAAGATAAGATTAGAGAGAGTCGCCTTAGATGATTTGGTAATATAAATGGCGGCCTTTCGATGACCTGGTTAGAAAAGTAGAGGTATTAGATTTGACTTATGTGTTAAGAAATGTAGAGGTAGACCTAAAAAGTCTTTGTTAGAAAATACTAGAAATGATCTTTCTTTATTAGATTTAAACGAGAATTTGACTTTTAATAAGATACAATGGAGAAAAATGATTCATGTAGCCGACCCCACGTAGTGGGACAAAGGCTTGATGTTGTCGTTGTTGTTGTATGTGTAATGGGAAAAAAAGTTTCACAAGTGAGAGGCTAACACATAATCCATGTGATTGAACAAACCAATGTTGCATGACAAGGATTTTTTGTAATTACAAGGATAAAATGCTCAAAGTTGCTGACAAACCAAGCTTAGCATTGCTGTCAAAACCAAATCAAGGATCAGAAGAAGACCACCATATTTATTGATTGCATATGATTCATGAAACAGTTCCATCATATAACCCATTTTCTATGTTTCTTCTTCCATAGAAGTATGATCAATCAAGACCTTCATGCACATGGCTAGTAGAAAGCATACGAAAGACACTTACCTTTAGAACATAAGCTCAGAACAGCAATCGGCAGAAGAAAGCTCCAAGAAGGCATCCATCAGCCCGGTGTTCTCCTCAAGCAACCATTTCTCCAGCATGAACATTGGTGGCTGCTGGCTCTGCGATTCCAGCTTATTAAGATCAGATGCCACCATTTTGAACTGTTTTTTCTCCTCAAAAACTGAGTCCAATGCTGTTTTATCCACTCCATTAACAGAGTCCTCCAGCAACAGCTGCGAGTTGATCTCAACATTGAAATTTAATTGGTTCATAATGAAGCTGTCGTAGTTGTTGATCATTTGATGTTGCAATTTTTCATCACTGAGGGTTTGACTTGGAGAGGATCTCATCCAACCTTCAAGGAGCCTGGATATATTTTCTGCACTTGAGGCATAAGTAGAGGAGTTATGAGCGAGGATATGAGAATTAGAAGTGCCTGAATTCCTTATTTCTTCGATGGGGTAGCCTCCATGAACTCTCTCTTGGATTGTAGAGCCTGCTGAATCAGATGATGTAATGTAGTTGCTCCTTGCAGCTTGAAACGTTTTTATCTTCTTCTTGAGGTGGGTGTTCCAGTAGTTCTTGATATCATTATCTGTTCTTTGTGGAAGGTATGAAGCTATTGCTGCCCACCTGAAGAAAAAATATACATGTATCAAGTTTTGATTCAGTATAAAACGTAATTGGCCATTAAGCCTATCAATTTGTGAATGTGGCATGAGAAAAGAGAAAGAACAATGCCTGTTTCCTAGCAAGGCCTGAAGCTGAATTATAATTTCTTCTTCATGAGAGTTAAAATTTCCACGCTTAATTCCAGGCCTAAGGTAATTAGTCCACCTCAATCTGCAGCTCTTGCTACATCTCATCAATCCTGCAAGCAAACAGTTATCCTTTTCCTCAGAGGCTTTGTTTGGATTGAAGAAAAATGAAGTACATGAAATGAAATAACCACAATTTGCGGCCTGATATGAATGTGCAACCTTTGATTTTAGCTTTCCAACCTTTTAATTTCTATTCGCACAAATTCCTTGTATCCAAGCACTCACAAAAAAAAAAAGAAAAAGAAAAGAAGATTTCAGCGAAGTATAAGGTGAAAGATAAGAAAGGCACCACTATTTGTAGGGACTAATCTCCAGTTCCCAGGTCCATGCTCCTGTACATAAGAGACAAGAATGATGTCTTCTTCTGGAGTCCAAGGACCTTTCTTGATGCCGGTTTTATCACAGCAAGGAGACCTTCCCATGGCTGGCTAGCTATCACAAACCTTCACCGTTCTTCCTTCCCTTCCCCTATTTACTTTCAGCTGTCATCTTCCTTTCTTTTTCTGTTGCTTACAGGTGTCTCATAAACATGTGAGTGTTTATATATAGGGAGACTTAGGGTAGTGAGTGAGCTCCTTTTCACCTTTCATCTACCTCTTTGATTCAATTGCTCAATTTCTTTTACAAAGTCAGCTCATGAGCTCTTCCTTCTCTTCTTTTTTTTCTTCTAGGTGTTCACATGAATCAGGCCCAACCTGCCAAAAAGTAATATCTGCATTATTGGATTGAGGTTCATTTCTTGGTTGTTAATCAAAATTAAAACTTCTCCATCCTGCAGCTCCGAAACCTGCAATCAATATTATCGGTCAACAAAGATTATACTGAAAATCTTGATTGATCGAGATTATATAAGTAGTCAGGTGGGTCAAGAGTTGGAGAGATTATTTTGTGCGGGCCGGATGAGAGAATCGTGCTTCGGTGCCGAGCGCGATACACTTTTTGGGTGACATGACACATTTTTTTTATTGGTCTCTGGACGACATCCAGACTCCGCACATAATAATTTTTCCAAGAGTTGGTCCAGATTTCATATAACAGTTGTTTGCATGAAAATTTTGAATAACTCTTCCCTCATGTTTTTCAGAATATGTTTCAAAAATATTATTTTTGAGAAAACAAAATAAAATTACTGATTGATGTAACAGCCTTTAAAAAATTGTGATAGTGAAAATAGAATAGATACCCACCGCTGCTTGTCCGGGTGGTGAAGACGCAAAGCCTAGGTCCCTCGTTCGAATCCCTTGGCAAGTAGTGAAAGCCTTAAGTGTTGGCTCATATGAATTGGTGTGGGTTGCATGCTAGGTCGACTGGAATTTTTACTGGCCTAAGGATAGTGCTTCCTCGTAAAAAAAAAAAAAAAAGATAATCCATAAAAACACAAAAAGAAAAGTTTGTTGCCAATTATACGGACTGTCTATCTGGACTCTGCTGCATAAGTCAAGGGTGCTATTAATGTGGCAATAAATAATATAGTTCTAGCTAGTTTAATGCACATCTTTTCTATTGTACATACTTTAAGTTCATCGTTGTCATAACTCATGAAAATTGCATCGTTGTAATGCATCGCTGCATCTTCTACAGACTTTAACACGTGTGACCTTGACGCGTGAGCTTGCACTGGATGCAATTAATTGGCTCTTTTGTACATCTATGGTGGATTGTGGGTGTTTAGATTCAGATACTGGTTAAATTTTGCTCTACATCGTATAAATAAATTCATTTAAGAGTTACGGGCATGTCAGTTATTTGTCCTTGGTCATGTTAATTTTCCTTTAATATCCTTCTGCCCCAAAAATCATTATTGTTCCTTTTGTTATTTTGTAATATATAGTTCATTGGCCTTAGAGGTAAAAGTAAGTACAGACAGTTCTTCTAGACTGAAAAAATTTAAGAGCCCTATGAAAAGAGGAAGAACCTAATAATTTTTTTTGGCATTATTATTGCATGTCAGAAAATTCACGATGATAGAGATTGAGATTTTGTTTGGGACGGCTTTTTGTATTAGAAAGTTGCTTTAAGAAGCAGTAAGAAAGCCGTCCCAAACAAAACCTGAATTTTTATGTCTTAACTTTTCACGAACATCAAACACATATAACGAAAAATAATACACTGTAGACCAAAATTTTTATGTGAAAAATCTGAAAAAAAAAAATCATAAGGCCCGGCCCATATGTAAGGATTCATTATGCATATATGTTACAAAAGTTTGTTCGTCACACCAGATCCATAAGGCGGTACATGCTAGCAACACGGGATATGCTGAGTGGATATGAAGATATGTTTTATACTCAGAAGAAGCAAAGTGCATGTACAAGTAATATAACCAGAATTTATATGAAATCAAATATCATAGGAAAAACTGAATTTTCATTTCATTATCATATATTCAAATAACAGTACATCATCAAAATAAAACCACAATAAGCAAAGAGATATAAAAGAAACAATTGCAGAAATGAAACTTCCTAATGAACTACTATAATATATAAAAATATCAAATATATCCTATTGCTCGTAGATCTGATCCTGTAGTAATCGTCCACACTAATGCTCCGACATGATCTGCCATGGAAAGAGATAACGAGTGAATTTGATAATTCAAATCTAGCAAATAACTTCTATCTATTAAAACATAAATGACAAAAGAATGAGCTACGCTGTATGACCAATCAAACCGATATGAATAACAATATATAATTAACGTATCAATATAACAATGCCACATGTCATAGTCTCTATGACGGGTTCTAGTATGATAATATTACAAATGTATGTATCAAATTGTTATTAAAGCAATCTTATTCTAATGTTTAAAATGCAATCACGCTAGGTGTTACCCCAATATGAGTTACCAGTCATCCACCATTTTCAACTAATGTCTATTTATATATATTTATATATATATCCATAGTTGATTTCATCAAACACCCTGCAATAAAAAGATAAACACCAACTCAAAAAAAATCAGTGATTTCCAATAAAGTCAGAGTGGGCTCCAAAAATTTGCGCCCCGAGATATTCCGCAGACACCCTAATGTCGGAGCTATGCTATTGACATCGAAAATGTGCTTGTAGCCAAATCCTGTAGATAACTTCAGATATAAACATTCCTGTTGATGACCGCTTTGTTGTTTTCATTTCTTTTGGTATGGCCTATTCTGTAACCTCATTTGTGTATAAATTAAGGCATATTGAATAATAAAATGATGGATGGTTTTATTAAATTTCTGAGTTCCTTCTCTGGAGTTCGTTCTGTATCTTGACATGAGTCAGGTGATGGTGTGTTTGGTTTCTCAGTTGGCTGAGGTGTTTCGTCAGTGCCTCCTCTTCCAGGAAGTTCTTTTATAAGTCCGCCAATCTCACCGTCCCTCCTTGCTGCGAATTTCTCTCTCTGGAGCTGAGTGTCAAGTGGTATCATAGAAGGCAAGATACAGCCTCAAAGAAATCTTCAAAGACCATTCCAAGAAATCTTGATCAAAGATTTGCAGCGAGAGATCGCCCAACTGCAACAACAACTCGCTAGGTGTGAACAAAGGGAATAGGTGACACATCAGAATGAGGAAGAAGACATCAATCCCTTCCACCAAGAAAGCTCTAGTGAAGATGAAACAGTAAGGCGAACATTCGAGCGGAATAATAGGAAGCTACCCCACGATTGTGGAATCAAGCCCAAACTCCCTGAGTTCGACGACCGAATGGATCTCGATGAATTCATTGGGTGGTTACAAACGGTTGAGCGAATTATTGAATTCAAAGAAATACTTGCTGACAGAATCGTCAAACTTGTGGCAATCAGACTCAAACGTGCAGCATCTCTATAGTGGGAAAACCTGAAGAGATCAAGAAGCCGAGAAGGACGAAGCAAGATCGTTACCATGCCAAAAATGAAAAGAGAACTACATCGAAAATATATTCCTGAGCAATAAAAACAAGACTTGTCCTTGAAATTAATGCAACTACAACAACAAATGACAATGGAAGAATATGTAGCCGAGTTTGAACATATCTCCTTAAAATGCGATATGGTTGAACCTAAAGAACATACTATAGCTCGCTTCTTGGGGGGTTTGCAACTTGCAATTGTCAATATCTTACAACTTCAACCATATTGGATCTTCCAAGATGTGGTAAATTTAGCTTTGAAAGTGGAAAAACAACAAAGACGATTCAAGAAAACCTCTGGAAAAATCTTGTCACTAGATTCTTTTGGCCGAAAAAAAAAAGAAACCAGACAAGTACGTGGTCGAACCTCGTAGACCGATCGACAATCATCTAGCCCATATACAGCCTCGCGCAACTCAGCCCCAAACAACCTTCCTGTCCCACAAATGTTTTAAATGTCAGGGGTTTGGGCATATAGCGTCCAATTGTCCAAATTGCCGAGTCGTAACCCTGACAGAAGAACTTGAACTGGAGGAAGCTGCTGCTGATGGAGTTGGTTGATGCCGAATTAACATACCTACAGGGCAATGAGGGAAATCTGCTAGTCCTTAGACAAACTTTGAACAAACACAAAGGAGAAACACCAAATTCGCATGCGACCAGTGACGAGAGTAAAAGCACTTTCAAGACAAAGGAAGGCTTATACGAATGGACGGTGATGCCATTTGGTGTGTCGACGCCCCCAACACCTTCATGAGACTCATGAACCAAATTTCAAAATTCAAATCATAACATGCATGCATTTTATTCTTCGTTCACGGTGTTAGATGTTTCCTCTTTTGTTTTGTATTTTTATTTTATTCTTTTGTAGTTATGAGCTATTAATAGATCGTTGATTGTTAGTGATCTCCTGACTATAATAAAGGAGATTTTGGAGAATGAATATAGTGGAAAATTTCAATGTGTATGATATTTAATTGCTTTTGATGAATATATTTATTTATAGAAGCTCTAGTAGATTATTTAAAAGATAAATTAGACAATTTTTTCAATTTAGATCTCAGGGCGCAATAAAGGAGGCCTGGATTGGTTCAGTCTAAGAGCAGTTCACGCTCTTACAGATCTCTCCCTCAATTGGAGAAGACAGAATCACAATTTTGTATTTCTATAAGTATGAAGGAGAATGTTGGAGATGTGATAATTAGATGATGTTAATCAAGCAATGATGGTTAGACAATGACAGTTGGGTAATTGTGATCAATCGTGGTCGGATGATGGTAGTTGAGGGATGCCAGTTAGACAATGGAGGTCAGGCGATAATGATCAGCAGTCAAATGACATTGGTTGAGTGATGACAGTAATACAATTGATGCCAGGCTATAGTGATCGAAGATCGGATGATGACAGTTAAACAATGAAAATCAGAAAATAATAGTTAGGTGGCAGTGGTTGAACAACTATATTCAAATGACGATGATGACTGACAATGATCATCAACGTCAAACAATAAGGAGAGCTCTAGAGTTCTTCATATTTCTAAGCTCTCATTCATCTCAAGTCTAGATTCCCTTCACGTGGAGAATTGTGGTCTATTTATAATATCTTTAGCATTGTCAGTTTGAAAAATTTAGTCAAAATGTCATAACATTTTATCAAATTAAATGTCTCATCCGGAATCCTTTAATTATGGAGCATTTATTTATCATTTAAGCATAATAAAATGTCCTTCAGTGACTTATAAATATATATATATACACATGCTAATTCCTTTTTTATCCCAAACTCCTATAATTTCTAGAGGAGATATATGATGAAGTACAAAATAATTTAGAAAAGGAAATAAAATCACTTATTTCTAACTGTCACATTTAAATGATTAGCTAGAGAAGATTCAGATTTAAAATTCATGTAGTGGTCAAGTCAAAAGTCCACGATGATAATTATTTTCCAGCATATCCAAGGATAGTTTTCCAACTAATGAGTTTATATTCAAAAACAATGCATTCCCACTTAAAATTGTGTTGCAACTAAGCTGACTGTGCCCAAACACTAAGATAGTCATGAAAGTCCAACAAGAAAACCTTCGTGTTCCATAAAAAAGGCTACCTTGCGGAATAAGCATCAAACAGTGTTCCAAAGGTAACTTCAACAAACTGGTGAGATATATGCAGTGATATATGGATTCATAACTGATAATGAACTTATTTTCATTTTAAGAGAAATATTGTAATGAAATTACCTGACGGCAACTTATAAAGTAGCGCTTCTACCAATCTACTAAAACAAGCCTCGTGCTGGCAGCACTGCCCTTCAAATCAAACATACTAATCAAGCACGAAACCTGTTAAAAACAATCCTTATCTGCCTGTAGCATAGAAGTGTAGCGTTACTTAAAGAGTGCCCATTTTCTTTCAATGTGAAGCAGTTTTTCTAGTTCATTTTTCCTCCAAAGATGTTAGCTTGATTGTACCATGTTGGTTGGAAATAAGTCACAAAAACAGAACTTCATATTTGGTATAAGGCAGCTAATGACTGCTTTTTATCCATTACCAGAAATCGTTGCATGAGCATGTTCCACCAACAAACCGATGAAATCTAACACGGTCCCTTACAATGATCTCTCTACCATATTCCTGGCTTATAATTTTCGTCACTTCATGGCAGTCGGAGCAAAATCTGAGGTTCTTCACAACTCGAATCATTGCAGGTGCTTTAGTCTTTATTAGCCCAAAAGCAATAGCCAACCTTTCACTGTGCTCACAAAGAGCATTTTCCTTTTCCTCTTCATCTACATCATGCAAAACAGATGAAGTCCATGGCAGATGACCAGAAAATCTAACTCGCTTGGATATGGCTTTCAATTCTGCCCTAATCTGCTTGATCTCTGGGTGGGACTCATCACTTACTATAAATTTATGCACAAAACCATCAATTTCAATGTAGCTGCATCCTGGAGTAACCTTGATACCTTTTTCCTTCATCTTTTTCCTCATATCACTCACCTTGTCCCAATGAGATCTAAGGGCATAAATATTTGATAAAAGCACATAATTCTCTGCATTTAGTGGCTCTAACTGTAGGAGATGCTCAGCTATAATTTCCTCCTTATCTTGACCTCCATTTTTCTTACATCCCACAAGAAGTGTCCTCCAAATTACAGCATTTGGTGGAAAAGGCATCCTTTTGACAAATGAGTATGCTTCTTCAAAAAGGCCAGCTCGGCAAAGTAGATCAACCATGCATCCATAATGTTCCATCAGTGGTTCAATGCCTAAATCATGCATGGATGACCAAAACCTCCTACCATCTCTTACGAGACCACTGTGGGCACAGGCTGAGAGAGCACCGAGGAAAGTCACATTATTAGGTTTTACCTGAAAAATGATGGATAACCCTTTTACTAAACATTATTAAAAAAAATAAATAAAGTTAACCAATGTATATACCATGCTAGGTGTCCTTCACTGTTGGTACAGGAGAGCAGATGAAATACTATTGTATTAATTTCATAAGTTTAACTGTTACAGGAGAATAGGAGATGTATTATATAGAATAGAAGAGAATGTAATGATGCTGTTCTGCAATCCGTTAGAGACAGTCTGGCGTGACAGAGGAAATGGAGGCGGCTGGAGCAGTGTGATCCGTTGGGGAAACGTGGCTGAGTCAGCCCTGATGGTTGAGTGCGCTATCATCACCCCCGCAAGTTGATCGTCCGGTGGTTGGACGGTCAAGTTGGTACGAAGTGTATGAAAGCAAGCCGGAGAGAGCGCCTTGGTAAGAATGTCTACTGGCTGATTGACAGAGTCGATATGATGTAGTGCGACGACATTGTTCTTGATGTGTTCACTGATAAAGTGATAATCAATTTCGATGTGCTTGGTGCGAGCATGGAAGACGGGGTTGTTCGCCAATGCTAATGCGGATGTGTTGTCGCAGTGAATTGCCGTCGGCTGAAGCTGTGGTTCATTGAATTCTGCTAGAAGGCGGCATAGTCAGATTACATCCAAGGTGGCTGAGGATAAGGCACGATATTCAGCTTCTGTGGAGGACTTTGAAACATTGATTTGTTTATTAACTTGCCAGGAAAGTATATTGGGCCCAAGGAAGGAGTAGAAGCCGGTTATAGACTTACGATCTGTTTTGTCAGCGACCCAGTCAGCATCCACAAAAGTTTGCAGTTTGAGGTCACCTTTGATGAATGGAATGCCGTAATGTTGTGTGCCTTTGATGTAGCGGAGCAACCGCTTGAGGGATTGATAGTGTTGATTGCTTGGGTTGTGCAAATGCTGGCAAATTTGATTTGCGGCGAAGGCAATGTCGGGTCTAGTAATGGTGAGGTATTGAAGAGCTCCAGCTAATCTCCGATATAGGGTGGGATTGTCGAAAGCTTGGTCAGGAGACTGACATTGAGACAGTTTTGTAGGCAGTGGAGTCAGCGCAGGTTTGCAAGAGAGGAAACCGGAGGACTGCAGTAATTCGCGAGCGTAGGGAGCCTGATGCAGAAACAGCCCATTGGCGGTTCGTTGGATTTGAATGGCAAAGAACGTATGTACCAAGCCAAGTTCTTTCAGGGCAAATGTAGATTTCAGCTTGTGTAAGAGGTGCTGAATAGTGTTTGAGTCATTTCCTGTAAGAAGCAGGTCATCTATATAGATTAATACATAAAGAAAAATGTTCTTATGAGCATAGAGCAGCAATGATGGATCGGATTTGCTGAAGACGAAGGCATACATGGGTCGGATGAGCCGGATCAATGAAGCCTGGTGGTTGCTTCATGTAGACATCTTTATGTAAATCTCCATGTAAGAAGGCATTGGATATGTCAAATTGTAGAACTAGCCATTGACGTTGGAGAGCAATGATGAGTAGAATACGGATGGTGGGCATCTTCGCGACGGGACTGAAAGTTTCATTGTAGTTGACGCCGTGCTCTTGAGCAAAGCCTTGTTCAACAAGGCGGGCTTTGTGGTGTGCGACAACACCATTTGGATGAAGCTTAGTTTTGTATGTCCAACGGCAACCGAGTATGGGGGTGTTTGGTGGAGCTGGTGTTAGCGACCAGGTATATTGGTTTTGCAGAGCATTGAACTCATTGTTCATGGCTGCTTTCTAATGGGGTAGGACAATGGCTTGTCGAAAAGTAGAGGGGGTGTGGGATGGATTGGTGATGGCAGAGAGATCTAAAATAGATTTTGATTTTAGGTGACCCGTCTTGTAACGGGTTAGCATAGGATGAGGCATGGGAGTGGGAGTGTAGGATTAGGGTATGGGTGATGGTGATGAGGAATGAGATCTATGGGTGAAGGTGGATGAGGAAGATGGGGAGATGGGACTGTTGGATGAGATGTGGAATTGGGATGGTGTGGATATGGAGGTGGATGGAATGGAAGTTGGAATGGGATTGGGGGGTGAACTGAGGGTAGAGGTTGGTATAAGCATGACTGGTGGTGAGGTTGGATCAATAGAGGATTTGGAGGGAGACAGAGGAGTGGTTTGAAAGGGTAGAACTTGTTCATGAAAGACAACGTGGCGAGATATGTGGATTTTATGGGTGGAAAGGTTGTAGCAATGGTAGCCTTTGTGAGATGATGAGTACCCGATGAATAAGCATTCCTGAGAACATACGTGGTTGAAGTTTGTTTGAGGTTAAGGGGCGTAGCCACGGGAAGCAGAGGCAACCGAACTTTTGAGGTGGTCATAGGAGGGTAGGTGGTCATGAAGGCGATGAAAGGGAATTTGATAGTTGCAGGCGCTGGTGGGAAGGCGATTAATTAGATAGTTTGAGGTAAGTAGAGCTTCGGCCCAAAAAAATTAGGTGGTAGGTAAGCAGCTTGAAGAAGTGTGCGGGTTGTCTTGATGAGGTGGCGATTTTTGCGTTCGGCGAGACCATTTTGCTCCGACGTGTATGGGCAGGTAAGTTGGTGTGTAATGCCCTGTTTTGCGAAGAAGCTGCAAAAGGAGTGGTTGGTGAATTCACCACCATTGTCGGAGCGAAATGTAATTATGTTTGTTTTAAATTTGTTTGTGACCATTTTATGAAACTAAGAATTTTGAGAATGTTTGATCTTTAAAGTTCATCAAGTATACCCAGCAGTATCTTGTGTAGGTGTCGATGAAGGTGACAAAATATCTGTAACCATTCATGGAAGAGGTAGGGGATGGCCCCCAAACATCGGAGTGAACAAGAGCGAATTTGGTAGTAATATTTGATTTACTTAAAACAAAAGGTAACTTATGGCTCTTGGCCATGGTACATGGTTTGCATAAAAGAGAGCTAGATAAAGTACTACCAAAGGGAATTACATTAGCTAAATATTGCATAGTGCGAATGTTGGGATGGCCCAAACAGTCGTGCCATAGATTTGGGGAGAGCTGTTTGGAGGTGAGAGCGATTTGGGAAGGCTGAGAGGTTGAAATTGTGTACAGGCCATCACGAGCTTGTCCACGAAGCAGAACTTGGCAGTCCGTTCGGTCTTGAATGAGAAAGCCATGCGCATGTAAGGAAACAGAGCAGTTGTTATCGGAGGTTAGCTTATGTATAAATAACAAATTGTGGGAAAGTGATGGAATATGAAGAATTTGTTGAAGGAGGAGCTTACGCTGAGTATTGGGAAGTGGCAATATACCTTGGCCTTGGTTTTGGATAGGGAGGGAGTTACCATTGGCGATGGAGACTGAATCGGTGCCGTAATAAGGTTGGGATTACTGAAGAGCTTGAGCATTTGCAATTAGATGAGATGTGGCGCCGGAGTCCAATACCCAATCGGTGGTGGTGTTGGCATTGGGTTGAGAGTAGAGAGCCTTGGTTGAATCGATGGCTGAGTATTGGAGATTGAAGCGATGCCAGCATGTGAGCGCAGTGTGACCAGTCTTTCCGCAGGTTTGGCAAATCAGATGGACGTTATTGCTGGTCTCCGGGGGTCGGTTGGGAATGGCCGAGTGTGAGTTCCCGCGTCCACGATAGTTTCCTCTTCCTCTGTAGTTTCCTCTGCCACGGTTATTAGAGTATAAAGCCGTGTGATCATAGGAGGGATGTGTCTCGTGCTGCAGTTGATTTTGAATGTTGATTTATTCGCTGCACAAGAGCAAATAGAGGACGTCGAGACTGATGGGAAGTTGCGAGGTGCGAATTGCAGTCTTGAAGGCATTATAAGCGGGAGGCAGTCCATTAAGGATGTACATGAGGATGTCCTCTGAGTCGATGTGTGATCCGGCAACGGCTATATTGTCCACCAAAGTCTTGATTTGAGCAAGATATTGATTCATAGTGTTATCCTTCATTTGAACATTATGCAGTTCACTCTTCAGCTGGATTACCCTCGACCTGTTGGTGGGTTGAAGCCTGTTGGATAGTGTCGCCTAGATTTCACAGGTGCTTGAGAGGTGAAGAATGTAAGGTAATACTGAGGAAGAAATTGTGGATAGCAATGCAGAGACGAGGTTCTGGTCAATGAGCCTCCAGAGCCGGCTGTCGGCGTGGTCTTCAGGCTTGTTGGGGTGAGTTAGACTTCCCGTCAAATATCCCTCAAATCCGTTGGCTGCAAACAGTTTGTATATTTGCAAGCTCCAAATAGCGTAGTTCTCATTGTTGAGCTGTAGATTGACGATGGATTTCAAGTTGGACATCAGAAACTTAAGAGGAGGAGGTATGACGAACTCAGTCATGGAGGCAGAGATTGAGGATATCGGCGGTATTGTCGTTGAGGAGACCGGAGGTGTGGTCGCTGATGAATCTTGTTCGGCCATTGGCGGTGAGGCTTACTGCTCTGATACCAAGAAGAAAGCCCTGCGAAAATGTTTAAGGAAGAAGAGATAGCAGAGCAGATGAAATACTATTGTATTAATTTCATAAGTTTAACTATTCCAGAAGATGTATTATATAGAATAGAAGAGAATGTAATGAAGCTGTTCTGCAATCCGTTAGAGACAGTCTGGTGTGACAGAGGAGATGGAGGCGGCTGGAGCAGTGTGATCCATTGGGGAAATGTGGCTGAGTCAGCCCGGATGGTTGAGTGCGCTATCAATTCTCATAGGGTTTGTCTCATGGGCTTTATTGATGGATTCAATCCTTATCCATCACAAACATTAACCACTGTCGAAGGCAATAATCCAAACCCAAATTACTCTCTCTTGATTCAATAAGATTTGCACAAAACCAGTGTCAAAGTAGGCACAATTTCTCCAAAACATTTTATTTTCATTACATATCTTGTACATCATAAGAAGCTTGTAATACCCTAGCTGACAATTCTGACAAACCATCTCAATGGCACCTCACAAGTAGGGCTATAAAAAAAGCTCATCATTCGCTAACATCTAGGTCTCGATAGAAGCTCGTGTCAGACTCAATGATCAAGTAAGCAAGCCGAACAAGAATAGATATTTTGAGCTCAAATTTTCAATGAGCAAAACACAAATAGAGGCTCTGGTTGATTGTGCTAAGCTCATTTTGACTCAAAGTAATTATTTAAAAATATGTAAATATATATCTAATTTTGTAATATACTTGTTATTTATAATGTTAGATATTAAATTATTGGTTGTTAAATTTTGAACTTAAATGGTCATTGTAATCATAGAATTTCAGCAATAAAAATTTTTAAATTTTAAAAATTTATTTTGATGCATTATGAGTTATTTATGAAAAAATATAATTTAGTATTTTTAACTAATTTGAGCAGAACATTAGTCGGACATGAACAAACACATTAAACATGAAGACGCTATTCACGAATAATTTCAAACACGAGCTAAAGTTGAATGAACAAATTTTTGAATAAGTCGAACATGAACAAACAATGAGCTCGCCCAAGCTCAAATTGTTTACAGCCAAACTCAAACAATTGAAAGAGGATCCCTGCCTTTTAACAAAAGGCATATAAGTAATCATTAAATATATGCAACATACTAAAATTATTTGAGGCAAATTAACTATACTTGGCTACCCATCGATGAGGATGATCTTAGTCTTGAAATCATAAAAGGTCTTGATGAAGAATACAAAGATATCAGCCATGCATGCATTAGTCCTATTACCATTGAGGATTTACATGAAAAGCATATCGATTTTGGGAAGGGGTTGTGAGGGAATTGCTTTTGCTGGATTGGTGCAAGCTATAATGTGAGAGGTTTGGTTTCTTTGTTGCCTCCCTACCTCGGCATATGGAAACTCTATTGAAAACAAGGGAATGACATAATCACATAATGCCCTAGCTTTACACATATGCTTTGGGCTCCATAAAATGCCTAAAGCAATACCACATTCTTTCCTTAAAGCCCATGTAGCAACAGCTCAAATATATCAAACAAACAACTCGCAAACCTTCTAAAATTATGAGTCTATTGAATTCCAGCAAATCTCATAGCATAACGACTAACCTTCAAAACAACTATCTTCATTCAACGTATCCCATTTTTGAAAACGTCCATATTTGTGACAACATAGGCATATCCATCACTCATATTGATTGAACAACCCTACCATCTCCATCCAATATTTTTCACTTAAATAACATTATACGTGTTCCTTCCATAAAAAATAATTTTATTTTTACTTCTCAATTACATTCCAATAAAAATATTTTATTTAATTCTTACGATACTCCTTTCTATGAAGGATCTTTGTAAATGTACTAAATTGATGTAAGACATGACTGAAGTTGGTGCTTATAAGTGGTTGCGATCATCGAAAGCTTGAGTTTTCCTTCTCCACAACAATGGTGTAAAGGCCGGTTCGGTCGGCTCAATTGAACCGGCAAGCTCTAATTAGAAACACCCACACAAGCAAGTCTTTTGTGAGAGGAACCGAACAGGGCTCGATCGAGCGGTCTCTGCATGCTCATGCCTCATGAACTGATCGACTCACTATTTTAAATGAATAAGTGCGTGAATGAGTGAAAAAGAACGGTTCCTCATGTAAGACATCTCCGTTTCACTCATTACTATAGAAAAGAATAACGAGAGAAGCTTTGTGCTGAGAGGAAGAAGGAAGAAGGTAGGTTTTCTAATTTTATTCATTTTCTGCACATTTCTTTTGTGATTTAATCTTATGAAATGATTAATTATCTTAGAGGAAGGCAGAAGAAGGAATTGGCAAAGAAAAAGAAAGAAATTTTGGGAGAGAAAAAAAATGAAATTTTGGGAGAGAAAAAAGAATGATTTTGTGTTGGAAAAATTCTCCTTTGTAAGTGATTTTAATCATATATTGTCCGTTCAAATTTTTTAAGAATAGAATTTATAAAATTTATTTTTATGAAAATAAATAGTGTATGATTTTAGAAAGGAAGAAATCAAAATTTGGTAGAAATTTGACTCGACAAGAAGGACAAATTCCTTGAGGTAAAAGATGTAAGCTAGAAACTTAACATTTATTATTATTTCTTTAAGCTTTGAGAACCCCTTCAAAGTTATTTAGTAATGTTAATGTCAATTAATATAAATTAGAAGAGAAAAGGATTGGATTAATCTAATGTGCGAAGGCGAAGTGCTGAAGTCAATAAAGGATTTCTCAAGAGATTTGAGGTAAGAATTCATTAAAAAAATGTTTATGTAAAATTAAAGAAAGTTAAATATAGTAATAATTTATGTGATTGTATGTGAATTTAGGTTGTAATAAGGAAGATTATTTCAAAGGTCAAAGATTTAAAATGAATTGAAGCCCGAAGTATAAAGGTTGTTCGAAGGATAAAGGTGGGTAATTATAGCATAATTATTTTATGGCAATTTTAAATTCTTTTCTTTATGTAATTACAATTCCTTGTAATTATTGCAATTACTCCATGTTATACGAATTAATTGAAACAATAAAAAAATAAATGTAAGTTATAAATATAAGGAATTATCATTATATGGATAATAAATTTAAATGTTAAATATGTAACAACCTTGAGAATTATTATATGACTAAGATTATAACATAATGTATATACGATTAATGATTAGAAAAAAAGCATATAATTCATTATATATTTTTATATAACTGTTATGTTATAAGAGTAATTATCCACTGAGTTTATCATATAAACTCAACCTGTTAAACTAAACTTTCAAGTTAGCCTCTTGACATTTAGAAATGAATGAAAGAGGAGAGAAGAATGTCTATAGAAGACGACCTACAATGCCAGCAAGTAATATATGGTTTATGTAAATGTTAAGCATGTGAAAGATTTTATTAGTTTGATGAAAATTGTATTAGTAGCTCTTCAGTTTTTTATTTAGAATGTATATGATAAATTGTTTTAAATTTAAAGAAATGTTACAAATGTCCGACTGTTCGTTCCCGCCTCGTTAATTCGAGCATCCGAGCCAGGTCGTGACAAAAGGCTTCAGTTGATCAATGGCATCATCAACTTGGTCATCCTAGTCTTCCTTGCCACTTTCCTGCTATGAAAACTATGATGCTCCTTCATTCTCTTCCTCACCATTGGCCCACACTTTATTCCAAGCCAAGGCCTCCTCTTCTCTCCAATCAAATTGCATAAAAAATCACTCCATGAATCATATGAATGACAAAATCATAGTCTGGTTGGTCCAACAATCATACACAATCACTCACGAATAGCTAAATTTTCATGCATTTCCTAGTATTGTCCACCTCCTCTAGCCCTAAAATACCCTCATAATCCTATACCACTCAAAACAATCATCACATGCAAACATGTGCAAAAAACCACATCTACAAACCTCTCAACAAATTAAGCCTAACAACCTTTCTTGCTTCTCTCACTATATATCTACTACGTTAGTTTTGCAAGCCATAAAACATCATGAATGGCTTGCAACCATGTCCAAAGAGGTCAATGCACTCGCAATGCCATATGAACTCTTGTTTCTCCCCATCTTTTAAAACTTAGTTGGCTGCAAATGGGTTTTTCACATCAAGAATAATCCAAAAGGATGTTCCATAGACCACCACAAAGCTCTTCTCGTGGCTATAGGGTTTCACCAGTATCATGACATTGATTATAACGAAATGTTCGGCACCGCTATCAAAACTCTAATTGTTGATTCTTAGTCTATCTTTTTCCAAAAGATAGAAACTAAAACAATTGGATATCAAGAATACCTTCCTCCACTATCAACTAGCAGAGGATGTTTACATGAGCCATCACCATGGCTTTCACAATCAAAATAAGCATAAAAAGTGCTCTATGGTGACAAATAAGGCCCACGAGCATGATAACAAAAGCTTTGACAATTCTCTTATATGCTAGGGCTGTCAACTCCAAATCGAACACATCACTCTTTATCTACTCACAATGACATATAATAATGCATCTTCTAGTGTATGTCAATGATCTAATTCTCAAATGTAGTGAGATAATCTTCTTTATTAGCTCACAAATCAGCTGCAATAACTTCAATCAAAGAACTTGGTGAGCATTCCTATTTTCTTGGCATTGAAATAATTCCCTCAACATGGTCTTCTGTCAGAACACAAGCACATATATGATCTCTTGGAAAGAACAAACATGGTGAACGCTGAAGATGTAACAACACCTACGTCTCCGAGTCACATGCCAACAAATATTGATGGAATATCCTTAACTGATGATGCAGAATATTGCTCCATCATTTGTGGCCTTCAATACTAGTTTTTCATTAGACAATCTGTTTCATTAGTCATCAACAAGCTATTCTGTGGGCTCCGAAAATTCGGCCCCGGCCTCCCCGCCACATTGATTGATTGCACTTTTTTCTTTGGCGAGGGAGTTTTAACAGAATGAGTTCTGGGCTAAATTTTGAAAGGCATATGGGTTTGTAGATAAGACACTACCTAGAGATTTCGCCCTCATTTTGTGAGGACTTTATTATGATCTGAGTTCTGATTTCCTATAGGTGCAAGCCCCTATAGTTAATTACCCCTCTCAATCATGAGAGAGAACTTTCGATTAAGGCTAGTCGTCAATTAGATACGTAGAAATATACGTGTTATCTGTCATATAGTAGCAGCATGTGTTTGAGATATGGAAGTTTGGAAAAAGTTTAATATTTAAAATAGAAATTGCACCATCTAACACTTAAAGCGGATGGTGGGGGAATGGATGATAGACCCGATCAAGATCCCATGGTTCCGTCGTCCCGGGCCATCGTGGTCCCTGGTCTACTTAGTCAGAGGAGGTAGTCGACCCAACCTGACAAAAGGATCCTTGTCGGCAGCCATGTGTTGCTTCGTTCAAGGAGACCTTGAAAACTTGGGATGAATGTTTGCCTAAGGGGACAAATTTAAATCCACCTACAGAGGGCTTTGTGCCCTATCGATTATATCCTATTTATTCATATCTTTGGGAACGCAGATATCTTTTAAAAACCTTATTTATAATTTTAAATATACTTATAGAATATTATTATTATCTTTCTAGATAGTATAATATTCTATTTGTTATATTGGATTTTAGAAATGATGAATTGTATAAACTTATTCTTTCTTTTGGGTGTTCTAAAGAATATTATGTTCGTATTTTAAGATGATATAATATTATCTTTTTTACACCTCAATAAAAGAATAGATAAACTTTTCAAAAATCTTATTTCTATTTTTAAACACGTTATCTAGAATTTCATGTTCATCTTTCGAGAAGATATGTTTCTTTGAAATGTGTTTGATCATGAAATATTATTTTTCAAAACCCTATTTTGATATTGAATCCATTGTAGAATATTGTGTCAGTCTCTCGAGACTGTACTTTATTCTCAATGCAGTATTTAATTACAAAATAGGAGAAATCAAAATCTGCGTGATGATATATTTTTTTTCCACCATTTATTACTTGTGTTCAAACACAAGGTGGTTTGACCAAGTATTTCCTTATTTCGGTTGGGTTACATCAAGGATCAGCCTTAAGCCCATATCTTTTTTCTTTAGCCATGGATGTTCTCACTAGACATTTGCAAAAGGATGTACCTTGGTGTATGCTTTTTGCTGATGATATTCTTCTTGTTGATAAAACTAGATAGGGAGTTGAAGGTAAACTTGAAATATGGAGGTCAACCTTAGAGTCTAAAGGTTTTTTGCTTGAGTAGATCTAAAACGGAATATATGGAGTGTAATTTTAGTAGTAATAGACCTAGTGAGGGGATTGTGACTTTAGGCGATCAAGTCATTAATAAGAGTACACGTTTTAGATATCTTGGATCTATTGTTCAGAGTGATGGTGAAATAGATGGGGATATTATCAACAGAATTCAAGTTGGATGGTTGAAATGACTTTTCTTTATTAGATTTAAACGAGAATTTGACTTTTAATAGGACACAATGGAGAAAAAGGATTCATGCAGCCGACCCCACGTAGTGGGATAAAGGATTGATGTTGTTGTTGTTGTTGTTGTTAGATTACATCAGCGATTAGCCTTAAGCCCATATCTTTTTGATTTAGTCATGGATGTTCTAAGAAGAAATTTGTAAGAGGTTGTACCTTAGAGTCTACTTTTTGTTGAAGATATTCTTCTTATTGATAAGACTAGAGATGGAGTTAAAGGTAAACTTGAATTATAAAGGTCAACCTTAGAGTCTAAAGGTTTTCATTTGAGTGGATCTAAAATTGAATATATGAAGTGTAATTTTAGTAGCAATAGATCTAGTGGAGAGTTTGTGACTTTGGGCACTCAAGTCATTAATAATAGTACACGTTTAGACATCTTGGGTCTATTGTTCATAATGATGGTGAAATAGATGAGGATATTATTAGCAGAATTCAAGTTGGATGGTTGAAGTGGAGGAATGCATTAGGCTTGTTGTGTGATAGAAAAGTTCCCCTCAAACTCAAGGAAAGATTTTATAAGATGGTGGTTAGACAAGCAATGTTTTATGGTGCTGAATATTGGCCATTAAAAGAGAAGCATAATGTTAAATTAACTGTTGCAGAGATGAGGATGCTCAGGTGTATGAGTGGCTTTACTCTTAGAGACAGGATGTCAAATGAGCATATACGTGAAAAGGTTAGAGTAGCTCTAGTGGAATATAAGAATAGAGAGAGTTGCCTTAGATGTTTTGGTCACATAAACAACAGCCTTCAATTAACCCGGTTAGGAAAGTAGATATATTAGATTTGGCTTATATTAAGAAAGGTAGAGGTAGACCTAAAAAGACTTGGTTAGAAAATATTAGAAATGACATTTCATTTTTAGATTTAAATGAGAATTTGACTATTAACTGGACACAATGGAGAAAAAGGATTCTTGATGTTGTTGTTTTGTTGTTGTTGTTGCTCGATCATCCACCGAGGAAGAGTATTGTGCCATGGCCTCTATCATTGTTGAAATCACATGGTTACAATCATTGCTTCATGAACTCGGCAATTGACTGGCTACATTACCAACAATCTATTGCTACAATGTTGGAACTACCGACTATTGTGCAAATCCAATCTTCCATTCCCAAATGAAACACATTGCCATTGACTTTCATTTTTTTCATGTTAAAGTACAAAATTATGACATCCGATTATCTCATGTTTCGAATGATGATCAACTTGCCAGCACACAAAAAACCCACTTTTTTGTGACCATCCTAAAAGATTATATGTCAAGATTGGCATCCTTCCTAAGGACATTATCTTGAGAGGGGATGTTAGAGGAAATCTGTAGTCAACTTTCCTCTTATTGTACATTACATATTTATCTGTCAAATGTTCTACACGTGGTAGAAAATAATGATAGTTGCTAATTCACCTTCCTGGTTTTGGTTGTTCTATAATTATAAATACTATAGTAGCTCTACATCAAAGTAATAGAAGAGATTCCCACTCTCTTCAAAACCTCCAAGTCTTTAAAAATAAGTATTCAGAAAATATTCCAGAGAAATAGTAGAAGAAATCCCAACTTCTTGACTTATCAAAGACAATACAGTTGAATTAACAGCATACTAGATTCATCAATCAGAGCTCAAGAAAAAAAATGATACAAAATAACAATTCAAGATCTAACCGCTCACACATAAAACTTAATACAAGATGTGCAAGGAAGTACCTTTGAATCTAACATCCTTGAGAAAAGCTTCAAAGCTTCATCAACAAGCCCATGAGTTGCAAAGCCAACAATCATTGTGCTCCAAGCCATGGTATCCCTGATTCCCATCTCATCAAACACTTTCTTTGCTTTTTCAATCAAACCACATTTGGCATACATATCAATCAGTGAAGTACTCAATACCAAATCAGTTCTAATCCCCTTCCTATCAACAAATGAATGTAACCATCTCCCCAAATCCAATGCCCCAGCCTTTGCACAAGCTGAGATGACACTCACCATCGTGACCTCATCAGGAGAGATACCCACTTCCTGCATTTCCCTAAACAATCCCAAAGCTTCATTTACCATCCCAATCCTTGCATACCCGCTAATCATAGCACTCCATGCTATCAAATTCTTATCAGAAATATCATCAAAAACAAACCGTGCAGAAGCAAGTTCCTCGCACTTTGCATAAGAATTCAGCAACCCAGTCTGAACAAAGGGACTAAAATCAAGGCCATATTTATATGCATGGGAATGAACTTGTCGTCCTTCGCACAAGGCCGAGATGTTCGAGCAGGCCTTCAGGACAAAAGCAAGGGTGAAACTGTTAGGCTTGGCAAAGCCAGAGCATAGCATCTTCTTGTACAATGCAATGGGCTCCCTGGATTGGTTTTGAATCTGAGTGCATCCCCTTATCATGGAGTTCCAAGAGAAGACATTTGGTTGGGGAATATCATCGAACAGTCGGTGGGCATAGTGAATATCACCATTTGGCGAAAGGGCACAGAAACTAATGATTTTGCAGAGTACAAAAGTACAAGGCTGAGGCGAAAGGGTAGGGTTCCTGAGTACACGCCCGTGGATTTGGCGGAGGGCTTTCATATTCGGGCATTTTTGGATAAGAGAAGCTATGTGATACTCAAATGCGTAGTTGTTGGTAAGAAAAGCATTGGATTTCATATATTTGGAGTTAATTCAGTTGTATATGCCAATAAGTTGTAAGGAATAGCTTGTGGCACTTGTCGCAGTGGAGCGTAGTAGCAGGAGAAGAGCAGAGGAAGGAAGGCAACGGTCGAGGGCTTTGACTGTTAAACCAAAGGACAATGCGCTAGTTACGTAGTCAAAGAAAATCGCTGTTTCTTGCTCGTGGCTCGTTCCCATCTTAGAGTACTAACGATTAAATTACAATTATGATTGAAATTGTTTGCGAGTGTTATTTTTTTAAAGCAGGGGGCTAAATTTTTAATTTTAAAGATGTAATATTCTCCTTTAAGTATGGGGGCAATTTATTGGGTTAGGTGATCAGAGGCGAAAAATAAGTTCGGACAATCAATAAAAATTTGCCGCGTCACCTGCGCTTTTGACTTGCGCTTTAGTTGCGATTTACCTGTGCTTTACCTGAGCTTTTGACTGCTTTTTGACTTACGCTTTAGTTGCGTTTTGCCTGTGCTTTACTTGCGCTTTATCTGCGCTTAATTTAAAATATTATTTTATTAATATCCGGACCTATCTATGCGTCCGGTCACCTGATCCAATAATTTGCCAAGTATGGGCCATAAAAAATATTTTGGGCTTTAGCATTAATTTGAAATGTAGGGTTCTAAAATTTAAAGTGTTTTTCACAAGTAAAAGCAAATTCAAAATAATTTTTTAATACAATTCGAACTCCCTAATAACTATTTTTTTGTGCATTATAAATTCACTCAAATTATATGTGAATTCCGAATACACCAAGTACCACAATACTTTGTTTTGTCTATAAAAAAAGGAAGGTGATTAACAGTCTGTGTAGATAAAAAAATATTAAAAGTATTTAAAATAAACTCATCCTCAAAATCACTTCTAGATATCCAAATAATCACTCATTTTAACTAATTAGGGGCATATTTCAATATATTACAATAATTGATGTATAAATACACACATTTCATAATTTATCAAAATACTTTAACGATTGGCAACAGAAAACTCGAATAGCAAAAATTCATATTTTTTGTAAATAACCAAATTATTATAGATCATGCAGAACACTATTTTAAGAATTTAATTAAATTACACCAATATTTATCAGAGTTCAAATTATTTTTTATTTAATAAAAATTATATAAATTCCAAAGCTCCATGTATAAAATTTCTAGAAAGTATTAGAAGTGTTTAAAATATCAATTTCTATAATATATAAAAAGATATGCGGTGAAAGTTTTATTGAAGAAATATTATCCCCATTTTTTTTGTAATAGAAACAGAAACTTAATCGAAAATATAGATATAAACTTAATCGAAAATATAGCCAGCCAACCAGAGAGAGAGAAAGAATTATAGAGAGAGAAAGCTAGGTCTGGATGACTCTGATTTATTTTCTACTTTCAGCCTAGCTAGTTCTTACTAGGGGTGTCAATATTTGACACGACACGAAAACCCGACCAGGAAAATCTGGGTTGGACCCAACCCGATTTCAAAATGGGTCGGGTTCGGGTTCCCGGATTCGACCCGTTTGAAAAACTGGTCGGGTCCGGGTTCGGATTTCCAACCCGTTTATCTACCAGGGTCGGGTTAGGGTCGGCCCGTTTAAAACAGAGTCAGTTCCGAATTCGACCTGAACCTGACCCGTGACCCAAAATTGACACCCCTAATTCTTAATATTCTATTCGAGGTGAGTTGCTTTTTTTCTAAGTTTTCAAAATTATGATTTTTTTTTTATTTTCTTGATTAAATAAATTATTTCTTAGTGAGAAGACGAGAATAACTTTATGACTGCTAAATGTTCACCATGTAATTTTGTGTATGTCATAAAGGTAATCATTCTAGACATTTAGATATTTTTTATAAAAAATTTCTATCGGATAGTTAGAAATGCACTCACCATAGGAAAAACACCATTTACCGGCGGTTATGACCGGCGGTTCTTTAACCGCCGGTACTACCGGCGGTTCGCCTGGCGGTGTGACCGCTGTCTAATACCGGCGGCCTACCCAGGGGTTTCATAACGACAGACCGCCGGTATTAGCGATGGTCTTGTAATCGTCGGTGCAACCGCCGGCTGTCAATCGTACCGGCGGTTTTCCGGCAGCTTATACCGCTGTTGATAAGTGATGAACTTACCGGCGGTCCCGACCGCCGGTAGACTGCCGGTAAATGCCCTAAAATGAATGGGCCTGAGCCTCACATTTCATTTCTAATCTTTCCTTCTCTCTCTTCGCACGAGCTCTGCCGTCACCTCCGCCCCTCTCGCTCAATCGTGCGCACTGTCTTGCCGCCGATGATCGCTCTCCGACCGCCGACGAACTCAGACCGACGACAATCACTCTCCGACCGCCGACGAACTCAGTCCGACCGCCGCCCCCACACCGGCCGCTATCTTGCCGCCCTCAATCTCAAACCGGTTGCCCTATTTTTTGTGTGAGTTGAAGAAAAATTGGGATTTGAAGGTAATGGTAACGGCGGTGTTTTTCCTGTACTGAATTAGCATTCATTGTGGATATTAATTTATTTTCCTTTTTCTTCACTATTTTGTATCTAAATATATTGTCCAACCTTAGGGTTCATATTATTCTTAACCCATTTGAGACATCTCAAGTCCTTATTGCAATCAACACCATCATCCAAATTATAATGACCACTTCTTTTAAGAAAACCTAATGTTGATTCTACAAAAGTTTCTCAAATTCAAAAATATTAATTTTATAGAGAGAACTTTATGATATAAGGAATTGATTAAATAAAATATGCGGAATTTAATTCATAAATAATATTTACATACCTCCGACCATTAAAATCTAATCACATTTTTCAAGCAGAGCTGCAATCCTACAGAGCTGAAAATCAAAGGAAGAAGGAGCAAGAGGAGCAGCCATCTGCAGACAGTGAGGATACAGCTGAGGATTAGATCTTTTTTATATTTGATGATTGTATTTAGAACTTGTGATTGTAACCTTATTGAATTTAGAACTTTGTATATATATACCATTGTTATATTTCGTGTTTGAGTGATAATTTTATGATTTTAATTTCTTTTGTTTTGAGAGACCTATTCTCAAGTGAACCTTTGAAATATTTTGTTTTGAGAGACCTATTCTGACATACAATATCTATATATAAGTTAACCTTTGAAATATTTTGTTTTGAGAGACCTATTCTGACATACAATATACATATATATAAGTCCTCCTTTGAAATATATTGTTTTGTGAGACCTATTCTGACAAACAATATACATATCTAAATCCACCTTTAAAATACATTATTTTGTGAGACCTATTCTAACGTTATATATATATAACCTTTGAAATATTTTGTTTTGTGAGACATATTCTAACAGACTAAATACACATAAATCCATCATTGAAATACATTGGGTCAATTGGGTTCTATTAAAATAATATAAGAGATGGTGAATTTGGTTTTTGGCCACCTAAGGATGCTATACTGAGATCGTAAAATTAGCTTGATTGATATATGATGATTTCCAAAATTACTTCAACATTTAAGCGCTTTGATAATGTTGGAATTAAGCGATATTGGATTCGTTGGGTTTGTCTCATCGAGAAACTCTATTCAATTGTATGTATGGTGGATTTGGAGATTGGTTTGTCATCCAATTTATGTCTGGAAGTTTCCAAGTATTCTTCAAGCCTTTGATTTGGGCTCGTTGAGGCTCGGATTAGATCACTTAATTTTGATATATTTGGAGTTTGGATGGCTTTGAATTTAATTTTGAAAGTTCTAATTCAAATATATCTCAATATTCACGCCCCATCAGGTGATTTTCAACAATATTGTATCAATTTTAAAATACTTTTGCTAGTTTATTTTCTTAAGATGTACATTAGTTTTATAAATATAATAGATTTACTGGTGTTTGAGTAAATCTTCCTTGCAAAGAAAAAAATCAAGATAAACAATGGATGCAATATTTAAAATAAATATTAATGAAGAATGTTTGGTTCTCCTTTGAATGTTTAAAAGTTGATAACCATGTATATTTCTTATATATATTTTGTAGGGAAGGATTACCAAGGATAGTAATATTTGGGAGCTTCAGCTTGCACTATTACGAAGTTCAGCTTGCGTACGTATTCAGATCTTCACGTGAAGTTGTGATCAAATTCACTCAAACATTAAAAATTTCATAAATAATAGAGATAAGCAGAATTACAGCAAGTTTAGACCTTTTGACAGCTTTCAATTAGTTGCTTATAGAGATCCCTTCTATTTCCAATCATAGGACAAAGACTAAACACCACAAATTGAACAGTACCAGATGAAACTAAGACCCACAACCGAAGCAAACAATGGCTACATTTCTTGTTTTGGATATGCCAGTACGTATGAAAGTAGCTAGCAAACCAAGCAGGAAGGGAAAGTTTTTTTATGAAGCCACCATGCGTGCAAGACATAAAGCACAAAGCTATACGACTTCTAATCATCAGTGCAATGGCAAACAAAAATATATCTGCAATAGCCCCCCGTATGACCAGTTGCAGTGCAAAAATAAAAGCAGTCAATATTGTTACAAGCTATCCCCGTGGGTCGTTGCTCCTTCCTTACGCGCATAGTCGCAACAACATCTGCTTGAAATAAAAAAAAGATTAAGGCAAATAATCATCGTGTATTTTAGGTCTGAGTTCTTTATCATATATATGTTTCATGACGGATGTCTGCTTGATGAATTTTTTGTTCATTAAATATTTATTGTGGTCGACAAAACATATTCAAAATAATTTAGAAAGAGTTGTATATATTCACTAAAGAAAAGTTAATCATATATACCATAGATAGGGAGGATAAGCATCAGAAGAAGAAGAACGAGAAGCATTCTTCGGGAGATCTCCATTGCTATAGCTCAATTAAAAGCGGAGAAGGTGTAAGCTGTATGCTAAGCTTTTCTTCAATGAGAGATTGTAGCAATCACTGTACTCATGGAGGCTTTTTATAGGAAAGTGAAGGCTACTTGATAGACTAATTCTATAGCATTTGGAAGTAGATAAGATGGAGATATATATATATATAACTATTCCATGATATTCCTATATATTTACATATGTAATTTACTCATTTACTTTTAGTTGAAAGACTTGCTCCATATAACATTCATATATAAATACAGATGATCATTTGTTTAGTTTGAAATATACTTTTTTTGTGATACCTTTTCTGACATACAACTATATATCCATCAGCTTTATTTTAAATATATTATTTTGTAAGACCGATTTGGTGGCATTCATTGACAAGCCTCGCGTTTAGATGATGGCATGTCTCATGGGTTTTTTTATTTTTTTAAATCATATATGCACTTCGAGCTTTAAATTTTTACTATACTTGTTTGTTATATTTATTTCAGATGTGTAAGGCTCCCCTATAAGGTGTAGGGAGAGTATCATGTGTGCAAACATATAGAGTATGACGACACTATGTACATGATGCACTTTGAGGTGAACGAGAATAATGTGTCATGCAATATTCATATTTTTTTTTGGATCAAATATGAAAGTTGTATCTAGTGATTTTATACTAGCATCATTCTCTTTTTCTAATTTGCAAAATAAGCCATTGGAGCTTTCAAAGTGAGAGTTTTGGCTAAGGTTGGGATAATTATCACCAAAAAAAATTATTATTTTTGCATTCTTATTAGTAACTAATTTTATTCTATACTTTTTAGTCTAAATTTTAGTTTCTTGGAAAATTTTAAGAAGGTCAACAAGTGAAGAAGGTCATAAAGAGAGCCTATGGTGGCTTCTAGACGGATATTCGATGGGGATGGTTAGGTGGAGGTCCAACAATGGTGGCCGGGCGGCGAGAGTTTGCCGACGATGTTGCTGGGGTATAGCTCTGAGATTCTTCATGCCTCATATCTCTTTTATTCTCTAGCTCATGGTCCAAGCTTCCCCCTTCTTAAGTAAATATTATACATATATAATTTATAGATTTTGAGAGTAGCATCTCCTATAAATATGGAGAATATCTGACACAATTAATAGTGTTCCATCAGATGATTCACATTGATTCTCTCGATCATAAAGCATTTCTTCAGCATTTAAGTTTCTTAATAATGTAGAAATTAAGTGATCTTGGGCTTATAAGATTTGTCTTGTTGAGCCGCTCGATTCGGTTATAAGCATGTCATATTTGAATATAATTTGATCATCCAATTAATGCTTTTAATTTTTCAAATATGTTTTGGTCATTTGATTTTGGCCCATTTGGTCTTGTATTAGACCGAATTTGGTATCGTTGGATTTGTCTCCTTGAGATGTTCAATTTGACTATAAATTCAAAAAAAAAAAATTGGAGTTTGAATGGACCCAAATTTAATTTTGAAATTTTCAGTGCGAGTTTGCGTCAAGATTAATCGCGCCAAGCAAGGCCAAGAATTGAACAGTACTAGAGGAAACTAAAGCCCACAGCCGAAGCAAACATATCTTGCTGTGGATATACTAATACGTGAGAAAGTAGCAAGCTAATACGTGAGAAAGTAGCAAAGCAAGCATGAAGGAAACTTTTTTTATAAGAAGCCATCATGCATGGAATGACAAAGCACAAAGCCATATGGTTTTTAATTTTAGGGAAATTTACATACATACCACTTTATATCATCCTATTTACATATCTAACAGCCAATATATACTTTAATATTACATACATACCACTCTATATTATTTTAATATCAAATATGTCACTCATATTTCCTTCCAACCACTCATATATTTTATTTTTGCCACTCATATTTGATATGAAAATGAACTAAAGGTGGTATGTATGTAATATTAAAGTTTTAGATGTTAAATATATAAATAGAATATTATTGAGTGATATGTATGTAAATCTCCCTTAATTTTAATAATAATTAAAGCGCACACAGTTTGATCCTTTACAAGGTATATATATACATATATATATATATATCATGCATGATGCATGTCAGCTTGGTGATTTTTTTATTTATTCTTTATTTATTATAATACAGAATAGTTTAGAAATATACAACCGTCCTTTGACTTTTCATGTTCCATGAAAATCATAGGGGCCTTTTATAGGAAAAAAGAAGGGTATTTCATAGACTGATTCTATAACATTTGAGAGTAGATAAGATGGAAATCAATATAGATGATATATGTGAATGCTATATGGATAATATATATTCTTTTGTGTGAGCTGTTATATAGCATTCATATATAAATATATATATCTATTTCTTCTACTTAAAAATATCTTATTTTGTGAGAATTGTTCTATGACATTCATATATAAATATATTCAACCGTCCTTTGACCTTAATTTCTTGTTCTATGAGATTCAAATATATAGTGCAGGTCTCAAATATATATATATATATATACCTGAACTATTCGGTTTGGTGAGATATGTTATGTGGCAGTCATATATAAATATTAATATACCATCAAAAATTTATCATGATTAGGCGTGAATGTCAGGGTAGATTTGAGTTGAAAACTTCTGAAATTAAATATGGGATCATTCAAATTTCGATTTCAGCAAATTTATAGTTGAACTAAACATCTCAAAAATATGAACCCAACGACACTAAATACAACTCGATCCGAGCCCAAATGGGTCCAAATTGAGGACACGAAGTGTATTTGAAAGGTTTAAATCATAAATTGTATAACCAAATGATCACCAAATGTGACATAATTATAGTCAAATCCTGCGGCTCGACGAGGTAATTCAACGAGCCCAAGATTGTTGAATGTTGACATCATTAACAGATTCAAATACTCGATAAATGATCCATGATCAAGGGAGTTGATATATGTCGTTCATTGGAAACACGCCCAACTTGTAATGATCTTCTTCTTATTTACTGGCCAAGCAATTCCAAAAAAAAAATATAAATAACCACTCATTATTCGCATGAAGGGGGCTAAGAAAAGAAGAGAGATCAGAGTTCTCTTGCCACCGGACTTCTCCTCGACCACTGCCCAGCCACCAGCCTTCGTCAGACTTTAACCTGACCATCGACTATCTCCGGACTTCGGCCCAACCACCAACTATTGTCGAACTTCCACCCATCCACCAACTGAAGCCGAATTTTTACGCCCGACCATCAACAAATGCTAGATTTACTCCCGGTTACAAACTGTTGTACGACTTCCTCCTAACCATCGATTATCGCCAGACTTCCACCAATTGATGTCGGAATTACGCCCAGCCATCAATCTTCGCCGGACTTCTGCCCGGCCATCAGTCTTCACCCAACTACGGTCTTTATGACCTCCGCCACCCGTCAACTACGGTCCTTCCGACCACTGTCACCAGAATATGATCTTTCATACCTCTGTTGCCCACGGACTACAGTCTTTATGATCTCTTTCGCTTGCCGACTCAGGTCATTTTAACATCCGTCGCTCGACTACAATCTTTCTGACTTGCGCCGCCTGCCGACTACGATCTTTTTGACCTCTGACGCTCGCCGACTATGATCTTTCCAATCTACATCGCCCGACTATGGTCCTTCCAACCATATATTTTTAACTTGATGAGGTTAAACTTGATTTATATCGAAGAGGATTTGTGCCAGTGTTTTGGTTTTGGACCTTACATGGAGAGTATGATATAAGGAAAGATTTGGAGGTCTTGTGCAATATCATTGTATATATCCATTTGAGTGGTATGTTAACATTTAATTTGCGAAAAAAAAAAACTTCTAGTTTCCTCATTCATCTAACAGATACTTGAACAAATTAACAAAAATCTATTAAGAACAAAGCACACGCAGAAGGATCATTATTATGTGAAGTTATTGAGAGAATAATTACATATGATTTTTTAACATGGTTCAAAACATATAAGTCTTTTATGATTATTAATATTTTGCAACAACTTAACATTTATTTTAATAATTTTTAGGTTCATAGTCCCTATAATGAGGTTCTATATAAAGGGTTGCATGCACTTGTAAGGGGATCAATGAGAATAGTGAAAACATGGACGATTTATCTTATCAATGGATTTAAATTTCATGTTAAGTCATAGAGCGAGGGACGAAACATTATAAATTGTAGTGTTTGTGATAAAGGGAATGTACTCATGAAGGAAGTAAATGTGATTGTTATTGTATTTAAAAGTGGCTATTCAACTCCAATATTCAAGGGAAGATAAGGATCGGATATTTTTGTTCAACTAGCAATGGTATGATCCTGTTCCAATTAGAGGATCCAATGTATGTTATAACATAAGTGAAGCATAATAGGAGATATGCTAAGTTTTTTTCTTTTTGACATAGCACACAAAGCAAGTCAAGTTCAATATTTTGTTAGGTATTTGTCTGAACCTAGAGATGAACAAGATTGACTAGTTGTAATAAAGACCAATCTTGAGGCATTACAAAGCAACATTATGTGATACAAAATGCATATCGAGAGGAAAAAATGTAAGATTTTAGAAGACCTGCAAGTGATATACCTCAGGATTTAATCCCTATACTTGATTGAGATGCAATTGGAACAAGTTGATAGTTCCATCAATGAATTTAGTGCAAACGAAACAATAGATAAAGAGACAGTAGAAATCAGTGAAAGTTTCTCTAGCGAGGAATAGTTCATAGTTTACCAAATGTTTTTTTTTTTTTTTTTTTTTTTTTTTTTTTTTTTTTTTTTAATATTGAAAGTTTACATTATGAAACGCCAATTTATTTTTTATGTTTGACTGTAAAAGATAGATAATGAAATTACAATTTTATTTATGTTTTTTATATTTTAAATTTTGTAACTTATTTTCCTATAATACAAATAAAATTTAACTTTATATTTTCATTTCAGATGGCTTGAAGTAGTGAGGCTCCTCTTAGAACCATTACTTCTATGTTTGGTCGTCAGAATAAGTTGACCATTAGCCCAAATGGGTCAAGCCTGATAGAGTAGGGCTAGGTGGTTTAAATGTTCTCAATTTTTTTAAATGGTCCAATGGTTGTGCCAAATCTCTGAGAATTCCCTAATAATTTTTACAATTTATTTAAATATTATTTTGAATTTCTTTTAATAAAACTAAGAAGAAATAATAAAAAATCTAAAATAATCTCAATTTTTATTAAAATATTCTTTGCTAACCCGATCCCAGGATTAGTGCCAGTCCTACATCACAAATTAAAAAAAAAAATCATAAATAATAGAAATTAACAGAATTGTAGGAAGTTTAGACCTTTTGAGTTGAAATTACTTGCTAAATAGAGATCACTTCTTCTATTTTCAACCATAGAACATAGACTAAACACCACAAATTGAACAGTACTAGATAAAGGAAACTCAAATTAACCCCCTTCTCAAGCAAACAATTAATACATATATTGCTTTTGATATGCCAATATACTTGCGAAAGTAACAAACCAAGAAGTAAGAGAAATTTTCTTATGAAGCCATCAATCGAGGCATGACATACATCGCAAGGCCATATGAGTTTTATTACTGATAGCAATAGCAAAGATCTGGTTGGCCTTCTATTTCAAGTCAATAAGTTTATTAATCATAGCACGAGCATTCATCGTCTTTGCAATGGCCGTTCATATTAATAATCAAAAAACATATTTCACTGCATACTTCAGGATCACAATATGTTTGTGTTAGATCCTTCATCTTCTTATCCTTCACCCTTATGCGCCTACTCGCTGCAACATCTGATAGTCATCGTGTATTTCAAGTCAATAAGTTATTTGTAATATATATGTTCCATGATGCGTGTCAGCTTGTTGATTTTTCATTTATTAAATATTTATCATAGTCAACAAAACATAAACAGAAAAATTTCGAAAGAATTGTATATATTCACTTAAGAAAAGTTAACTATATATACCATAAATAGGGAGGATAAGCATGAAAAGAAGAAGAATAAGAAGCATTCTTCGGGAGAACTCCATTTCTATAGCTTAATTAAAAGTGGAGAAGGTGTAAGATGTATGCTTAGCCTTTCTTCAATGAGAGATTGTTGCAATCACTGTTCTCATGGAGGCTTTTTATAGGAAAAGTGAAGGCTATTTGATAGACTCATTCTATAGCATGTGAGAGTAGATAATATATAATGTCACACAAAACAAAATATTTTATAAATTATCCATCTCTTTTATTTAAAATATTTTTTCTTTGTGAGACTTGTTATGTGGGATTTATATATAAATATATATATGTCCACCTCTTCTACTTAAATTATTTTATCTTGTGAGAACTATTCTATGATTGTATAAAGACATTTTGTCATAACGCGCCAAGCATAACAAGTTCATTTTGTTAGGTATTTGTATGGGCCTCGAGGCATTACACAACAAACATTATGTGATACTAACAACACATCAAGAGGAACAAATATAAGATTTTAAAGGACCAACAAGTGATATACTAGAGGATTTAATTCCTTTACTTAAGACATAATTGGAAGAAGTTCATAGTTCCAGTAACGAATCTAGTGCAAATGAGATAGTAGATAAAGAGACAGTAAAAGCTAGTGAATGTTTCTTTCCTGATAAATAGTTGATAGTATTACCAAATGTATTTTTTTTAATATTGAAAGTTTGCATTATGAAACACTAATTTATTCTTTATGTTTGACTGTAAATGATATATATAATAAAAGTACAATTTTATTTCTATTTTTTATATTTTAATTTTTGCAACTCATTTATCTTTAATTCAAATAAAATTTAATCTCTAATATTTTCATTTCAGATGTATTTAGGTGACGAGCTTCTCCATAAAACCATTACATCTGTATTTGGTCGTCGAAAGAAGTAGGCCACTAAACCAAATGGGTCAATGCTGATAGAGCAGGACGAAGCAGTTTCATCAGTCATAGGAACTATAGGCTTAGGGACTCACTTTTCTTTTCTTACTAACAGTAACCCGTGATTCCCTACACTAGACCCCATGTAGTTCACATCCTTTTACCCATATTATCCGCCATCTCCTTCATAGATTGTTCCCTACATACCCATGTACATCTTCTCCTTATCATCAGTCTTATTATATTACCCACCTCCACTGCAGCTACATCAGGCTAGACCTTCCATAGCAGCAGAGTAGAGGGGTGAGGAGACACCATCAGAGGATAGATGACTCTATGTAAAGCTTGAGAGCAATTTATAAGTTCTTAAAGTTAATAAATTTTTAGATGCTTAGTTGTACGAAAGATCAATATTATCTAAAATTTATTTTTTTTATGTAGATTTAATCTCGCTAGTTAGCTAACTAAAAGGATTAGGGATATCATTAGAAGCAAGTATGATGCTCCATATGTATCTTGGGTGAAAATCTCCGAGGATGTTGAAAGTTCAATAGAGGGGGTTAAACCTTATTACTTAGTGGTTGTATTAGTTTTTGTTTTGTTGTTAGCTAGTGGTGGTTCTTCACTTGGTTGACATTTGGGTAGATAATTTGTTTCCTTATGGGTGTTTGTTGGGTGTTTCTCTTTTGGATGTGTTGGTTGGTGTTGTGTTGTTGGATGTGGCTTTTGGGTCTGTTGGGTCTTTCCTAGTGGTTGTTTTGTTTCTATTTTGTTATTGGCATGTGTGTTTCTTCTACTGGTTGGCATTTGAGTGATAGATAGGTTTGTTCTTGTAGTGGGTTTTTGGATGCCTTTTGATCAATTCTCTAATGTTTGATTTGTTTTGGCTGATATTTCTTTTTGTTTGAGGACTTTCTCTACAAGACTTGGTTCAATGAGCTTTATTGTCTTGGCTTGGTTAGGTGACTGCTCTTCATGTTTGGTCTTTCTTCCTTTATGTATTTTTGCAGGCTCCATTGCATCTTTTAATTTCCTTGATCAAATCTTCGATCGGATCCTTTTGATTTTTGGGCCTTGCCTTCTTTTTGTTTTTGTTCTTTTTAATATGTAACTAGTTGGGAATATTAAACTTTATAGGTTCTCTTTTCTCCTAAAATCAAACATTTACGTTCTATACATCACACTTGTTTTGAATTTTTGCGTGAAAATCAATATGCAATATTATAAACTAGATATTTTAAATGTTAATCAAGTTTTGAGTTTTGATCAAGTTTTTCCTAATTATATATCAAATTAGAGATTTGATCAAAATCTTGTAAGTAATTTGACTTTTAGTTTTAGCTTTAATTTGAGTTTTATAATTAATAATTTAGTTTATTCAAATGTAATGAAATATAAAACAGTATATAAATCAAAATATCAAAAATAAAATGATGAAAAAGAAAATAGCCTACCATGAAGAGTTTAAGATTCATGCCATATCTAGCATCTACTATTTATTAGATCATGAGGTGTCGCTTTATTATTTAATTATTTGCTTTATTTTTTTATTTTTAATTTATTTAATATTATCCATCTTCCAGCCCTTGATATTTTATAACTGTTGCGGGCTAGAATATACGCGACGATGGAGTTGAAATACTTTAGTTTTAGCGTTGTACGAATATTCAACACACAAACAGGAAAGGAAAAGAACACCAGGATTTTTACGTGGAAAACCCAAAAGAGGGAAAAAACCACGGGGCCACGCTCAGTTGAAGTAATTCCACTAGTGTTTGTTTGAAGTACAGAGGCTAATTCGTCCCACAAGTTAGGACGATCAGATTACAAAGAGTTTCTCCTGAATTGAAATTCAGTTACAAAGTTATGCAGAATTCTGGCGTCTCCCGAATATACGGCAGGAATCCTGCGTATTCAGGCGGCAAAAAGAACTCCGACGGTGGTCGAGGAGGAGCTGATTCTCCTCCTTCTCTTCTTCTTCTCTTCTTTTCTTCTCTCTCTTGCTTGGGTCCCCTCTTATGAGAAATGAGGGGTCTATTTATAGTTTTTCTGGAGTGGCATGACTTGTAAATAGGCGTGAGATCAGGGGCGAACAGGGAGTGGTTGAATGGACGGCTGATATTGAATCCCTTGATCATACACCATTCGTTAGCCATTTGAAGGCTTTAATGATGTCGGAATCTGGCGATCTTGGATTCGTCTCGTCGAGCCGTTCGATTCGACTATAAGCTCGCCAAAATCAGAGACCGTTTGTCAACTCAAATTGTGGTACGAACTTTCCAACAGCGCTTCGGGTGCTCGATTTGGGATCATTTGGGCTCAGATTGAGTTGAATTTGGTGTCGTTGGGTTCCTATTTCCGAGACGCTCAGTTTGACTGTAAGCTCGCTGAAATCAAAGTTCAGGTGCTCCCGGATTTAATTTTTGAAGTTTCCAACTTGATTTTTGCCTCGAGATTAGTGCCCGATCAAGATAATTTTTGCATGAAGTATCAATAACTTTTATTCAAATTTTAAGAGTTTGGAGTTTTATTTTGATTTCACGATTTAAAGAATTCTGTAAATACATAATATTCACACTAAGTTGAACCTGTTATTTAAATCCTCCGGCATATCATTTTGCTAGATATATGCCTGGACCTCTGATGGACAAGATTGGCTAGTTGTAATAAAAATCAAATCTCGAGGCATTACAAATTAAGCAACATTATGTGATACAAAATGCATATCGAGAGGAACAAATGTAAGATTTTAGAGGACCTGCATGCAAGTGTTAAGCTGGAGGATTTAATCCCTACAGCTTGGTCGAGACACAATTGAAAGAAGTTGATAGTTCCATCAACGAATTTAGTGCAAACAAAATAATAGATGAAGAGACAGTAGAAACCAGTGAAAGTTCACATTATGAATATATATATTTTTAATAGATGAATAGTTGATAGTTTACAAAATGAATATATATCTTTTAATATGGAAAGTTCACATTATGAAACACCAATTTATTCGTTATGTTTCACTGTAAATGATAGATAATAAAATTAAAATTTTATTTATGTGTTTTATATTTTATATTTTATAACTTGTTTATCTATAATACAAATAAAATTTAACCTCATATATTTTCATTTCAGATGGCTTTAAATGGCGAGCCTCTTCATAGAACCATTATTTTCATCGTCATAATACGTTAATCACTAGCCCAAATGGGTCAAGCCAGATAAGGAAGGGCCAAGTGGTTTAAATGTTCTCAAAATTTGTTAAGTGGTCCAATGGTTGTGCCAAATCTCTGAAAATTTCATAATAAATTTTACAATTTATTTAAATATTATTTTGAATTCATTTTAATAAAACTAAGAAGAAATTATTAAAAAATCTAAAATAATCTCAATTTTTATTAAATATTCTTTGCTAACCCGATCCCAACATTAGTGCCTGTCCTCCCTCACAAATTGAAAAAAAATAATCCATAAATAATAGAAATTAACAGAATTACAGCAACTTTGAGCCTTTGAGTTGAAATTACTTGCTAAATAGAGATAACTTATTATATTGTCAACAATAGAACATAGCCTAGATAAAGGAAACTCAAATTAACCCCCTTCTCAAGCAAACAATTAATACTTATATTGGTTTGGGTATGCCAATACTTGAGAAAGTAACAAACCAAGAAGTAAGAGAAATTTTCTTATGAAGCCATCATGCATGGCATGCCATACGTACATCGCAAGGTCATATGAGTTTTATCACTGTTAGCAATAGCAAAGATCTGGTTGGCCGTCTATTCTAAGTCAATAAGTTTATTCATTACGGCACTTGCATTCATCGTCTATGCAATGGCCTTGGGAATGAAAAACCAAATAACATCCTCGACTGCATTCTTGAGGATCACAATGGCTGTTGTCATCATCATCATTGCATCCATTATGATCACAAGCTATTGTTTGTGTTGGATCCTTCATCTCCTTATCCTTCACCCTTACGTTCTTAGTACTCGCTGCAACATCTGATTGAAGAAAATTTTTATATAAGATTATCGCAAATAGTCATCGTGTATTTCAATCAATAAGTTATTTATCATATATATGTTCCATGATGAGTGTCAGCTTGTTGATTTTTTATTTATTAATTATTTATCATAGTCAACAAAACATATACATAAAATTTTCAAAAGAGTTGTATATATTCACTTAAAGAAAAGTTAACCACATATATATACCATAAATAAGGAGGATAAGCATGAAAAGAAGAAGAGCATGAAGCATTCTTTGGGAGAACTCCATTGTTATAGCTTAATTAAAGGTGGAGAAGGTGTAAGCTGTATGCTTAGCCTTTCTTCAATGAGAGATTGTTGCAATCATTGTTCTCATGGAAGCTTTTTATAGGAAAAGTGAAGGCCATTTGATAGACTGATTCTATAGCATTTGAGAGTATATATATATATATATATATATATATATATATATATGCCTATTTCTTCTACTTAAACTATGTTATCTTGTAAGAACTATTCTATGATTGTATAAAGACCTTTTGTCATAGCACGCCAAGCATAACAACTTCATTTTGCTAGGTATCTGCCTGGACCTAGAGATGGACAATATTGACTAGTTATAATAAAGACCAAATCTCAAAGCATTACACAGCAACATTATGTGATACAAATTCTACACATCAAGAGGAACAAATGTAAGTTTTACGTTATGAAACACTAATTTATTCTTTATGCTTGACTGTAAATGATAGATTCTTAGGCCATAAAAAATTAATTTTAAAATTTTTCTTAAATAAAACACACTAATAATTAAGATAAATCATAATACATTAAGAAAAAAAATCAAAATAATTATAAAATTTTTAATAGGGCCCTCCTAAGGTCCTTCTAAAACCTTGTGAGAAGTTTCATTTAATATTTCGGAATTGATTTAAATATGAAATAAAAATAGGGTCATTAAATTAAATTAAAATTATAAAAACTCATCATAAATCTAAATGGATTCAAATTGTTATGGGAGGTGTTTCAGGTTATTCTAAATCTTTCAGAGTTTTCTCAGAATTTTTAGAACTTATTTAAATACTATTTTTAAGTTTTGTCAATAAAATAATTTTAAAATAATTAAAATTTAAAGATTTTTAAAATAATTCAATTTTTTTATGAGATATTCTTTGAATCTTTTCTCTTATTACAGAATAATTTCATGAATTCTAAAAAAACTCATTTAAACCTTACATAATAAGTTTTAACAAATTCAATGTTAAATGTAATAATAACAATTAATAAATGACCTAAATACTAGAAAACATCACTAAAAATCCAAAATAATCAGGAAAAATAACATTAAATTTTGTATAAATATTAAAAGTCCTGAGCATTAATAACATAAATAGTTGATTCAATATAAATCTCATATTTGCCCTAAAAAAAGAATTTTTTTTTTAAATACAAAAAATAATTAATTTCTATAAACTCATAAAACTATAGCAACAGTAAACTAATTGAGCATAGCAATGTAATATGAAAAAAGTTAAAAAAAAAATTTACAAACTCTAAAAAAGCTAAGTAAAAGCTATAATACACTAAAAACTTAAATCGAAATCACCATTGGATAAACAACAACAACAACAACATCAAGCCTTTATCCCACTACGTGGGGTCGGCTATATGAATCCTTTTTCTCCATTGTGTCCTATTAAAAGCCAAATTCTCGTTTAAACTTTTGTAATAAAGAAAGGTCATTCCTAATATTTTCTAACCAAGTCTTTTTAGGTCTACCCCTACCTTTCTTAACACAAGTCAAATCTAATACCTCTACTCTCTTAACCGGGTCATCGCAAGGCCGCCGTTTTATGTGACCAAAACCATCTAAGGCGACTCTCTCTAATCTTATCTTCTACTGGAGCTACTCCAACCTTTTCACGTATATGCTCATTTCGTATCCTATCTCTAAGGGTAAAGCCACTCAACCACCTGAGCATTTTCATCTCTGTCAAACTTAACTTAGTATTATGGATCACAAACGAGCTTTAATCGAACCGAACAACGAGTAGCTCGTCGAACGTTTGGTTCGCTTGCAGCCCTACATACAGGCTAGTTTAGAGTATTTTTGAGCTTCTGTCTTCTGAGAATCCAATACTCCCCTATCCTTCTTCCTCCGGCATCTATAAAAATAATTTAAAAATTTTTTCATTTTTTTTGGGCTTTTCATGAAAAAAGCTAAGATGTCACTTGCAAGTTGCATCTCCTCTTTTTATATGTATGTGTTGGATTATCGTATAAAGCTATAATGTTATTCTCTCTTTATCATCGCAAATCTTCTAGCATGCTACAAATGTAAAGATATTTAAATCTAATGGAACCTTATGAGTAGAACTATAAAATTGAATCAAGATAAATCAAATAAATTTGTTGATAAAAAATTCATAATTGTATTATAATAATTAGTTATAATGTAATTTATTTATTTAATCTCTATATAAACACATTCAATTAATTTAATAAAATTTAAAATTTTGTATTTTAATTATATACATTTAATAATAGTTAAATTTCGCATGTTGGGTTTGGAGATAATTACCCTCATCCTGGGTACGGGTCTATGATTTGCCGCATGAGCCTGGACGCGAGGAACCGGATCCCTCTATTGATTCGCGTCATTCTTATCTCTAATAAAAATCTAAATTTATTGCAGAGCTGTTTTTGTACAGATCCTCTCTCTCTCTCTTTCTCTCGTTTCATGAACTTTCATCTGTGGGATTTGTCTGTTTAGCAACTATTGCCAGTTTCTATGGGATCTCCTGTCAGACACCGTTTGATGCCATTTGAAAGTAATTTTGGGCGAGTAATCGAGGAGGTGAAAGCTGCTTCTTTTTTTATTATTTAAAGCTTTTTCCTCGTTTGTCTCTTTCTTTGGGGGAGAGGGGATTTGTCTTCTATTCATCAAAGAGGAACAGTTGTAATCGTAGATGATGTTAAAGGTTAACCAAAACTTCTGTCTTCTGAATTATTGGTTGCTGTTGCTTTGAAAATTTTAGTATGATTACCGAATTTATGACGGGTTTCCTTTAGCTTGCTTTTTTATCTTTTGGATTGCATCTATTCACCATTTGGTGATATTTGTTGGGGTCGTTTATAGTTGATTGTTCCGGCTCCAAAAAATTCATCCTCCTTAATTAATTAGGGTTTGATTTCTATTTTCTTGGAGGGAAAGAGAGGAAAAATAGTGTATTTGGTTCGTACATTTCTTATGCATTTCTGGTTTCATTCTGTTGATCAATTTCCTTGTGCGTCTCATTTTTCACAGTTCACAGGCGGAACAGTGGGAAGGCGCAAGGTCTTGAAAGATGATCTCTGGGAATGAAAGGAGAAGGAAGGTAATTGAACTAATTAAGAATTACCACTGTAATTTCTCTCTTCCTATTTTTAGTGCGACTTCAAAGAATTCTCATGGAAAACGAAATTAATTTGAGAAGCATTTAGTTTGTTTATCTTTTTACAATTGTTGGTTTTGCAGTTCTTTGTTCCCTGGTTTTTTGGACTGGGACTGAAGAGTTCGTCATCCAAAAGAAATGATGACTCACCTGACTCTCCTGGTATATTCAGAGATATCTTATGTTGGAGCAACTATAATTAATGCGTGCATTCTACTTGTTTAAGAAATAAAAAAAAAGGGTTGCTTGGAGTTTTCAAGTTATTATGAGAAGAGCAACATTGTTAGGTTCTGCCACTCTAAATTTCCATCAATATGCTTCGACTAATGCTATTTTTTGAACCTTCTGGATAATTGTCGTCCATTTGTTCCATTAAGCTATAAAAGCATGATTTTATACAAGTAGTCACCTGCACCTGCATTGGAAGGGATGGTCAACGATACTTTAACAATAAAATTGATTGTAGTACTCTCTTGATTGCAGGGATTTCCAATGTTTTGTACTAAAAGCATCAAGTATAGTATTACAATAATATTTCAAAGTAAAGATCATAAATAACAAACAGGCAATTGGAGTTGAATAGGCACATTTTCATTTTGAATTAAATGATCAACATAACATTTGGGAAATATCTCTTCTATCCCCCATAAAAATATACTTTTTCATATGCATATTTTTGAACTCTTTCTAATCAATCCTTTCTGATTTTATTTGTTTAATTTCCAAAATAACAGCTGAACTATTTGAGCCCCCATCGTTCGCAGGTATGGTTTTCTTATTGATTCCAGATTTATGTTGTATGTGGAAAGATTTTCTTTTCATGGAATTGTTTTTCTACCGTGGATTCCTTATTTAATAATGAAGAACAGAATATTACTTGAGGCCTGTTAACATGAGCTCTGGTGAATCCTCTACACCGCCAATCGACATTCCAAATACGCAGAACTTCAGGTATAATATCGCTTGCGAATTTCTCATCTTTATTCCTTCATGATCACAGTTTATCTGTTTTTTTGCATTAGATACAGGACCTTAACCTTTGGCTATTGTGATTTGCCATAGAATTTTTGTTGCAACATGGAATGTCGGTGGAAAACACCCTCATGATGGGCTAAATCTTGGTAACTTTCTTATGGAAAATGATGGCTCTGATGTGTATGTACTAGGGTATGTATCATATTAGTCTACATTGATTTTTCTTGAACTATATCATTATTTTATGTTGGTAGACTCAATACTTTCTAATACTTCCTTTCACATTTTCTGAGGTGCGGATAGTTTTCAGGAAATAGTCCCTCTGAATGCTGGAAATGTGCTTGTCGTAGAAGACACTGATCCAGCAGTGAAATGGCTCTCTCTGATTCATCAAGCTTTGAACATGCCATTGGAGCCTGATGCAGCTATCTCTTCTAACACCCCGTCTGACAATGTTGACTGTTCTGAAGCTTCCAATACCAAGGCTCCAGCATCCCCATACTTGCGTAGTCCCCGGAATTTATTATTCTTTCAGAAGCTATCACTGAAGGCCGTCAGTAAAACTTTTATTATGGGCCAAAGAAAGTCCCTAAAGTCCTGCAACTGCTCATCAGAATCAACAAGGAAAAATTCTGCAGACTCGTGTTTCCGGTGCCAAAATGCCTATTACAGTACTGAAGATGACTCTGATGAGGAGGATTTACCAAATAATTCTATTATTATGGACATTACTGCTCAATTTAGTAGCAGAAGTAACCACAGAAGATACAGCCTCATAGCTAGCAAACAGATGGTGGGGCTTTTTGTGACTGTATGGGCAAGAAGAGAACTTGTGCAGCATATAAGACATTTAAGGATCTCCTGCATTGGGCGTGGGGTGATGGGTTATCTTGGCAACAAGGTGAGTACTAGTGTACATAAGTTGAAGCAGTCTGGTTATTGCTTTAATTTCTATTCTTCACACCAATCTAAAGGATTTGGTGTTGATCGTGCTCATTTGAAGTAGATGTATAATGCTAACTCTTAGCATCTAATGCTTCTTGACATAACAAACTATGGCTGACAGTGCTTTTGAGTTCAATATCTTGTTAAACGCTTTACTTTTTCCTTTGATTTTAGTTACATAATTTTATTTTCTTATTTGTCCAGGGTTGCATATCTGTGAGCATGACATTGCATCAGACTAGTCTTTGTTTCATCTGCAGTCACTTAGCATCGGGGGATAAAGAAGGGGATGAACTAAGAAGAAACTCCGATGTCAATGAGATACTCAAGAATACACAGTTCCGAAAGACCTACAACAAGCGTTGCCGAAGAATGCCTATGAAAATCCTTCAACATGAGTGAGTACCGTCTTTTCTGCATGGTTTGCAATCAGCTTTACAACAGCTTTTTGTTTACCAGTAACTTAATAACTCGTTTTATTCTCTTATTTGGCCAGTCGGATTATTTGGTTTGGTGATTTGAATTATCGAATTGCATTGAGCTACCTTGAAACAAAGAAATTGCTTCAGGATAATGAGTGGGATGCACTTCTAGAGAAAGACCAGGTAAATCCTCAGTTACTGAGTTAGTTCATATAATTTTTTTTTTTCAATGAGTACCTAGTATCTTTGGCTTGCTTATCATACGGTCTTTGCCAACTCTATTCGTTACATGAATACTTTTTTTTTTTTTTTTGGCTTACTTTCGCAAAGGTACTATGGGATTTATTCTTGTATCTAATTTCCATTAGCACGAGTATAATTACTTCTTATGCATTATTGTTTATTTGTGTATGAAGAAGAGTCATAATTTGAATCACTTTGTTTTAGCTCAAGATTGAGAGAGATGCTGGACGAGTGTTTAAGGGATGGAATGAAGGGAAGATTTATTTTGCCCCTACATACAAGTATTACTGCAACTCCGATTCATATGCGGGAGAAGGTGTTCATTCTAACATTAAAAGAAGAACTCCTGCATGGTAATGTGATGTTCTTTTTTCAACTGGCATGCTTTTTTTTTTTTTTTTAAAAAAACTCCACTTGTTTCATTGTTGTTCTTATTTATTCATTTTCATGCAAGAAGCTTAGTAGGGATCCCGATGAATTGAGCTGAGCCTAGTAGAAGTTTTCTCGAGCTTGAGCTAGTTTGCCAAAAATGAGCTTGAGCTTAAGCTCAATTAAGATCAATTAGAGTGTTTGTAATAGTGTTCTAGCTCAGTTCATTAAAATTATGATTGTTTGAACTCGATTTGAGTCTTATTGAGCTATAAATGAGCTATACTTCTAGATGTTTATTAGCTAAATGATCGAGCTTTATTAAGCCTAATATGAAATAATAATATCGAGCCTATTCACAAACATATCTGGCAAGTATTTTTGAATTACCAAATAAGTCCACCTACCAGCATATCTTATGAGCGTTTTCAAAAATATATCTAGCAAGGGTTTTCAAAAATTCAAACAAGCTCGTTCATGAACATATCTAACTAGTGTTCTCGAGCTATCAAACAAGTCCATTCACGAATACATCTAGCTAGTATTTTCAAACTATCAGCTGAGTACCAGCTGAGCTCATTCACGAACATACGAACTGTGATTTTTCTTATAGAAAAATTTGTTCATGGACATTTTAAACAAACATTTATTTAATTAATATATTTTATAATATTTAATTAATTTAATTTTATTAATTAACAATTATTATATCATTATATCATTTTTTTTAATTATATCATCATATCATAATAATTATAAATCTTTATATTATGTTAATCAATTTTATAATCAAATATTAATCAAGTATGTAACGAGCTTATTTTCATGCTCTCCATCGAATAAAAATCAAGCTTTTACTAAGCTTATTCACGAGTTTTAAATGATGTTCTGCTTGAACATAAATGAGTCGAATGCATAGTTGTTCAAGTTTGTTCATATAAGCATAAAGTATTTAAAAAATGTTCCATTTAATTTGCATACTTAATTAAACGATTACAAACAAAGTTTAAATGAGCTGGGCCATGAGTAACTCGTTGAATGCTCTGTTTGTTAGCAACCTTAGGACTGGGTGTTTGGGTAGATAATTCAGCTAGGGGAGAGGAGGATTGTGAGGAATATAGGGTAGAGCAAAAGGGACATGGGAGTTTTTTACAAGAAAAATGCTTGAGATGTAGAGAAATGGGAGTGTTCTAGCACGTCTGATGGCGACGAAAGTTGAAGTTAATTTTGTTTTTTAGTTATTCAGCCAGTATTAGCATGACGGGGAGCTTGGCAGCACTGAATTGTAGGATTTGGGCTTGGGCATGAGGATAAGGTGATGGGGTAGATTAGATACAATGGTATTTTAATTAATTTTGTTATATATTATGAAATTTAACTAAAATAATATTTAAAATGAACAAAAGAGATGTGTCGATTCTCACGTAACTTTCTTGTGTCTCAAAATGTGTGTTGCACCTTGTGCATGGGCAAATTTTTTATTTCCAACTCGTGTGAGAACTCATGCAATATGAGTGTCTTTAGAGTAATTTTGACGTTTCAAATGTAATGACAAAGTTTGTTTCATGGATGGATGTTGTTCGGGAAACCTCGAGCAACATCGTGCTTCTAGTTGTTTTTTTTTTTCGTGTTTGCTTGAATGAACACGGGTCCTCTCTTAAGTGACTTCATGATCGAATGTCATTTGGATAGCGTCACACTGGCCAATTGCTACTTTCGTCCTAACTCAATCGAGTTGTGAGCGAGTGGTGCTTCTTTGATAAATTTGATGCTATGAGTGAACCAGTGTGATCTATTTTACTATTGAACGAGGTTTAAGTAATTTTGAATATGATCAAGGCATTTCGAAGTTTGTTATGCATGACCTCATATTCGTTAGTCATCTTGCACATTGCACTCACTTGTCATGACCGTGGTGCTGACACGAAGGTTGACATAACTTTGTAACATTATATAATTTTGTGATTGAGTCATATTGTCATGCCTTAATTAAGTCTCTTAATGAGCTTGTTCATGAGCTTTAAATGATATTATTCATAATTATAAGTGAATCAACACCAAGTTGTTCAAACTTGTTCTTTTATCAATCGAGTATTTATAAAATCGTTTAAATTGATTCTATTAGTTAGTTAAATTATCATTAACAAGCTCTAACCAAGCTAAGCCAAAAGTAGTTTGTTGAGTTTTTTTATTCATTTGTAGCCCTAAACCTTATGTACATCTTTATAGTATAACCAAGTGTTGGGGATGAGGAGTAAACACCACCATGAAGAAACAAGCAAGAAAGTAAAAGCAGCAAAAAAAAAAATAAAGGACACCAAGATTTAATGTGGAAAAAATCAAAATAGGGGAAAAACCATGGAGCCACACCACACCAAGAAATTCATAATGAAAATTGAGAGAAATAAGTACAGATATCTCTTCTCTCTCAATCTCTCCTTGTTTCTATTCTCACATGTACCGTTCTCAATTTAACCCTTCCAAATACAAGAGAAAGTCACGTAAATAACCCCAAGGGATGCAACCCTTCAAAAAAACGAGAAAGAAAGCCATCCAGTCCGTCTTGCAGCACTGCAGCGCTCAAACCTCTGCCTTGATCCGCTGCGGCGCCGTATCTAGATTGTTGCAGCGCTCCGCTCTATGTCTTTCAACACTGGGGCGCTCATGAATATAGTGCTGGGGCACTCGGGTACATAGCGTCGGCGCACGGGTACACAACACCTGAACTCAAGTAGGGGGTAAACCTGCCGCACCCCCATTGAGCACGAAAAACTTGAGGTTCAAGGCAAAAAAACAATCTAATTGATCAACACAATTAGAGTCCAAACATAACATCGGGTCATCATGCATGACTTTATAAAGGGCACAGCTAGTAATTACAAATTTAGTATTTGTGAAGTATCCATGCTTTTTTTGAGAGAATCTAAAAATAGACATGCTGATAATTCCGATTTTCTGATGAATCTTAATGCTTTTATCAGGTGTGACCGAATACTTTGGCATGGTGATGGAATTGTTCAGTTGTCATACATTCGAGGTGAATCCAGATTTTCTGACCATCGGCCAGTATGTGCAATTTTTAAGGTGGAGGTTGAAGTTCTTGATGATGGAACAAGGAAGAGTTTTTCAACTCCGAACATGAGAATCGGAGCGGAGGAGCTCTTGCCTGCAAACAATAACTACACGACTGTCAAGGAAAGGTAAGATCGCTGCCTATATCCGTTGCCATTTCTGTGATTAAATGAATGCTGAAGTCTTCCATGTTTTTGGCTTTGTAATGATAATTATAAATTTGGGGATTTTCATACATACTCCTAAATTCTATATATTTATATATATATAACATTTAAATATTTATATTTACTTATTTATATCATATTATTATCTAACTCACATTAAAGCATATGTATGAAATATTGTGTTTTATTTAAGGAAATATTAGTGTTTTTTTATATAATTTAGAGATTTTAGTGTTCTATAAAACAACAACACCAACACCAACATCAAGTTTTTACCCTGCTAAGTGAGGTTAGCTACATGAATCATTCTTCTCCATTGTGTCATGTTAAAAGTTAAATTCTCTTTTATATCTAATAAAAAAGTCATTTCTAATCAAGTCTTTAGGTCTATCTTTACCTTTCTTAACATATGTCAAGTCTAAATCATCTGCTCTCATAATCGGGACATCAAAAGACTAACGTTTTATGTCTCCAAACCATCAGATATTACTCTCTAATCTTATCTGCCACTGGAGCTACTCTAACATTTTTATGGATATACTTGTTTTGCATTCTGTCTCTAAGAGGGAAGCAACTCATCCACCTAAGCAGCTTCATCTTTGTAGCATTTAACTTAATTTTTATGCTTCTCTTTTAATGGCTAACATTCTGCGCCATAAATCATTGCAGGTCTCACCACCATCTTATAGGATTTTTCCTTAAGTTTGAGAGATACTTTTCTAACACACAATAAGCACAATGTATTCCTTTACTTCAATCATCCAACTTGAATTCTACTAATAATATCTCCATCTATTTCATCATCATTTTAAACAATAGATTCAAGATATATAAAACATATTCTTATTAACCCTAAGTCATAATCCCCCAGCTAGATCTATTAGTACTAAAATTACACTCCATATATTCGATTTTAGATTACTCAAATGAAAACCTTTAAGACTCTAAAGTTGACCTCAAAAATTCAAGTTTTCTTTCAACTCCCTCTCTAGTCTTATCAACAAGAAGAATATCAACAACAAAAAGCATGCACTAGGGTTCATCCTCTTACAAATGTCAGAAAGAACATTTATGACTTAAAGTTGGTCCTTGATGTAATCCAATTGAAATATGAAAACATTTGGTCAAACAAATTTTTGCTTGAACACAAATAGCAGCTCGTGCATACATATCCTTAGTGACTTGGAATATAAGCATTATTAACTCCCTTCTTTTCTAAAACTCTCCATAACACTTCTCTTAGAATTGAACTTTATTATATGCTGTCTCTAAATCAATAAATAATATATATAGATCTTCCTTGTTCTCTGTATACTTCTCTATCGAACCTCTCAATAAATGTATAGCTTCCATAGTAGACCTACCTAGCATGAATCCAAATTGATTTTGAGAAACATTATTATTGTGAATGATCAATAACACTCTCCCATAATTTTAATGTATAACACATTAACTAAATTCCTTTATAATTTATACACTCTCATGTATTATCTTTATTCTTAAAAATAAGAATCAACAAATCATCTAACATCTTTTTAGAAAAAGTTTTGTAAGCCAAAAGATTCTTTAATTCATATGCCTTATTGTTGCGGGCTAGAAATTACGCGGCGATAGAGATTTGATTCTACGTCTTAGCGTTGTACGTATAACTAGCACACACAGAGAACACAGGATTTTTTACGTGGAAAACCCCTGAAAAGGGGGAAAAACCACGGGGCCTGGCCCAGTTTGAATGAATCCACTAGTATTTGTAGTCGATTACAAATGAGACCCTTCCTTAGGAGGGCCTTGGATTGATGTAGCAAATGTACATCATATAGATTGCATTACATGGTAGGAGTTACATATACATGTTTGTTTGGCCTGAAGGACCGTAGTCGGCAGGAGACCGTGGTCGGCAGGAGACCGTGGTCGGCAGGAGACCGTGGTCGGCAGGAGACCGGGGTCAGAAAGACCGTTGTCTGTTGATGGAGGTCGGAAGGATCATAGTAGGCGACGAAGGCCTGAAGGACCGTAGGCGGTAGAAGACTGGGGTCTGAAAGACCGTTGTCTGGTGATGGAGGTCGGACGGACCGTAGTAGGCGATGAAGGCCTGAAGGACCGTAGGAGGTAGGAGATAAGGAGTCAGGTGTTAGTCCCAGTGTCACTTGGAAGATCGGATGTTGATGGTCTGGCCTTGAGTAGGACGTCGGGTCTTAAGCAGGACGTCAGGTCTTAAACAGGACGTCGGGTCTTCAGCAGGACGTCGGGACTTAACGTCGGGCCTTGAACAAGACGTCGGGTCTTTGGCAGGAAGTAGGGACTGAGTGTCAGGCCTTGAACAAGACGTCGGGTCTTTGGCAGGATGTAGGGACTGAGTGTCAGGCCTTGAACAAGACGTCGGGTCTTTGGCAGGAAGTAGGGACTGAGTGTCAGGCCTTGAACAAGACGTCGGGTCTTTGGCAGGACGTCGGGGATGAACGTCGGGCCTTAAGGTGGTGGTCCGGCGAGGTTTTGTGGTGGTCCGGCGAGGTTCCTGCGGTGGTCCGACGAGATTCCTGAAGAAATTTCAGGTTTTGGGAAGTTTTGGAGGGGAAATTTGAATTCCCAAGTGAGCGCAATTAATTCCTTAATGGGAATTAATGGGGGGAAGAGGGATATGAGGCCGGCGGTGGGGGAAAGAGGGGGAAGGGATTAAACTGAAATTATTTCAGTTTTAATCCAAATAGGGGGGAAAATTAATCACTCCTAATTTGAATTTCAAATTAGAATCATGGGAGTTAATGGAACAATTAAGGGGGAGCATGATGGGGGGCCGGCGACATGCTCAAGGAGAGAGAGGGAATTGTGGGGAGAGAGGGGGAGGGTTTCTAACTTAGGATGATGATGTGGATAAGTATTTGAAAACTCCAAAATTAAAATAAATTGAAATTGATTCAATCAAGCAAACTTTCCTAATTTGGAATTCCAAATTTGGAAAGAATTCAAAATTTGAATTCTCAATTTCAAATTCACATGGGATGATGGAGGGGAGTTGGCCGAGAGAGGAGGGGCGGCGTGAGGTGGTCGGGTGGGCTGGAGGGGGTGGCCAGCGGCTGGGGAAAGCCCTAGGGGTCGGCGGCAAGAGCAAGGTCAAGGGGAAATTGGATGAGCTCTCTAGGGGGAAGAAGATTGGGCAAAGCAAAGTAAATAATAAACGAAAAGATAACTAGAGAACTCACTAAGAGATCTCAAGGGGAAGCACTCACCAAGAGAACTTCATGCACTCACAAAGAAAACAGAGCAAAGGAAAATTTTCATTCATTCAATAATAATCCCAAAATACAAAGACCTAGCCTTTATATAGGCTCAACAACATACGGAAAATAAAAGACTACAATGCCCTTGGGCAACAACAAACACTAATTCCCTCATAGGGGTACAAAAGGAAAAGACAAGAAATATAAATGACATGAATACAATAAGACATCAAAAATAAAGACTCTGAATCAGGGCCGTCGATCGGCGCCTCCGGCGATGGTACACATGTCGAAATCTGATGCCCTCATCATGGGATGTGTAACATAATTGATGATTTGATACAGGCGATTGATATAGATAGCATATATTGATTTATAGATTTTCTTATACTATTATAAGTATATTGCTTCTCTTTTTGCCTTGCATTGATTTTAGTAGTAAGATTTTAATTATTGACTGGACTTTTATGCTTTATTACGTGATCTTACATGATTTCAATGGTAAGGAGCCTGCAGCTTGAGGCTAGGCAGTGATGTTAGTGTACTTTTATTTTAGTTTATTTGGTTTATATATTCTTTTCTATCCAATGGTAGCTATTATATATATTGTGTTGTACTCTGAATGTAAAATGTAAATAATGATTATATGTGAATTATATTTTTGTTGTTTATTGGAATTTCTTTAATACAATTAATTAGCTCTAGATGTCAAATTAATCTTACTGTTACTTGAAAGGGAAAAAAAAGGAATCTAGAATGAGAAGAAAAGATAATAAAGTCAAAAAGAAAGGAAATTCATCTACTTTAAATTTTGGGGCGTGACACATAATGTCAGAGTTATAAGTCATATCATTTTGAACTAGAAAGCTTGATATAATTATTTTTTTTTTCAATGAGTTGAACTAGGAATCAAATTGTTGAGCAATATCATCATTCATTCTTCTTCGACCCATATAAGAGAGAAAAATATCATTTAGAGATTTCTAGGTTTTCCTGCTTAAGATATAAACTCAAACTTAGGTTAAATCGTCATTGAGTCTATAAAGAACTCAAACACCCTTTCTCATTTTGCAAACTGCTTGAAAATTACTACATTATAGCTTATCATCTTTTGATTATCATTTTTTTCAAATTAGATCAATGAGTTATTATATCATCAACCATAATGAACGATTTATATTTTATTTTGGGATGACTTTCTTATTGCTTCTTAAAACAATTTTTTAATAAAAAAATAAAAAAATGTAATAAAAATTTGCTTTAAGAAGTAATAAAAAAGTCGTCTAAAATGAAGCCTCGATTTTATGATAATTGATATACATGATCTATTTCATGCGTGATCTCTGTTTATAGTATTTGTCCAGCATCAAGTTTATTTCTGGAGTGAAAGGCCCCTCTGAATTGCTTAGTCATGAAAAGCATCTGCGCTACATAATGAGGATTTAGATTTCGTTTGGGACGACTTTTTATTGCTTCTTTAAGCAACTTCTTAACAAAAAATAATTAAGGCTTCGTTTGGGACAGTTTTTTTCCTATTTCTTGAAGCAGCCTTTTAGTATAAAAATTAAATTTTTTGTACTAAAAAGCTGCTTCAATAAACAGTAAAAAAATCGTCCCAAACGAGGCCTAAGAAGCACAAGGAAAGCGGCCCCAAAGGAAGCCTTAGTTTTAAGCTTATTTCTATTCATTTTTTGTGCATAGATCTGTTTGAATTTTGTGATGAAATAAACACCGACAGCTTTTCAGATATTCTGGTTCAAAACCAGCTTCACTCTGAAGATTCTAAGATCTGAGAGCAGTATTGATGATTGTAGGAGCTGAAGATCCAGCAGCCCTTGGCTTCTCGAAATGTAGATTTTTTTTTTTTTTTTTCTTTTAATGTTGAAGGCCGCCAATTTTCTTTTGTTGTTATTTGGCTAAAGCTCCAAGTGGCCGCCAAGAAATGGCCTGTCCCATGAAATGTTGACTAAATTCTATTTAAAGTGATTTAACTTGGAAGAGCAAAGGTTCATTTATCATTTTAAAATAATTAATATTAATAATATTTTTTATGTGATTTAAAGATTAAATATTATGTAAATAAATATTAAAGTTTAAAATTTAGATCTCTTAAATTTTTTAATTTGAGATGACTAATTTATAAGTTATAGCAATTCGTTCAAATGGATTATTTCAAAGGATATATATTTAAATATTGAAATATATATATAAGTGATTTTTTTTCTCATTTTAATTCTGATAACTTCACTTCATTAAAACTGAATATAAATATCAATAAAAAAACTAAATAGAGAAAGCTAAAAAGAAACTTTTGAACTGGAGTTGAATCCCTAATTCATTTTCTTCATACGCCCGGTATAGTAGGATTATATGTATTTATAATGGTATCAAGTATAGAGAAACAAAGATGATCAAGATCCGGACGTTGGTGATGCATATTAATGAGCGGCTGAGATGAATGCTGCGGTTTCCTACGCCTGGCAGTTGTGATGACTGCTGTAGTTGCCAGAACCAGTGAGCGGAGTGGAGCAGGTTTGGAGTGTGATATGCCTTCACGAACGGGTTGTTTGTAACATAATCCTTATCAGCCTTAAGGATCCGAAAATGGAGCGTTAATTTGTCTCTTAGTAAATGAAATTGTTTGTTGGGAAGGCCTTTGTAAATATGTCGGCGGTTTGATTTTCCGTAGCAATGTGATGGACATTGATAGTGTTGGATTTGACACATTTATGAATATAGTGATGATCTATTTCAATTTGCTTGCTTCTGACATGAAACAGAGCGTTATTTGCTAGTGATATCGTAGAAATGCTATCATAGAATGTCTGTGTGGATTGATGAAGAAGAATGTTAAATTCTATGAGTAAACGTCGAAGCCAAATAATTTCAATTTATGTGGAGGTGAGAGTTCTGTATTTTGATTATGTGAAGGATTTGGCAACCATTGTTTGCTTTATGGTACACCAATTATAAGAGTAGAATTGAAAAGGATATAGAACCCTATAGTGGATTTCCGATCTAGTTTATCGTCGGCCCAGTCAGCACCACATAGGCCCGAAGATCCTGTGTACCTGGTGTGATAGGTAATCCTAGATGAATAGTTCCTTTGAGGTATCGAAGGTTGCATTTGATCATCTGGACGTGCTGATTTAAAAGGTTGTGCATATGATGACATCCCTGCAAATGAGAAATCTGAACAAGTGATTGTGATGCATTGAAGGGATCCTACAAGACTACGATAGAGGTGTGGATCAGAAAATGGTAAACTTGTTGTTGGTGACAAGTCTAATTTGTTGGCAACCGAATTTTGTAATGGTTTGCGTGTAGTCATTCATGCTTGGTCTAAAATGGCATGACATAATTGAATTGATGTAATAATAGTCCAGAATCAGATTTCTGAACTTGCAGTCCCAAGAAAGCGTGGATGTTGCCCAGATTTTTAAGTTGGAAATGATGATGGAGGTCTTGCAAAAGCTGAGTTATGGTGTTGGAGAGATTACCCATGAGCAGAATGTCATCCACGCAAATGAGCAATAAACGGGCATGGAAGATGTAGAATAAATCAATAAGGAGGGATCAACAATGTTGAATGTAAATCCCCACTGAATAAAGTAAGCTGTGAAGGTTGAAAACCATTATCTGGGAACCTGCTTTGAATCATAAATAGCCTTCTTAAGTTTGCAGACATATGTGAGATGATTTGGATCTTTAAAACTCGGAGTTTGCTCCATATATATAGTTTCAGTGAGCTTTCCATGAAGGAAAGCATTAGATACATCTAATTGTTTAATTTGCCATTTATGTTGAACTGCAATTGTGATAAATACATGAATTGTTTGAAATTTAAAACAGGCTAAATCTTGTTTGTATCCTTGCGCTTCAACGTGTGCTTTCTATATTGCCACCGTACCATCATCATGAAGTTTGGTTCTAAATAGCCGGTTATTGCCAAGAACATTTTGATTAGATTGAGGTGGAATAAGATTCCAAGTCCCTTGGGTTATAAGGCTTGAAATTCTTGTGGCATTGCTTAAAATAATATTATAATGACATATTGTACTAGTTTTTAAATATTTAGTATCAACAACTATAAATTTTTTTTAGCGCCCCACTATTGAATGTCCGAGCGCCTTGGCGCTGCAATAACACATAGGCGCCAATTAATAATATTGCAGCTCTCTGAGTTCTAGAATTTGAGTTTTTGAACTAGAGCTGCAGTGCTAGGCCATGAACAGCACTTTAAATATATTTTGAAACCACCATTCCATTACATTCGTTCAATTGCTGCCGCTGAGTAGGAGAAAGAAAGGATAGAGATTTAGAGAGGAGAGAAGGGATTCTAAGCCGCTTCGGGTCATTTTTTGCATATTTATTTCTTAACACAAAAATTGGTGTCGGTGAATAGTGTCATGTCAATATTGATGTCCCACTATTCACCTCCTGAATTTTGACATGCTTCGAATGGAGTGAATGACATAGATGGTCATCAACGACAATGGTTTAAAAGACGAATCAAGAGAAATGATATGATTCAGGGTAAGCTTATAGAGTAAAGGTCTATGCAAAAAAAATGACTAGCATGACATGGCAACATGAATTAATGTCACGTGTGGAAGAGTACATAAGAGATATCACAACAAGAAAAAAAAAAAAAAAAAAAAAAAAAAAAAAAAAAAAAAAAAAAAAAAAAAAAAAAAAAAAACGGTTGTATGAAATCAATTGTATTCAAAGTTGAGGTGTAGGGCCTCCATTCGAGGCATGTCATTGATGTTGAAATACAATACTACACATGTAAGGTGCTAGGTAACTATACTTCCTTGCATTCATGACGTGGCTTTTATTGGCATGAAGGAGCACCCATTGAGGCATACATACATTGATGACTACTATTATGTTGTCAGGCATCATATACTTTCATGAATAAATTTTTTTATTATTTACATATTAAATATGTTAATCTGAAGATACAATTGGTTTACGTATAGACTTGCTTACGATAGAGCAGTTGTCAACTACCTAGGAAAGAATAGTGACAAGCAGCAGACAATGGTGTGTAAAGAGGAATGCCCAATATATCCAGATCAAGGTGTAGAACAAGAAAAATAAGACTATAAAATTCCTTGGAAAAAGATAAGAAATTCATAAATGCGGTCAATATGGCCATTAGAGGGATCATCAGAGTAATTGCAAGAATCCATTACGAATGATGAGTAATAAAGAGGAAAATATCGCACTAGTTGTATATATACATTGAGGATCATGAATACCAAAAGTCATATTTTGATGGTTTCTAAGTTCATTTTAGCATCTTAAGTTTATCTTTTGGTAAGAGAAATATCATTTTTTTTCTTTGTATGTGCTTTCTACATTATAGACGTAGACAGACCATCTTTTGTATATGTTAAGCTCTATAATATATTCAACTATGCCTTTTTGGTATATGTAACTAGAATTTCAATTAATAATGAGCCCTTTTTGGTATATATTACAAATGAATTTCAATTATAATATATACAGTTCACGCAATATGTGATATTATAGTATTTTTTAATAAGAGAACAATGTAGACTTATACAATCTTCATCTTATAAAGTAAAATTATTTTAGTTGGTCACGATTCACTATTTTTTATTTTTTTGGCATATCATTGATATTCATATACAAAAGAAAGATCCAATTAAGCAAGCAAGACTTCATTAAACAAATAAAATAGAGGTTCACATTTTAAGATACAAAATATAAGTTCAAATAAGCAAATAATCTGCAACACATACACTGCATTAACATTCAAAACTCATTCCACACAACATATTACTACACAAATTAAACTCTGATGATGGGTCAAAACAACAACCGAAACAAAGACTTTCATCATGAATACGACTAAGTCAAGCTTCTTGGAAATTCTTGCCTTGATAACTTTTAATTCATAATGGGTGGCATAAGATCGGTCTTCTAGTTCATCTATTCATTTAAAGTAATTGCAATCGTCATCTGTTCGATTATCAATGCACCTATAAAATTGTTTTTCTCTATTAAGTCCTCGGTAGTAAGTATACAACACACATTTCACATGACAATAGCAGAAAACTTGAGAATGTTGGTATTTGACTTTTGTAATAGATGAGTTTTTTGAAATCATTTGAAACAACACAAATTCTGTTAGATCAGTAAGAAAATTAACACAATTATACTTTGCATAACAAGAACACCATCTTAATACATTATGCAAACCTCCAAATAAGATAAAGCTTGTCCATCCATTATACAAATCAATATAAATTATCATACAATTAACTCAAAATTTAGAATTTTTAAAATCATTTAACTGTTAGTGGACTAAAGCTAAAACAAACATATTTTTAAATCAACTACAAAATCAGGAAGCATATGAACCCAAATTTGAATGTATAGGTTGCAAGCCATAACTGTCAATAACAGCAAACTATAGACTACCATCAAGTTCTCTAGCTTGAGGTATATACAAAAATTTACATTACCTTTTAAGGATTGCTTGGGTCTTCACTGTTTTGGTAGTTGGTGTTGAGTGGATCTTTGTTGTCGACTAAATCCGTTAACAAATGCCCTAGATGTTGAAGAAATGAGAGGCTAATAAACTCGAAGAATAGAGACGAACTCACATCACCTCTAAGTGCCGAATCTTTGGTTGAATAGCAATGCCGAAATTCTTGGCTGAAGAGCGCCAGAGTGCTCAAAGGATTTGCCAAGCCAAGGTTGTTGCATGTTGAGAGGGAGATTTTCGCAGGTAAGATCGTGATGTAGTGACATATTTATATTAAAATAGTCTATGAATGATATAAATGAAATATTAAAAATTTTGAGTGTTAGATTTATAAATAAGATGATATAGGATGGTACCCAATAAAAAAAGAAAATTTACATACATACCACTTTATTTCATGATATTAACATATCTAAGAATTAATACGGTAATATTATATTCCTACCGTTCATATAAAATTTTAATATTAAATATATCATTCTTATCATTTATATTATCCAATTAAATTTAATATTTTATTTTATCTATTTATAATAGACATATAATATTAAAATTTTAAATATTGAATATATAAATAGCATTAAATAAAAAGGTACGAATGTAATTCCCCTAAAAAATGTGCTTTCTTCGGCGTTCCTCCCACTCGCCCCGTTCCCCCTACCCCCTAAGGCACCGCCGTCGCCACAGCAGCGCAAATGTTCGGAAATTTGGATCAATATCTGTTTTATTTTTCATGATTTAGGATGCTCGGGCGATTCCGTTCGCTTGGGCCGCGCTTACGGTTGTGGCTTCGGGATCATGGCAGCCTCCAAGGGCTTGCCATTCTTCTCTTATATGTACAGGTTTGCTCTTACGGCACCAATGGCGCATCACAATTCCATCAAATTAGCCTTTTGTTTAAATTCGTTTTGTGCATTTGGATTTTTAAGTTCATTGTTTCAGAATTTGTTTTAACTTGGGTTCAGTTTGACAGTAATTGTTTGATCGGCTTCTTGTTGGGTTATTTAGATTGGTTGCTCGATGATTGGATCATTGGGAGCATTGTTCAATGGTATCCTGTTGGCGAACATGGTGGCGGCACTCTTTGCCATTGTGGCTATGGAGGGTAGCAGCCAAATTCTAGTGAGGACCTACGGCGTGCTCCTCAGCTGCATGATTTTTCTTGATGCTGCTTGGTTTGTGTTCTTCTCGGGCACAATATGGTATGCAGAGCCATTGATTCGTTCAAAAATTGTGTTTTTTTTGTTTGAATTTCGAAATCTTTGTTGGTATCATGCCTTATAATAACCTATCACTTGGATAAGAGGCCACCAAGAGTTAAGCCTAGAAGAGTGTGAAGTATGTATAAAGTTCTTTTTATCTGAAAACTACTTAAGAGGAGTGGAGAAGATCTCATACAAACATGGAGGAGCCTTTCTCAAGAGAAGGCCCAAATGAAGAGAAGAGGAATTCATCTCTCCCAAATCGTCAAAACGGAAGCAAAGGATATCCTTTGGTGATTTTGTGCTCTCTCTCTCTCTCTCTGTGTGTGTGTGTGTGTGTGTGTGTGCTTATCATTCTCACTCTCAAGATCTAAGAAGTGCTATATGAAGGAATAGGAAATGGAAAACTCTCTGTTATAGAATAGGAATAAGATGCCCAAGAGAAGAGGTAGTGGGTGGCAGGTGGAGGCGATCAACTGATGGCAACAAGCAGAGATAGCAAGTGGGTGGCGGCGCGGTGGCGAAGGGTAGGCTGGCGACAATGATGGGTGGGTATCAGATGATGTTGGTAGTAGCGGCGCTGAGAATGGAGTCAGCTTGCGGTGTATTTGAAATTTGTTAAAAAAATGGGCAAGTTTATAATAAATAAAAAATAAACTACAAGGTGAGTTTGAATAACATCAAAATTTTATTTTGTACTCCTTTTTTATCAAGCCAATCATCAAAATTCTTAAAATCCTTATATTTGGAGTACTTGACACTCACTTTTCTTTAAATCAAACACCCCTAATCATCTAGTCATCTTTGAATTGCTCTTTACCATTTACCGAAAGTGGAAATATTGACTGCATTGTATCCACCGTCGTTTGTTTTGTTGAGGAGAAAGTTCGTCATAAGCAATATGGTTATTGATGGCATCTTGTTTAATGTCCTAAAAAATATTCCATCAAAGCAGTAGACTGACTAAAAACAAAATAGTGACCAATAGAGAACAACCTGTTGACAATCATCCTCAATTAATCCGGCTCTTTTGTTGTCACTAAGGAAGATTAACATTTGACAGGAACCAACATTTAGTACTTCCTGAAAACATAAAACTATCATACAAAATACAATTCTTGCATATACCACGTGAATGAAGGCAAACAAGTACATCCTTCTTTTCCCTGAGAAGCTACACTTTGTTTGAGAAAGAAACTCCAGTCCAATCCCGGTGAGCAGCAGGCCATTGCAACTGGTTTATCTTTGTCCCAGCGTGGTAAGCAAGCACAAGATCAAACCTTTCAGTTGGTACAGTTGTAAAAAACTTCCATATCAAGGCCTGCCCATCTTCTCTTGCAGAGAAGAGATGGTGGGCTGCTGCCATGCGAAGCAATAGCATTTATGCTAGTCCGGCGTCTTTGCAGCTCGCCACAGTTATAGCCAGCAAGTGAATGTCAAGGATGCCACCTGGTTACTGTCCATAAGATTGACGGTCATGCTTATGATGTCCATCTTGTTCTGTGAGAATTGGAGGATAGGAATAACAGAAATGATGATAGAATACGTAAATAAGATGCCGTCTCACCTATTTGCACCTGTGCGCATCATTGAAAGCCTTAGAAAGGTCCCTTTTTTCTGGAGCAGTCATCGTTTTCCTGAGAGAAATAGGCGACATCCCACTTATATGCACCTACTCCTACACATCATAGAGACCCTGAAAACGGTCTCCTTTTTTATGGCCCCATTAATACGTAATGCAACCATTGGAAGAAGAATAGCAGACAAACAAGAAACAGAAAAAGTTTCCGATAGAATAGTAATCCTGTAATTTGATATATGAAAAGCCCGTCTCCTCTTCTTTACCTACTAATATATGTATTTTTTATTTTTATCATATTTTGTTAATGCTATTATTGATATACCAACTAAAAAGATAGTAATAGTACTATAAGAACAGAAATGATACTAGTGTAGTGAAAGGTGAAGTAGAGGTAAGATGTCATCTTAACATGCTCTATTTATCAACTTGCTCTGCAGTAGTACGTGTCTTCACCAGCAGTTGAAGAGCTCGACTTCAACAAGCTGAGTGAAATGGGAGCATCATCTGGAGGATGACATGGCTAGATATCAAATACATTAAATGTAGGAGGCATGTGACAGTCTGATGGTAAGGCAATAGTATAGGCATTGTCGTTGATCTTTGCAATGATAGGCACAGGGCCGATCTTACGGCGAGTCAGCTTCGAATATGTTCTAGGAGGAAAATGTTCGAGACACGGTTTGACCATGACGAGATCACCAACGTTAAATAATTTCTGTTTGCAGTGGATGTCTGTTGCAACCATGTATCGCTAATGGGAATTGGTAAGTTGTTGACACACCTCCGTAAGCATTTGTGTGTACTAATTAGTGAAGGTGGCAGTAGCCACTGGCTTGCATTTTAGTAAAACAACAATGTCTAATGCCAAGTTAGGCAATTTAGTGTATAAAATATTGAAAAGGGACTTACCAGTGGAACGGTTTGTCATTGAGTTTTAAGCAAATTCGGCATTACTCAAAATGTTTTCCCATTGCTTTGGGTGCTCTTATACCAGACAACGAAGCATGTTGCCTAAGGTGTAGTTGACAACCTTAGTCTGACCATCCGATTGAGGGTGATGAGTGGAGCTTAATGGTAAATCAATGCCCAACTGTTTCCAAAGTTCCCACCAAAAGTGGCTTATAAATTTAACATCTTGATCAGAAGTTAGGTTCCGAGGCAAACCATGTAAACGAACTATTTCTTGAAAGAAAATATGGGCAATGTGAAGGGCATTAGATGTTTTCTTACGAGAGATAAAGTGTGCTATCTTGGAGAACCTGTTGACAACCAATTAAGTCATTGAAGGGCTTGGTTCGTGGTAAAACCAAAACAAAATCTAAGCTGAGATCTTTCCAAATAGAATCTGGTACCGATAATGGCATGTAAAGACTAGCATTTTGAGCTCCGCCTTTATAGTTTTCACAAATGTAGCAATGATCGGCAAGCCTGAAGACATCACGGTGAAGGTAGGTTCAAAAGAAGCGCTAATTCAATTGCTGCAGCACCTTGTCGTGACCTACCTGTGCGGCTAAGCCTCCACAATGTGCCTCACGGATTAGGTGCTGCAGCCAGGATGACATGGGAATGCAAATTATGTCGGAATAAGAAGCCATGGCGCAGGTTGTAGTCATTAATAGTTTGATCAGCGAGGCATTGTTTCCAATTGTCACTAAAACCAGGATTAGTGATATAAAACTTTAAGGCAGTTCAACCCTGTAATTTCTATTTGCAGCTGTGTAAGAAGAACAATTTTTCTGCTAAGAGCATCAGCTACATGATTTTGTATACCAGATTTGTGCTTCAGGATAAATGAAAATTTTTGTAGAAATGTTATCCATCGGGCATGCATCCTGTTAATAGTCTTTTGATTGTTTATATATTAAAGAGTTTTGTTATCACTGTAGGGAATAAAATCCTAATGTAATAGATGGTACTCTCATTATTTAAGTGCATGAATTATTGCATAAAATTCTTGCTCATAAATTATCCATTTCTGTCTTGCTGGACATAATTTTTCACTGAAAAAGGCAACCGGTTTACTTTCTTGGGATAACATCGCACCAATACCAATAGAAGAGGCGTCAGTATCTACATTGAATACCTTATTGAAGCTAGGGATCACCAATGCCAGTGCTGAGCTCAAGCTTTCTTGATAGCTTCAAAACTCCTTTGTTGTTCAATGTCTCATTAAAATCTTTTTGATTTTAAACACTATTATAAGAGTCATAATAAGACTGAAACCTTTAATGAATTTGCGGTAGAAAAAGTTAGCTAGGCCATGAAAACTCTGAAATATCAAAGAAGGAACGGGGGCTCGACCAATCTACAATTGCAGCCACTTTCTATGGGTCCATCTGTACTCCTTCGTGGGAAATTATAAAACCAAAGAAATGGACTTTGGAAGTTACAAATTCACATTTGGTAAGGGTAATGAATAGGCGCTGCTGTCTTAAAACTTTAAAGATGGCGGCCAAGTGATCGACACAATGTTCCAAAGTATTGCTATATACTAATATGTCATCAAAGTAAACAATGCAAAATTTGCCCCAAAAAGGTTTTAATACCTCATTCATCATTCTCATGAAGGTGGAGGCTGCATTACATAACCTGAATGACATCACTTTCCACTCGCACAGTCCATGCGGAGTTTTAAATGCGGTCTTTCCGAACGAATTCTGATCTGATGATACCCACTACGGAGATCCAATTTGGAAAAGATGGAAGAGCCAACAAGATTGTCGATAAACTCATTAATTTGTAGCATTGAAAATCTATATTTTATAGTTATTTTGTTAATGGTTCGATTGTCCACACATATGCGCCAGGTACCATCCTTTTTTGGAACTACTAATGCAAGGACTGCACACAGGCTTAAGCTGGTTTGTATGAGCTATTTTTCTAATAGATCATCAATTATTTTCTGTAAAATGTCCTACTCTTGTGGGCTCAACCGATACTGAGGCAAATTGGGCATTGTTGCACCTAGAATAAAATCTATTTGATGTTGCATGTTACATAGAGGGGGTAGGTCAGCAGGAAGCTCGTCCGGACTAATGTCCCTAAAACTGTCTATAAGTTGTCTTATCTCACCATTAATTTATCTTTGATTACAGTATGTGCTCGATTTAGTGACAAATAAAGCGGTGGATTCATGCAAACAGTGAAGCAAGGCAGATCCTGAAACTATATGCATAGCTACTAAATTTGTATGCCCAGAAGTCTACAATTTATGCTCATTCGAACTGGGTAGCAGCTGTAGACGTTGCCCTTTCCACTCAAAAGAATTAACATTGGCTCTACAATCATAGCTGGAACAATTGTCAAATTGCTATGGTCTACCCAATATGAGGTGGAAAACATCCATATCCAAAATATCACATAAGACGTCACAAACGTATTGTTTGCCGATTGAAAAGGTTACTCAACACATTTATGTAACCACAATCTCCATATATTTCCTTACCCAGCATATTTTATAGGGATGAGGATTTTTTATAGTTTTGAGCTGAAGGCTTCGGACAACCGACCTAGAGATTATGTTTTTAGTTCACCCACTATCGATGAGGAGATCACAAACTTTCCCATTAATGATGCACCGTGTTCTGAAAATGGCATTACGCTGTGAATTAATCATTTGTTGAGGAGCTAGCAAAGGTTTTTCCATAACACAAACCAAAGGTTCTCCCTCATCACCTATCAGGCCCTCTGTTTCTCCAACCCCTTCTAATTCCGGGTTGATGGTTTCACTTCCTTCTTTAGCTTCCATTATATGTGCTTGCCCTCTTTGAGGGCATTCGTTAGATTTATGACCGGGTTGGAAACAACAGAAGAGTGTAAAGCTCTTAGCATATGGGTTTTCTTTAGCTACAATTTTAGTCATGGGTTAGAATTTGTTATCGGGATTAGCTTGAGTTCATGAATGAACAACTTGACTGGATGGATTCACAACATTTGGGTACTTGATAACAAGTGAGCTATTTTTGTTGGCTACAATGGGTAGTTCCTTGAAATGTCGCCGACTATAGGTGTTTCTAAATTGGCGTTACTAATGCATTTCAGCTTTCAATGCAAAATTTATAGCCTGGGATAGTGACCATACTGAGTTCAATTCTAATTTATCTTGTATGCTATTCTTGAGACCGATATAATGAGCTACCATTTGATTTGGGGGCTCATTAAGATTATTTCTCGCACTCAATCTATGAATTTCTTCAGTGTACTCACTTACGGATTGAGTTCCTTGTATACAATGCTGATACCTCATATATAATATCTGCTCAAAATCTATAGGAAGAAAATGTGCTCTCAATAGTTATTTCATCCGAATCCAACTACGCACTTGGCCCTTACCTTTTCGTTGTCTCATTTATAGTAGTTGTGCCCACCAAATACTAGCTTCTCCTCTAAGTCTACAAGTGACATATTTCACTTGTTTGTTGGGCTCGATTTTCATATGTTCGAAGAATTTTTCGACAGCCTTTTCCCACTCTAAATAATCCTTTATATGCAAATGCCCATAAAAAATAGAACATCTAATTTCACTCTAAATTCTCCTGAACATTGTCAATAATGCCCAGGACAACGATGCTTGAAATGTTCTTGATGAATTTCATTACCTTCATTCTCTTCATTTGAATGCGCCAGATCCCTCCTGCGGAACTGTCGGGTATCATCTTCAGAGTTTGATACTTCATGGTTTTGCACATACCCTCTTTGCACATTTCGGTCAAGACCCATTTCTTCGTAACTAGTATGGTTGCCAGTGCAGTCGCTCGGTGATGTGGTTGAGGCGGATTCCTCATCTGTGTTAGATGTAAATCGTGGCGTATTTCGACGGAGAAATGTCGAAAATCTGCAGATATTTCCTCGATCTGCAAAGTGAGGTTTTCTTGATTTTTCCTTTAGGTTTCAAGGCTCCAATCATCGTCGGCAGCCGGTTCCTTGCCACAATCCGCCATGCTTCCAGGAGTAGGCTCTGATACCAACCTAATGCAACTACTAGAAGAAGAATAGCAGACAAACAAGAAAGAAATAAAGTTTCCAATAGAACAATCCTGTAATTTGATATATGAAAAAGGCCGCGTCCTCCTCTTTACCTACTAATATATATTTTCTATTTCTATCATATTTTGTTAAAGCTATTACTGGTATAACAACTAAAAAGTAGTAATAAAACCAAAATAATAGAAATGGTACTAGCGTGGTGAAAGTTGAAGTGGAGGTAAGATGTCCTGCGTCTTAACGTGCTCTATTCATCAACTTGCTCTGCATCAATACATTTCTTCATCACCTTTTTCCCTTTGCTGCCACGAAGCCCTCTTTGCTTTCTTCGGAATCCTGAAGGTTTGCTATATATTTATTTATTTTTTTCTTGAAGGCGCAGTAATATTTTTTTTTAAATTTTGATAATGCATGAAGGGCAACCATACGAGGAGCCAAATTAGCATAACAAAATTCCCAACTCCTGACAACCTGCTGCTAATAGTATATTCAGAGAAGGTTTTACAATTGAATTACACTAGATGGTATGGCGGATATTTATGCTTGAGGCAAATATTGAGTTTGCGGTGGATGAAATATAGAACTACATGGTAGTGAGATGGAAAAAGAAGGAGAAAATGATCAAAATGGTCCCTCAACTATTTATGAAAGATTAAAATAGTCCTCAACTATATTAAATCACCATTTTTGTCCCTCAATTTCTTAAAGAGAAACCAAAATAGTTGCACCATGAGATTATTTTGATTTTAAAAATTTGAGGGATCAAAATTATCCTTTAATATAGTTGAGTGTCATTTTGATCCTTCATAAAGAGTCAAAAGACCATTTTGATCCTTTTCTCAAAAAAAAAAAAGGGTTAATATTTGAATATCAAGGATCCCTTTACATGGCTCAGCATTTTTAGAAATGTCATTATATGTTTCTCATGTGATCCAATGAGTGAACACCATTTATTTGGCGCATGATATTTTTTAATTTCATCCGGGAATCAAGTTGGTAATTCATAATTGCAACCACTAGTTGGTAATTCACATTAACTACTAACCTGCAAATGGTGTTCACATTAAATGGTGACGGGCATATGCTGAGCTATTTATGTCGTGTGCCTTCTATAAATTATCAGTTACGCTATTCTTTTCATTGTTATGTGTTCGTTAGCATTATACTTCGGGTCTTCATGCACATTGATTCTTTTTCTACCTAATTTTTACAATTTCTTGTGTAGGAACTTTACTTATAATGAGAACAAAGATCCATTCTATGTGTTCTCTCTCAGACTAGCATTTTCAATGCAAATTATGGGCTTTTCAGTCAGGATTTTATCCTCATTGTTGTGGATCCAGATGTACAGATTGGGTCCATCAAATGGGGACAGTGTATCCTATCACGAAGCATTTTATCGGAGGAGTTTCTTAAATCCGCCAACTGAAGATATGGCTAGACAATGTTCAGACAATATTTTTGGCAGTTATGTTCGTATCGCATCTCCTTATACACCACTTTTCGATGATGCTCAAGATAAAGGAAATGCTTCTGAGGTACTCATCTGCCACATATTTAGTAATTAAAGCTTTTTTTTTGTATATGTAAATATAAACATGTTCAACTATTTTTCTGCTAACTTCTACAATTATAACATGCTCAGTCATATCTACTGAATTATACACTTTCCACGTCCCAATATTTTTGTCCTAAAATTCCTTTTTGCACAAAAAAGTCATAACTTTTGCCCTACTCTATGGCACTGGTAAAGCTGAAACTGCTCAAATAAAAAATTGCATGATAGTCTTTTAGACCTTAAGAAAAAAATCAAATCCTCGATTTTCTTTATGCATTGCATTCTCCATCTTTCGCTCTATTTTTTTCATTTCAACTAGTGTCTCCTTTTAAATTGTGGTGATATTTTCTGTTATTTTAGTCAATTCAATGATTGTGTATAAATTGCTCTAGGTTTTAATGAACTGTCCAACCTATCATAACGATAGGTTAACCTGTTCTCTAATTTAACCAGATTTAAATTTTCCTACTAATACTACGGTCCATCATATTTAAAGTTCATAACTTGTCTTTTATGGACTTTCTAAGCGCCAATCTTTATATTTCTCTATCTTAGAATATGATGGAGAACTACAAGTTTGTATTCGTTGGAAGTATGGAGCAAATAAATGATCCGAGTTATTTGGGTTTCATTATTGTGGTTATATTTCTTTTGTTTATTTCAATTATAATTTGTTTGGAATATGCCTATGAGAACATGTGTTTTCTCTATTGGTATGATTTCCTTGGCTTGATCCACCTCATATTTTGCTAGGTTCAAGCTGTTGCTATTGATTTTGTAATCTGAAAGATCATTACGTATTTACGTGTTAGACTTAAACAATTTTCTAGCTATTCAATTGGGCTGCTTTGTATGGATAAGTATTAATTGCAATTGATTTATCTTTTTGAAGTTGTGCGGCTATTGTAGCAGGGTTTGGCCATGTAGTTTTTTGCAGTTGGGACAGTGTTTCTTTCTTAAGGATTTGGTCTTGGTTGTTACCGAAAGCTATGGACTGTTCTTTATAACATATCCATAAGCGGTGGACCTTATAGGCGGCTCTTGTAGCGTATGTTTTCTCAATAGATTTTATTTTGTGTGCTTACATCGTAATTGGGTTTTGGAGAGAGATTTATGCATGGATGTATGATTCTTATTGACTATAATTATTGGAGTTAGTGCTCGGGTTTAAGGAATCGACCTTAGAATTGGATTTTTATAATATTGATTTATTAAGGCGTGTAAAAAGGGTTTCCCAGTTCGTGTCAACTTTGTGTGTTTGATTGGATGTTAATTCCTTCGCATATTGTACAAGTGTTACTGTCATTTTTTAGGGGTAGATATCTTTTTGACCAAATGTAAGGCCTGATAATTTTATATATTTGGCAATTTCTTACTTCTCTTTTCTTTTGCTTAATTTGATGTTAGATTTTGCAAGCATATTTGATTTTGGTTAAATCTATCAAAATTGAATTTCTTTTTGGCTATATGAATCTTAACCGATTTGAGGTTTTTTGGAGCTTTTAAATTTTTTACTGAATGTCATTTGAATCAATCATAAAATTATTATTTGACCTGAATTTTTGTTAACTTTTCAGTTTACATAAAAAGGATAAAAATTATTGTTTCAATTGGTGGTTTGTAGAATTGTGAAATCCTAAAACTGATTTTTGTGGTTTCATACATTGGAATATTTAGTTGCATTAGATACTCTAAACCCTCCAATGTTCTACATCATGATGTTCATCATATGAGAAATCAAATCAAATTTCATTTAAGTTGATTATGATCAGATTTTTAGTGAATTCAATAATAATAATGTAGAAGCTGCTTTGGATTTTAACGAGCTACCCCACTTATTCTTTGCAGTAGTCTACCTCAAATTTTACCAATATAATTTTGCTTATTAAAACTACGACCATTTTGAAACTTCTTAACTTCAATTTTGTCTGTAACTTTTAATAAACTTTTTAATTGCTAGTATTTACATTCTCTCTTTTCATGCCAGAAGGTTGATAAAATGAGAACTCGAATCAACTCCTATGTTAAATTTAATTTATTTCGGATATGTTTGTAATAATTTTCTTAAACTATGTTTCTTTGGTGTGTTTTTTAGCTTTTTTTAATAAATTTAGTTATTATTAAAATACTAAAAGATAAATTTTAAGTGTTTTGAATGTTCTTAAAAATAACTATCATTACTCGTTGTCGCCACCAGTTGCCACTACTAACATTCACAACTATTGACCTCAACTACTACTACATTTACCACTGCGGCACTGCCACCATTGGCGATCACCCCGCCGTTGTCGCCTCGTTGGCCATCGTTGCCATGCTGCCAATAATTATCATTGATACTGTTGCCATTATCACATAAATAAATAAAAATAATTTTTTTAAGATATCAAGCATGTTTTATTTCTTATTAAAATATGAATTAAATAAATTAAAAAAAAAAAGACAACAGTGATCTCAAATGGCTCCTTCGTTAATAGATGTTTGCTTGCTCTGCTGATTTGTTTATCTATGTTCTAGTTAAGCATAGAGAGGACCATATTTCCAATTTATATTGTTACTTAAAAATGATGAACAAGAAGATTAGAAGTATTTGTGGTTTTATTTTTTTAAGATAACTCACAAACAGAACATTGATATTCAGCAAATGATCTCTATCTGAAGTTTGACTAAGCTTTTAAAAAAAGAATTATGGATGATTGCATTGTTCTTAATTTGCGTTTTTGCTAAAAAGCTTTGCTTTGTAGATCTTCCTTCTTTACAGGCGTTTGTGTATATTGCAAATCTAACAAAATAACTGAATGCGCCAGGGAACTTTTTATTTTAGTTTTGAAAAAGATTGATCTAGTTACGTATTAAACATTGAAAAGAATTATTTAGATGATGATATAATTTCTAAAGTTAAAGCTATATTATTAAAATTGAAAAGTGTATTCCTGGAGAAATTAAAGTAAATTTTATAAAACTACAATTAGATTAGCTATTGATATGTATTTGAGTGTTAACAGTAAAAATTCACTAATAATTAAGTTGAGCATGATGAACATAAGAATATTGGACATGGAAAACCTATGAAGGATGGAAGATGTATTGATTATATTAGATGAATGATTATAGTTGAATCTACTAGAGAAAAGTTATTGAAAATATATTTTGGTGGTTCGAACTTGTACAAGGGGAAAAAATGCACTCACTAGATGATTAGATAAGATTAGTGTCAACATATTAGGAAAGAGAAATGGGTAGAATTAAGTTAACATGAATAGAAATTGTTCAAAAAGATTGACGAAGAATAGTTTTAATATCAGAGTGCAACAATTTAGTAGGAACAAATGAAATGAGCAAGTGAAAAAAGATGACTCATAGAGTAGACCCCTAGTAGTTGGGATATGACTAATGATGGTGATGATATAATATTGAAAATATTGATATTTTCTTTTTTGAGTTTCAATTATATTTATGGTTGTGTTGGAGTGATTTAAATCATACAATATTTCAAATGCATGGATTTTAAGTTTTTGAGTGTTTGGTTTACTGTAAAATAAATTAAAGCTATTTCAATAGGGGCTTTGAATACATCAACCAATTCATTTTTAATGTATTTGGAATTCGTCCAATTCGGGCTAATTCTAAATAGTAAATACATCATATCATGTAATAAGACCTTGTTGCTCACACGGTCATGTGATCTCACCACTCACGACACTCACATAGTGTCACCAGTCTTACCATCCCCATGTTCGCGCCACCTTACTAGCAGCATTACTGACTCCTTGTGTTTATGCCCTCATCGGCATAGATCTTTGCCTCCAGCTTCCACTATGACCGCTGTAACCCCCCGTTTGCCTCCACAACCACATGTGACCCACTTAGGCCTCACTGTCAGTGGTGAGCCCTCAATTTGCGATTTTCATTTACTTCGCAGCAATCAAAATACCAAAAAATGATATCTTAGAATTACTTTATAACAAACCAAATATTACGAAGTATTTCAAATACATTGAGTTTATTTTACATTCTATTTAGAATGCATCTGAATTTTAAATACTTATGACTAAACAACCCCTTAGATACTTTCTTATCGAAAGTTATATCTATTACTTCTGATATATCTGAGAACATCTCTTTTCTCTATGTATGCTAAAAGATTGATTATGGGCTATTAAAGTGTGATGGCTAATATTCCTGAACATATATACATAAGCAATTCACGTGGATGAGTGTGTAAGTATTGATCTTTGAAACTTGATGAAGTTAATATCTTCTATAAGATTAGCTAAAGATAAGCTCTTTGTTTTGCAGGGTGAGAAACAGAGCAACTTTTGTAATGGTGTTTTGTTATCAGCCTCAGAAGTCTCACAGCATGCATCGTTCAACAGCAAACATTTTCATGTTAAGGATACTAGCAAGGTGGAAACTTTCAGTTCTCCAGTACTTACGATTTTATTGACAAATTGTATCTGAATATTCTTTCATACGTTTTTGAAATAACTTGAAAAGGATGGCTTGTGAATCATATTTTAACATTTAGTATCCACTTCGAAGTGCAGTGCGATGCATGTTGGAATTATTTAATTTCTTTGCGAGAATAAAAAAAGTTTTAGGCCTACGATGTTAAAAGTATTCTTCATAAATTTTTTCGAACAACTCTATCCATGTTACAATAGAGAATATTCTTGGCATGGCCATTATTGCATTTAGGAAGTGAAAATATAGTGCATCTTCAATGGTTGGACTGAGTGATGATCATTGCAGAGGCGTCAAGGCAAAAAAGCAGAATCTTCTAGGGTTTGTGGAATAAATTTCATCAAGGTGGAATTGGCTTGAGGTGGCGTGGAATTGGGTGGTAAATCTCAGGATAGTTGGTAAGTCCTGTCTAATCCAACTGATCAAGGATGCTTTAATAGATCGATATTTAGGAGGGCAGAATTCACCTCGGTTTGATGTTAGATTGGCCTCTATTATACCACATTTCGAATCAAGTGGCGGGCAAAGCAGAACAACCAGGCCTAGATTCAATTCTATTCGAACCGTCATTATGAGATGGAACTGTCATTATCCTATTCGAATCTCATTGTCTGTAGATAATTAGAGCATGAATCTTGACATATGTGGTCAAATCCATGCTGTTAATTTGAATATACTTTTTAAGGCTTTATTAAAGATATTTTGGTCAACTTCTCTGTTTAATTAATTTAATGATGTTTGGCATGCCAGTTGACAACAGGAGAGCCAGAAATGGCAATGATGTGATTCTAGAGTTGTCGCTGAAGATGAGATAGGAGCCTTAAGAATAATATTCAGAGGTAAAGTATAGAACGAGATACTTCTTATAGAAAGTTCCAGGAACTAAGCATCGTGCCAAATGTCTTTGTGGGCGAAGAAAAGCGTCGCTTCTATTGCTGTTAGGAGTGCATAAGAAAGGTTGGAGACGGTGGATGATTACTTGGAGTTGGACGTTCATCCACAAATTTTTAGCCAACTTAATGAGGGCAGCAAAAAAGATGTGAATGGTGAAAAATGGTTGGAGAAAGTAATATATATGATTCAGTCAAGCTCCTGCTATGTTAGTGAGGTTAAGAACAGGGTTGAGATTTCTAGTTTGTTGATTTCTTGCTGTAGAAGGATTCGACTAGCAAGTGAGGAATAGACAAGTAGAAGATAATAGAACAAAAGGAGACAACATATAATGATTTTAAGTGTTTCAACAACATGGCTTAGGTCCATTTGAGAATTTTGACGTTTCTAGAGAAAAAGTAATGCAAACACTCAATCTTCAAACTCTCTCTATAGAATTATAAAGCTTGAGTTCATCTTAATGGGGTGTGTAAAGATCCTTTTGAAGATCAAATAATAGGTATTTGTAGGCAACCTCTATGCTTGAGGCATTGTTAAATTGGATAATGATAAGTGAGCCATGGGTGACCTGATCTGATAGTAGTGGAGGAAGTGGTACACTTGACGGGCTTTGAGATGATCAGATGTTAGGTGATAGTCATTGGACAATCAGATTATTAGAGGGTTGTTTGTTCCTTGAGAGTGATGTAGTAGAGAGATGTGATGTGATAGGAAATATTCTTGGCATGGCCATTGCTCTATACATGAATTGATCATATAGTGCATCGTTAATAGTTGGATTGAGCGGTGATGATTATAGATGTGTCAAGGCGAAAAGATAGAATCTTCTTGGGTTTGAGGAGTGAATTTTGTTGTGTTAGAGGAATAATCTTGATGGATATGCTAAGGAAGATCTTGTCAATAGTTCGTAGGAGCGAAAAATTATGATAAGCTTAGCAAATTGTTTTTCCACCATGACATTGAACAACAGACATTTAGAAAAATATTTTAGATTTATACTTCATTGGTTACACCAAGCAAAATCAAGAATAATCATCAAGAAACAAGTCATAATATCGATATCTATAAAAGGAAGTTACCGGGGAAGGACCCCATACATCAAAATGAACAAGTTCAAAAGGAGAATTACATCTTGATTTAGAAACATTAAAGGACTTTCTATGACTCTTAGCGATTTGACAATAATGACAATATGTTATATGAGATGTAATACATAAAGAAGTATCGTGATTTACTATAGTGCACAGGATGAGGATGTCCTAAACGACAATGTTATATATTTGTAGAAGTCTGTGGACAAAAGAGCTGCAATAGAAGTTGAAGGCTTAGTAGATGAAGGTAGAACATGGATGGGATAAAGACCATCACTTTAAGGTCCCGGGAGGACCATTTGATTTGTCTTCCAATCTTTGATATGATAACCATTAGAAGTAAAAGAGATAAAACAAGAGTTATCCGCAGCTAAACAATGAACTGAAATGAGATTATGAGAAATTTTGGGATCATGAAGAAGGGGAGATAAAGAAAGCTTACGGTGTGTGTGTGGGTAAGAGACCTTGATTTGTATGATAAATGGGAAGAGATTGGCCATTGCCAACAGTAATTTGGTGTTGTCTGAAATACGGTTGAGAATAAATAAAGGTGATTTGAGTTACTTATTAAATGTCAAGTAGTCCCTGAGTCCATATGCCAATCAGCTGGCTAATTTGAGATACCAAAATTTGTAGTTTCAACAAGGCTAGAAATGAGCTGCTGTTGTAGCTCAAATTGGTATGATGCCAGCATTGGAGAGCAGAGTGACCAGATTTTTCACAAATTTGACATTCAATCTAAGGTGGAATGGGACGACCTCCCCTGGTTGTAGATGAAAACTGGCGGCTTGGAAAATTAGCAGAGACAAAAAATTGCGACGATCTCTGTTTTGGTGAACAAAGGCGGATGTGTTATACCCCTACCACAAGATGTAGTTAACACCATTGAAGGTTCAGAAATGTAAACAACTTGAAGTTCTCGAGCAGCTTCATTTTCAAGATTTGTTTCCTCACTGCACAATAAGGAGTTGAAATCATCCAATGTAAGGGGTTGAAGGTTAGTTCCTATCGCTGTTTTTGAATGCCTGATAGGATGAAGGAAGTTTATGAAGAGCATATAATATAATGTCTTTGGGATCCAAAGGACACCCTGCAGCAATTATAGTGCCTACTTTCAATTTAATTTCTGATAAATATTGCTACGTAGTTTTATTATTTATTGATATATGATGCAATTCATTTTTCAACTGAATTATGCGGGAACAGTTGGTAGATTTAAGTATTTTATCAATTGTATTCTATATTTTAGCACATGATTCAAGGTTAAAAGTATAAGGCATCAATGATGCAAAGGCTGTGGAAAATACTGTGACTGTGAGATTTTGATCAACAAGCATCCAATTGGAATAATGAAGATTAGGAATTGCTTCACGAGCTGCAGTACTTATCTTTCAAGAAGGGTAAGCAATTGTGCCATCCAAATGACCTTCACATCCATTTGCTCGAAACATCTTAAGCGTTTGAGACCTCCACGTGAGGTGATTGTCAAGTGCTAGTTGAACTATGATTACATTTTTAATGGAATACATAAAAAATTTAAGTTATGGAGGAGTAGGTGAACATCCGGCCGAAGGAGCAACCTTTATACTAATGCTCATAGAGGTTTTCAAAGTCATGATGTAAACAAGCAGGAGGACCTTCAAATATGAATGTCATGAGTCTTATTTTGGCTCTAATATCATAAAAAGATTGTTGTAGAGAGAATTAGACTTCATACCTTGCTGATGAACTAGATGTTCTTGAATTCAGCTTTCATGCATGCATATCAAGAAATAACAGAGAACCGAATATGTCGCATGGTTCTCCTGGTCGGTATGATGTGTCTTCAATTGTTGTAGTTGTCAATTCAAAGTGGTAGCCCTTGATTTCGACGTATAGGACATCAGTAAGGGTACAAACATCCAAGATTGAAATGATTGGCTCTTTATTTAAGCCAACAATATAAAATGATGATGATGGCATAATCAGGAATTACTTGTTGATTTTTATATGAATTTTGGGAAGAGAAAGCCAGATCAAATTAGTATTTTCAGGCCTAAAGCGAGTAAGTCTCGATCCAACCAAGTTCTGAATGTCAAGAGTGGATAAGATTATTGAGGCTTGCGACTGTCATGATGAACGAGTGGTCCTCTAAGCTTATGCTGATTATTGCACATAATTCACATGTAATGGTGAAAAATATACAGTGTGCATAAGTGCTTACGAGCCTCTATAGATGACCCGTTGTGCACTCAATATATCACCTACGGGCAACTACAAAAAGACTACGACAAGCATGAGCTTCTATGAGCTGTCATATAAGACTCGACAAATATTGTGCGCACATGCACTATAATACGTATAAACACAAACATAAAGAAGTGTATATGCAATTATACACCAGCATGGGCACCGGCGAGCGTGTTATTGGTACACATGTGATGTCTAGGGATGTTGTGTGGGTCGAGAAATGAACTTAAGCTCGAGTCCAATCCTTCTATGTGACGGGATAGAATTTGACATGGCTCAAACTGTTAAACAGACATACGGTCGTGATATCGACCGATATATTTAATTAATGCGTTCATATTAGGCCTTTAAGGCCCTTGATAAGAAAGATTCATCGATAAAAATATACAACCGACAAAGAACTCGATCCTCTGATGGCAAATTTACATAGTCGACAAGGTTCAATCCACAAATGGAAGTAACCCCATACACCTCGATGATGGTTGTGTTGACAAAAAAAACTCAGGTGTAGGGGTTAATTCTAAATATTCCAAATGCCACTCAAACACCCACCAAATCCAAAATCCGAAAATTGAAAAATCCAAAATTCCAAAGTCCAAAATATTTAAAATTGAAATCAATCATCAAACGTTTAAAGCAAAATCTATCTACCCTCCACAACAGTTTGCCGAGGTGAACAAATCTAAAAATCACTTTAGCTCACAAAGAGCTAGTGTCCGGTCGAGAATATCACTAGGATTCATTCTCAAACCATCTCATGCTAGTAAGAACGTGACATGTGTCCTCTAACTGACGGTTTTGCCGCCAAATGGTACCGTGGTTAAACGGTTATGATCGGGCCCCTCTAAACGGGTTGGTTTGCTGCCAAATAGCACCACTAAATTGCAGTCATGACCAGAGCTCGTATGCTCCCCAATGACATCAAACCATTGATATATGAATCAATATTATATAATCGATAGGGCACAAAGTCCTCTGTTGGTTCGACTACCTCCTCTGTCTAAGTAGACTATGGACTATGATGGCCCGGGATGATAGAACCATGGGATCTTGATCGGGTCCATCATCCATTCCCCCACCATCCGCTTTAAGTGCAAGATGGTGAAGCTTCTAATTTTAAATATCAAATCTTCAAACTTCCAATATCCAATCCATGTTGTTACTATATGCTAGATACACATCTTTATGTATCTTACTAATGACTAGCCTTAATCGAAAATTCTCTCTTGTCATCAGGAGGGGTAACTAACTATAGAGGCTTGCGCCTATAATAAACCAGAACTTAGATCATAAAGTACTTGCAAAATGAGGGTGAAATATTTGAGTAATGTCTTATTTACAAACCTAATATGCCTTCCCAAAATTTACCCTAGAACTTAGTCTGTTAAAACTCCCCTAAAAGCACAGAGGAGGCCGGGGCGCGAATTTTAGGAGCCCACATAGGGATTGTACAAAACACTATTTTGAAACTTTAATTGTACTACTACATTTTTTTTTTGGATTAAAATTATTTTCTAATTTTAATAAAATAGCTCACTTTTTAAACAATCCTGTTTAAATTTTTCAAAAAAATACCTAAATGTCTAAAATAACTAGCTGTGCGACATATCGAAAGTTACATGGTGAAAGTTTTATGGGTACAAAGTTATCCTTGTTTTTGTAATATGAAATTTTAAATTAAATAAGGAAAATTCCAAATTTTCTTTATTTTTAAAAATTTAGATTGGCATAATGCAACCTTCCTCAAGCAGGACAATTTCCTGAATTGGGGCGACAACAGTAAATGGACTAGAGGCACAAAAAGTTGACTCTCTTACAAGGATTTTCCCTCTCTCCCTATCCGGCTAAAGGGGGTTAATATTTTTGATAAAAATGAAATGAAATGGATTTGGATATTTTTTATAAAAATTTGACCTAGCGCCGCAGAGCTATCTGTTGGAGAGCACAACACCGCAGTGTTAGTTCATTTTCTAAAATTTTGTTAGAGAACTTAATGTCGCAGAGTTCCCAAGGGAAAAATTTCAGATTTTACATGCCTGCACACAAACCCCGGGACCTACTTTAAAACAGATTCAAACATGCTCATACATACATACACATGTAAAGACATGAATGCAAAAGTTTCACTTCATTGCTTTTTACCATATCGGGTCAGAACAAGTACAATTGTGTATGGATTCAATAGGTGTTATAGTTTGACATTAAATTGGCCCTTCCTAGGCCACATTTTGAATCTAGTTGCCTAGTGAAGCAAAAGGTCTGGGCTTAGAATTCAACTATTCCTGACACTTGGACGAATCTTAATAGGTGCATAAAATGAGTTGAAACAACTATTATCCAGTGCATGGGTCATGACGTCTGTGATCATACATGGTATTAATTTGAAAATACTTTTTAGGCATTTATCAAAGTCGATTTGGTCAACTTCCCTTCCAATCATGCATTTTTCCAAGAATTGTCAATGTTTCCATCATTGTATAGACAATATAAGCTTTTTAAAATAATGTTTCTCCGTGGCAATCTATTCCACTTAGAAGTAACGATTCACTCCTAAATAATTCATATTTGGGGAAGTGTATCAAACAACTCCTACATGTAAATTTACTTGGGGGTGTATCATTACTCTTTCACTTAAAGATTAAAATTAAGGGAGTTAAAAAAAAAGGATTTACATACATCACATGCTCAAATCTTTACTATTTATTTATCTAGCACCTAATCCTCACTTTTGCTCACAAGCCACTCAAAATTTTAATCATTAAAAATTCACTTCTGTTCACCACTGTTAATCATTTCATTTATCTACTCGACATTCATCAACTAAAACGTCTATGATGACTTCCACATTGCCTCCATCATTGACCCATCAGCGCCGCTCACAACTCCAGCCTCCTGTTCAACTTGTCCATCTTTTTTCCCACATTAGGTACTCTGCCTAATAAGGTGAAAATAACTGTCTCTTTTCCTTTTTGGTCAACCACTCCACATTCTCTCCCTCATCTCTCATATCTGATATGAGCAACTGTTGACCTCTGTATAATGTCAAAAAAAGAAACAAAAAATCATACATATGCTCTAATGAATCCCGCATATCCCGCAAACCTCGGACTCGACGAATCCAGGAATCCCGTTGAAGTTACTGTGCATTCGGCGCCGCTCGCGTCGTTTCTCCGTGTTTCCTGCGCAAAACCAGCGACTCGCCTCGATCGAACGACTGCTCGTGTCGTTAAATACCGATCCCAAGCCTGTCTCTGCCCCATTCGCAAAAACACACGACACTCTCTGGAATCCCGATCTCCCTCTTCTCCACGCTCGACGCCTCTCGGTTCCCTCTCCGACTTCCTTGCTCTTCCAACCTCCCGTCGACAGAGAGACAGAGAGACAAAGACAGAGAGAGAGAGAGAGAGGCCGAGAGCTCTTACCTGGCCGGCGCCTCCCTTGCCCAAGCTCCCTCCTTCGGCTTCACCTCCCCAGCCGATACCCTCTATCTTTGCCGCAAGAAACTCCTGCCTGATCCAACCCGTTGAAGCCACCCGAAGCCGCCTCCTCCCTTGCCGTTCGACTCCACCTTCCACGACCGTCCCTCCTTGTAGAATCGGAAGTTACGACATTTTGAATCGTTTCATGTTGAAGATCCACTCTCCTAGCCGTTTCTGATGTAATTGTCCATTATATCATTCTTTTTTATTCTTTCTGCATTATTTGATGCCTTCTGTGGTCACATGATTTATAGTGTTTCTTATGGGGGATGAAATCTAAGTACTAACCTTTTTCGTCCATTCTAAAGCTAAAACTCTTCAAAGGACACTGGTTCTATTTAGATCTTTAAGCAGAAGCATCCAGCTTAAAGATGATTCTGACTCGTCGACACAGCATGTAAAATGTTCTGATCTCAGATTCTCATCTATCCAAACAAAGTCTTGCTTGTCCATTTTTAGGAACCTGTGTTTAATACATTTTAATGTTGTTAAGCATGCCATTTAGTTGACATTGATCAAATTTTTTAGCACAAATGATTTGTGTTATTTGTTAGTTTCAGGAAATAAAAGTTTTTTTTCCTCCAAAAGTTGAAACATTTACGTCTACTGTTTTCTACTGGAATGCAAGCAGATAATGCATATCATGCTTCACACAAGTTATTCAAACTATTGTTTATATGATGATTTTTAACATTCTTGATAGGTGTTTTAGTGTTTCACCTATGATGCACTGACAATTCTCCAGTTCTCCTCAAAGAGGAGTGTAGTGTCTGACACATATCCAACATGACATGTGTCCGACACTCTGACATGTATTGCACACACCAAAAATGTGTCCGATTAAAAAAAATGTTAAATGTAAATTGGACATGCGTATCTTAAATATTTTATAATTTTTTTAAAAGGCGTATCTTAAATACAAATTTGATGCTCAATGCTAGCAATTTCTACACACACAATTTGACATCTCATCTTTTTCCAACACTGTCTCAATATCAACGACCAACGTGCTCTCAACATCGACGATAAATGTCCTCTTAACACTGACGCCCAATATTTTTTGCATAGCATCAATGCCTGACTCTTGACAACATTATCATCTCCTCTAGATGACTGATAAATGGCATCGACGCCCGACTCTCGAAATCCTAATATTAATCATTTTAAGCTCAAATTCTAGTTAAATGACTTATTATTTTAAAATTATTTTTAACATTATACTTATTTAATTTTTATACACTATTTTTAAAATATAAAACTATAATATTGTGTTCAATCTATGTCCATGTCCTATATTTTAATAATTAATGTGTCTCATATCTGTGTCATGTCGTATCCGTGTCGCCGTATATATGCATCATAGTGTTTCACATATTAATCATTCACTCTGCACTTTGTCTGCATAAAATGAGAAATCTCATCATAATAATACTTCATATTTACTTAGTTACATATGGTAATGTCCTTAATAGAAGAAAAAACTAGAGCAAACCTCCGTTATCTTCAGCCCCCATCTATTTGCTTCTCATAACCACTTCAAACGAAACATAACAGATAACTAATGGGTTTTTATTTATCAGTGCAACCATGTTTGTTATGAATCAATACTTAGTATCACCAATCTTTTCTCGCAACATCTAAGGTTTCGTTTTGGACGGCTTTCTTACTGCTTCTTAAAATAATTTTTTAGTACAAAAATTTTAATTTTTGTACTAAAAAGTTGCTTTAATAAGCAGTAAGAAAGTTGTCCCAAACAAAAATTGAATCAACTTAGTGGTGGGCATCACTGTCAACCTATTAAATGGGAGAGTTTTTTTATTGTTTCTTAAAACAATTTTTTAGTATAAAAATTATACTAAAAAAGTGCTTTAAAAAACAGTAAGAAAACTGTCCCAAATGAAACCTAAGCTTTAACATTATGTTCTAAGTCTTGCCCAGTTATTAAAAAAAATGTTATATAGACCTACATAACTTCATATTTTGTAGCAAAAAATTGAAATTCTAAACACTTCAAGAATATTACAATTCCCATGCAATTAAGGTTTCGTTTGGGACGACTTTCTTTCTACTTCTTAAAGGAGCTTTCTAGTATAAATTTTTAATTTTTATACTAAAAAGCTGCTTTATGAAGCAATAAGAAAGCCGTCACTAACGAAGCCTAAAGTCTTCATCTTCAACCTGGTATAACTTTTGCACAAATTGAACATAACAAGATAAAGGCACTGAACATAATTGCAACTCAGGCAAAAGACCGACATGGCTAAGATTCCAGACCTCTATGTCTTGAGCAGCTCATAGATTGCTCATAGTTTTAAGCCTGCCAATTCTCCCTCCTTTTCTGTAAGCAGCAATGGACTTACCAGTCGATTGACAATTATCAGAAACTCCGTTAATTTCTTCTCTCCAAATAAAAGAAACAAGAGCAGACACAATAAAGAGAGAAAACCTTTTTGAGTCATGTAATGCTTTTATGCAGAACTAGCTTTCAGAATTTGAAAGAAACCTCAAATAGGTAGTAAGAATATTTTCCTTAAATTTTTATCTTTCATTAAATGATTGAATTATGAAAATTTTTACGTTTTGATACGCCACCAAAAATCGTCACCGTCGAGCATGAATCTCGAGGCATATTTAAGACGGAAACTTTCAAAATTAAATTTGGGATCATATGAACTCCAATTTCAACAAACTTATAATCAAATTGAATGTATGGAAGAGACGAACCCAACGACACTAAAATCGGTCCGATTTGAACCGAAATTGGGAGCCCGAAGCTTATTTGGAAGTTTCAAGGCTAATTTGGATGACCAAATAATATCCAAATATGACGTCCTTATAGTCAAATCAAGCGTCCCTGCGAGACAAATCCAGAGAGCTCAAGATTGTTGAATTCCGACATCAGTAAGGCAGATGAATACTTGCAAATTGCTCTATGATCAGGGGGATCAATATGGGTCATTCGATAAAGCACTTCAAATCTATCCAGATCTTCTCCATATTTATGAGGCAAGCCACTCTAAAAAATCTATAGATAGACTCCACTCTCTACATGAGGAGGGCTTGGAGCTTCGATCTTTTGTTGGAGATTGGAGAGAACTCTGAGGATTCAAGAATCTCCTTTGACTTCCACCGCACTCCACCCGACCATCGTCAAACAACCATCGGGCATCAGACTTCCACCTGGTCGTCGACGGCCACTAAACTATCTTCCGGCCACTGACTAATACTGGACTTCCACCTGGTAGCCGATCGCTGTTAGATTTCCTCTCAATCATCGTCAAACCACCTTCCGGCCGCAGACCACCCTGGACTTCCACATCTGTTAATCATTGTCGGACTTCCGTCCAACCGTCTTTGGTCCACCACCCGATCACCTACTACAATCGGACTTCCACCTGTCCTCTGATCGTCGTTGGACTTCCACCCGAATATTGCTGACCTTTCGCCAAATCATTGTCGGACCATCGCCCGGCAGCAGATCGCTTCCAGACTATCGCCTGGTTGTCGACCATTGTCGAACTTCTGCCCTACTATCTTCAGGCCACCACCTAGTCGCCGACTACTGTCAAACCGTCGTCTGACAGACGACCACCACCAGACCACCACACGATCTCTCTAATAATCGTCGCCTCTGACTACAGTTCCTCCGACCACTATCACCCGCCTTTTGACCTCCGTTACCTCCGGATTATGGTCCCTTCGTCCACCTTCACCCATCGACTAAGGTCCCATTGACCATCGTAGCTCGCCGACTATTGTCCCTTTGACCACCGTCGTCCGCCAACTACGGTTCCTCCGACCTCTTATCTCCCGCCGACTATAGTCCCTCCGACTTCTGTCGCTTGCCAACTACAATCCTTTCGACCATCATCGTCCGCCAACTATGATCCTTTCGACTTCCATCGCCTCCGGACTATGGTCTCTTTGACCACCATCACCCGCTGACTACGATCCCTTTGACTGCTGACAACTCTTTTACCACTATTGTCCGCGGACTACGGTCCTTGCGACCTCCGTCACCCACCTACTACAGTCCCTCGGACCGCCATCACCCGCCAACTGCAATCCCTCCGATCAACATCGCCCTCCGACTATGATCCATCTGACCTCCGTCTACTATTAACTACAGTCCCTTCGATCACCATCACCTGTCGACTATGGTCCCTTCGATTGTTTTCAGAAACGGGATGGCCATCTTGTTGATCTTAGCCTCTATTGATGGGATATTATTATTAATTATGATTAGCATTTCAGTTTATATATTCTTAATGATCATTATTATGATTTTCTCTTTATTTTATGATGAATAATCAAGAAGGTATTGTGGTGGACTGGTAGTAGAAGTCGGAGGACCTTAGAAAGCGAAATTCGACCGCAAACAAACTGTAGCTTTGAAAGGTTAAATGGCTTTTTTTAATTTTTAATTTTTTTTTACACGTTCCACCTCTGAATCTTATATATTTACAATTTTATTTAACAACCTTCTCGAATGAACGGATGAACCGTCACTTAGTCGAATGGACTTGAGTTTGGCTGCTTTTAATTTCGAATGTTTTTATTAAATTTGAGCGATGAAAAAAAGTTTTTGATAAGAGTGATACGTCATCACAAAATTATCTTGATTGGGCACAAATCTCGAGGCAAAATCAGTTCAGAAACTTCAAAAATTAATTTTGGGAGCATATGAACTCCGATTTCAGCGAGCTTACAGTCAAACTGAGCGTCTCGGAAATACGAACCGAACGACACTAAGATCAACCCAATCCGAGCCCAAATGAGTCCGAATCAAGAGCTCAAAGCGCTGTTGGAAGGTTCAAACCGCAATTTGAGTTACCAAATGATCTCCGATTTTGACGAGCTTATACTCAAATCGAACGGCTCGACGAGATGAATCCAACGAGCCCAAGATCATCAAATTCTGACATCATTAAGGCCTTCAAATGACCAACGAATGGTGCATGATCAAAGGATTCGATATCGGCCGTCCATTCAAACCACTCCCAATTCGCCCTTGATCTCACGCCTATTTACGGGCTATGCCACTCCAGAAAAACTATAAATAGAGCCCTCATTCTACACAAAGGGGACTCAAGTGAAGAGAGAGAAGAAGAAGAGAAGGAGAAGGAGAAAGGGAATAGGAGATTCCTCACCTCCTCGACCACAGCCGCCGGAGCTCTTCCTGCCGCCTGAAGACGCCGGAGCTCTTGCGCTTGAATCAGG
>NW_021318839.1:127799-155200 GCF_001605985.2 Dendrobium catenatum | reverse complement strand
TATTCATATCAAAATATGTTTTATATATATATATATGAGTGCGCGAACTACAATAACCAAATAGTGAGGGGGCAAAACGACAATCTGAAGACTGCAAATTTGAAAGAAATTTCAATGTAAATTGACGTCTACGAGTGATGAGGAAGTTAGGAGGAAGCTCCGTGTTTCCTCGCGAACTTTTTGATCTTTTATCCGCCACCAAACCTTCCTGTCTCAGCCCATTGGAGCTAACCCTCGCTGAATTCCTCCCTCAGGTAATCTATTATCCTCCCCAATGCTTTTGATTCAACTTTTTTCTTCTCTAGTTTTTTAATCAATTTTAAATTTTCGATTAGATTGGGTGACCCGTATCGACGCATCTGCTATTCAATCCGTTCTTATCCAAATAGGTTTTGCCTTGATTTTTTGGTTCTCTTTTCTCGAAGTTCGGATGGATTTATATGGTGAACTTCGATCTTGAGGGTTTTTTTCACTGTTTCCTCGCCGGATGAGAATCGTATGTTTCTCCTTTCCTTCCATTTGGATATTACTTTTTTCGGCCGGTTTCTTGGTGGCTAATGGAGTGGATATACTTTTCTTAGTTTTATGGGTTAGAAATTTGAATGCTTTCCTTTGTTGCTTTTTCTTAACTCTTTCGGCGATTTTCTTTTTCTTTTTTCCTAGTTTGTGAAGTAAGCTGTCGATTTTATATATCATGGTCTTTGTTATACGGCTGATCCGAGTTTTTCTTGGGACTTGACCTTTTATGATTGATTCGTGCTATTTTTTGCACTTCTTAGCTGCTGAAGCTATTGATCAAGAGGTGAAGAGGAGGATCCTAAGATGGATGATGCTATTTTTGCTAGATATTGGTGTCATATGTGTTCGCAAATAGTGAACCCAGTTATGGTGGTGGAGCTCAAATGCCCCTTCTGTGATAGTGGGTTTGTGGAAGAAATGGGTGGAAGGGAAGTACCTGGAACTGAAGCCATCGGATCTTCGAGAGCCCTTTCTCCTTGGGCTTCTATCTTGCTAGAGTTGATGGCTAATCCTTCTCACCATCAGCATGACCAGAGGAACTCGATCAGGGATGGTTATGATGACTCTGATCTGGAGCGTGAGCTGGAACCCGACATGTCGAGGACGCTTAGGGAGTTGGAGGAGGATAGCATGAGGATTAGGAGGGAGGAAGAGGAGGATGAGTCGGATATCGATCGTGAATTGCAGTGGATTGTGCGGAGGAGGAGGCGTAGCACAGCCATACGTCAACTGCTTCAGAGCCTTCGTGAAGATTTTAGGTCAGAATCTGATGACATTGAGAGGCATAATGAAATAGAATCGGACTGGGAAAGTGAGAACGTGGTCCTGATTAATTCTTTCAATCAGGCGATCGTTCTTCAAGGATCCTTCGATTCTGATCAGTTCCAGAGCCAGGGTTCTGATAACACTGCTTTGGGTGCCTCCATTGGAGATTACTTCATTGGATCACGACTGGATTTGCTTTTGCAGCATTTGGCAGAGGATGATCTAAACAGATACGGTACACCACCAGCCAAGAAAGAGGCTGTGAATGGGATGCCTATTGTGAAAATTGTGGAGAAGATAAACTGTCCAGTCTGTTTAGATGAATTTGAAATTGGAACTGAAGCTAGAGAAACGCCATGTAAACATAAGTTCCATAATGAATGCATTTTACCATGGTTTGAGCTCCATAGTTCCTGCCCTGTGTGCAGATTTCAGTTGCCTGCAGATGAAACAAAGCCTTCCAGTGGGTCAGCTGATGGCAGTAGGACAGAGGTATTTGTCAGGGGTGGTGGTGTTAGAGGTAGAAGGAATAGATCCAGGTCTTCTGCCTCATGGCCTTTCGGCGGCTTGTTCTCATTTTCAGGTTCGCAGAGCGATGTAAATTCTTCTCCATCCCCAACAACTTCATCATCTACGTCTGATCACAACAATCCTGCAGATGAAAATTAAAATGCGCTTCCTTTAATTCCATTTCTTGCTTACTTTTGCTGTAGTCCACTTGATATATGGGATTATGAATGTGAAGTGATTCAATATTTCTATAATTGCTGCCTGGCTTGTATTTGGAGGGATATGTTTGGCTGAGATGAATTTAGCTTTCTCATGCCCTTGCAGTTTCCTTCAATAATAGTTGGCTGGTGTTGAGAAATTAAGGCTATGTTTGGGACGGCTTTCTTATTGCTTCTTAAAGTAATTTTCTAGTATAACAAGTTTTAATTTTGTATCAGAAAATAGCTTTAAGAAGCAGTAAGAAAGCCGTCCCAAACGAAGCCTAAGTTGTTGGGGTGGCGACCATTACATGGTTTGTGAATCTAGCTTTCCTCCCTATTGCTTTCGAAAGCTGGTTGCGGGGGCTTTTGTGTGTTTTTGTATATATTGCTTCAGACAGGAATTTCTTGTTATCATAAGTTAATGTGTTTTATACTGCATTGCTTTCTTGGCGGATACTATCTGAATGAAAACATGAATTTCATCTTGGGATCAATATTGGAGTCGCACTGTTCACCCGTCATTTGCTTTGTTTTGTTTTGTTTTTTTATTCGGAAATTATATAAAATGAAGTATGGGAAATAATATATTAGGATTTTTTTTTGTGTTTGAAAATGGAGTTCGATTGGAGACAAGTTATTGCATTTTGATGTATTATTTTATTTTGGAGTGAAAATTAAATTTTTCGGTGGAGATGCCCTTGTGAATATTGAAGTTATTCAAATTCCTTTAGCTTCTCTATTAAAATTAGTGCCGAGCATTAATTTTTCCCTGGCTCTAAACGCTTTCAAAGCTGCATTTTTCTAACCTAAATTATCCTAAACTCCTCAGTTTTGGACAGTTTCCTGCACTTCCTTCTCTGACCAGACACAGAAAGCTCAAGCCTCAAAGGGAGATTTTATTATCTCCATTTGAAACCTCTTCACACGCCATAACTGTTTATGAAGACTTAAAGTATATATATTTCAACATATTTATTATTATCAACAAATCTCATTACGGAAATCCTATCAAGCAATGTGATGCCATTTGCTAACCTTGACTTTCTCCCCTAGTTTTGAATAAGAATTTATGAACATCCAAAAGCTATTTTGTGGCTTTGCTTGTGAAATTCAAAAGCTGGAAAGATACCTTCATCAATAAAATATTTTTAAAAATAAATTAGTCTAGTTATTTCATGAAGTAACACATTCATTTTCCTGAATAGAGAGTGCATTATATTATTCATGAAATAGTTATATTATCAAAAATTTAATATAAAATCTGATCTATTTGATCTATGAAAAAAAATGCCATGATTGCTTCATTTTACCTTGGTTTTCAAATAGATGAAGCAGTTGTGAATGAGGAGAATAAAGGTGGGCTCATTTTGAAAATAGATAAATTTTGAAAGAAATTTATGATAGAATATCATAATATTTTTATCAGATAGATCTATTTTTATGACACTTCATAATTATATGAATTAAATGTTATCCTCTTAAATATTAGATATTAACAGTTTAGTATCAGACAATACAATTAAACTATGAGATATTATGAAGTGTAATTTTGATATAAATTTCTTTACAAATATCTAATCAATCAGTTATATGTGTTTAATAGGTTAATTATATTATCTAATAATTTAGTTGTTATAACCATTTGACAATGCGTTATCTAACGAGATTGTCGACTTCTCTGATTCTCTGTCACTAATTCTCCAATCTCTCTCTTTTGTTTGGAATAATTTTTTTATTATTTTTAAAACAGTTTTATAGAAAAAATTAAAATTTTTATAAAAAAGTTATTTAAGAAGCAATAAAAAAATCGTACCAAATGAAGCCATAAAAAAGCAGCACCAAACGAAGCCGTTTGGGATGGCTTTCTTATTTTTTGAAGCAGCTTTTTAATATAAAAAAATTAATTTTTAAAAAAAAAAAAAAAAAGAGACATATTTTTGGTGCACATTTTCGTCGTCGCTGTCGCCTCGACTCTATCATCGCCCACTAAGGTATATCGTCTCCAAACACATTTTCAAATCTGCTTTCGGTGCTCGCGATGCACCGGAAAATCACATATGTACATTTTTCTTAGCATGGTGGGAGGGAACCGGTGCGACGCTTGCGACAAGACATATTCCAGAGTAATGGTAAACAATACTGAAAGATGAGTCATAAATCATAAAATATTTATTACAATAGAAATCTTACAAAATAAGAGGAACTTAAGCAGTTCTATAGATTCTCTTTAAAAATGATATTACTTTTGAAAGGTAAGTAAAAGCCTAAAGTTCAAAGTGTAATCATATCTACAAAACTCATTTAATTGCCTGATAACTTGAAGAATTGTAGGTAGAAATAGAATAAAATGAGAAGCTAAATAAAAGGGTTGCTATGTCTCCTATCAAAATTGCTGTAGAAAGTTCTCCAATTATCAGTTCACAGTAAGAAGCTTAATCACTGATGCAGCTCCAAGCCGAAACAATACAACAATTGAATCTCCAGACACGCAGAGACCTGTCGCCTTAGCATGTGCAATGGCAAGTTCAACAGCTTCATCAGTGGCCTCAGAAGTTGAAGCTTTCGCTGTTGCTGTGCTCAGCATTGGTATCAATCCTCTGTAAATAAGACTGTGCATTGCAGGAGCCTCATCGCTGCAGGACCAATCGAAGATATTGGTCTTCAATTCAGGAACCACAACTGAAAGGATGGGCATTGCAGGCCGGTATTTGGCGACCAACTTTGCAGTGCTTCCTCCTCGGGTGAGAACTATAATAAGAGATGCTTTTGCAGAGTTGGCAGTTCGCACTGCCGATGAAGCAAGACTCTCTATTGGGCTCATAGGAATTGGAGCTCCTGCCATGATCAATTTGAAAACAGCTCCATAATCCAAGTAAGATTCAGCTTCCAGGCAAATTTTCGCCATTGTTCGAACAGTTAGTTCCGGGTAAGCTCCGGCCGCTGTCTCTCCGCTAAGCATCACGCAGTCAGTGCCATCGATGACAGCATTCGCTACATCTGTAGCTTCAGCTCGGGTGGGCCGTGGGGACTTGATCATAGATTCCAGCATTTGTGTTGCAGTAACAACTGGCTTTCCTTGCATGTTACACTTGAATATCATCACTTTCTGTGCATAGAAAATCTTCTCTATCGGAATTTCCATACCCAGGTCACCTCGTGCCACCATGAAAGCATCTGTGTTATTTAGAATGTCATCAAAATTTGCTACACCTTCTTGGTTCTCAACCTGCAAGTAATGCAAAATATTATAACAAGAACCATCAAATTTTATTGAGCAGTTATTCTATAACAGACCTTTGACATCAGGATGATTTTGTTCGCATGATCTCCTAGAAGCTCCCTGACCTGAACAAGGTCAGAACCTTTGCGAACAAAGGACAAAGCAATTATGTCAATCTTGTTTGGAACACCCCACTGTAAGATATCCTCCTGGTCTTTCTCTGTTAGCGTTGGAAGATCAACCACGACTCCAGGAAGATTGACATTCTTACGCTCTCCAAGGATGGCTGAGTTCTCACAGCGACAACAAACCAATCCCTCCTTTTCATTACAGGATAGCACAGTGAAGGTGATAGTACCATCAGCACACAAAATGACACCACCTGGCTTCAGGTCCTGAGCTAACTTTTTGTAGCTCACAGATATCATGCTTTCATCGCCTTTAATGCTATAGTCAGTACTAATGGTAATCTCCTGACCCCTCTCAAGACGAATTGGTTTTCCATCTTTCAAAAAGCCAGTTCGAATCTCTGGTCCCTGCAATATCAGGAAACTTCAGTCTATATTTGGATGAAAAGAAGAAAAGCAAATTAAAGAAATTTAGGCATACATCAAGAATATGCTACCATTGCATTGTTATTCTTCGAAGATAAGTCTGAAAAACATTAGAACAAGAAGCTTTGGCATGCATTATCTTGGTATTGGTATTAGTTATGATTTGCAATAATAGAAAGGCTTAATTCTATTAGTAGCAGTAGTGTAGCAAGCATAAATTAGTTTGAATATATTCTTTTGCAGCAAAGGATTCCAAAAGCACACAATCATTGTATAGATGGTTTATGACTTCTGAACGATCTGAACGTCCTGACTGAACCGGATCAAGGATTCAGTGGAACCAGAAGGATGAATGTTGTTACTGCATATCAATGCGAAATTATTAGAAGAGCATAGCTCATCTTCTTTTATAAAGTAAAAGCAGTATTCTTAATCAATATTAATCTGAGTTGTTCTCGTTTGAAAGGTGCTATGTGTCTATGCATGCATGCAAGTTCGGCTTATAAAGATCTTTGAAAATTGTTGTTAACTTTTGCTCCCTTTATTTCATTTAAAGAGAAAGGAATGTGATAGGAAACACTTGTAGATCTCAAGTATTTTCTACCAATCTTCTAAAAACAGCGAGAATTCTTCACAAAAGTTCGCACAAAACCACGAAAACAGTAGATAATTTGTATTATTTGATGAAAGGAAAACAGAAAATAGCAAGATACAATTGATCATCAATTCGAGAGGAGGATCGATGTCTCCCAAATCTCTAGATACCGCTAGAGCCCAAAGAAAAACCTAATTCTAAGAGATCTCAAATTTTAGCCAAATTTAAGATGCCCTAATCCTAGGAAAACAAAGTATTTAATGCATACAAATCAAAAGGAAATCCCTAAACAGTCTCTACATTCAAATTTCCCTCCCAAATACTTCAAAAATCCTTCCTAATTTGCTTTGTTTGATCCGAGCGGGGCGTGCGGCTGAATCGGGAGGGGGAGGCTTCCGCCTCGTCGCGCCTGGGCCGGTCCTACGTGGACCGACTGGACCGGTCTAACATAATGCAGAAGATTTGGTGTTTTATCTATGTGCTCCGCCTCTTTAAGCATTAAGATTAAAACTATGCAAAATCAAAAACTGGAAAGTCAGGACTAATGTCTTATCTCTTATCTATTAAGGGGCAGGTTACATGTATTTTATTAACTATTTTGACAGCTCTTTTTATCCTCTGTGAAATTTTTTATGCTGTCTATAATTTTTTTACGACTATTTTTGCTGGTACACCTACATTTGCCTGCTTCAAACGAGAAATGTGTTAAATCTTGAAAACTGTTTGGTATGCTAAATGTTAAATCCTGTTAAATCCGGAGAAACTGTTTGGTAACATATTTCAGGATTTATAGTAGTTAGACATTTAAATGTGAAGAAGATAATTATAACTTAAAAATAAACATTTTGATCGGAAGCAAGAACGGGAGCTCGCTGGCTGTGAAGGTAACTTTCTCCCTTTCGCGCGCTTCTTCGGATAAATCCCGCTGGGATTTACTAAATCTGACTACCCCTCGGATTTACTAAATCCCGGATTTAAGCTGTAAATCCGTAAATCCGGGATTTACTGAATCCCGGGATTTAACGCGCGCACAAAAACTGTTTGGCTGGATTTAGCCTAAATCCGACTTAAATCCCGCTGTAAATCCGATACCAAACAGCCCCTTAGAGTTTCAGGGAAATGGAGGAAGGGGAATGAAGAGTACCTTGGTGTCGAGCATGACCGCACAGAGGATGCCAGTGTTTTCCATGGCGGTGCGGAGGTTTTGGAGGGTTTCCTGATGGTACGCGTGGGATCCGTGGGAAAAATTGAATCGGGCAACGTTCATTCCCGCACGGAGGAGCTTTTCAAGCATCTCTACGGATCGCGATGCCGGACCCAGAGTGCACACTATCTTCGTCTTCGGCCGCTGCCTCGCCGTCACCGATTCCATCTCTTCCTTTGCAATCCCAGCCATCGTTCCCTCCTTTCTTCTTCTTCTCCTCCTCCTCCTCTCTCTCTCTCTCTCTCTCTCTCCCTCCCTCCCTTCTCTATTGATCGATCTCGATTCTAGAGCAGATTTAGAACAGAAAAATAAAAACGAAACTCAACGGGTGATGGAACCGAAAGAGAGACCGTGAGCTTTAAAATAGACGAATGAACGGAGAAAGCTCCTACTTAATAGGCCAGCGACGCATCGGTCGCCCGCGGGAATAGCTGAACGGATTGTTCCTTGGAATATGCTCGTTATTGTTTCATTTCTCTATGTTTTTTTTTTTTTTTTTTTTTTTTTTTTTTTTTTTTTTGGGAAATTTACATACATATCACTATATTTATAATCATTTACATATCTAATACCTAAAAATTTAATATTACTCTTATACCACCTAAAACTCATTTCATACATCACTTCTACCACTCCGTTACTTCCGCACCTCACGTTGTTACATTCTCTTCTTCCACCGGTGCGGTCGCCGGTTTGCATTACATTCTCGGATGGAGCTTCTGTTTGAACGGCAGAGAAGCAGAGCTTTTAGCTTTTAATCTCCCGTCTCTTTTGGCACTTCCAGAAACTAAAAAGAGAAAGAAAGCGATGATTCTCTATTGGTTTCCGGTAGCAATCGTAGTGTTTCTCGTAATGGTCTTAGGTTCTCTGTTTCTAGTGTTTAAGAAAAGGAGGAGACTTGAAGAGGCTGCAGATGAATGGGAAACCGAGTATACAAAGGCGTTGAGAACCTTCTAGGAAACGGGGGATTTGGTGAAGTATACAAAGGCGTGCTGTCCAAATCAAAGCAAGAGATTGCAGTAAAAAGAATATCCCATGATTCCAGACAGGGAATGAAGGAATTCGTAGCAGAGATTGCAACCATCGGCTGAGACACACGAAGGCAAGGAAAACTCATCCTTGTCTACGATTTCATGCCCAGCGGCAGCCTCGATAATTACCTTTTCAACAGAGTTGAACAATCTCTCGCATGGAAGCAAAGATTTGACATCATCAAAGGCATCGCGGCAGGGATGCTTTATCTACACGAGGAATGGGAACAGGTGGTGCTTCACAGAGGCATTAAAGCGAGCAATGTCCTCCTCAACGCTGATTTCAACGGAAAGCTTGGAGATTTCGGGCTAGCAAGGCTGCACGACCGCGGGAGCACGGAGGATACGACGAGTGTGGTTGGAACGCTGGGTTATCTCGCTCCGGAGCTTTCTAGAACAGAGAAATCGAGTACAAGCTCTGATGTTTTTGCTTTCGGGGCGTTTCTGCTAGAAGTCGCTCGGGGATGCCAGTCTTTCCAGTTGGGATCACAGCGTGAGGTGCGGAAGCAACGGAATGGTAGAAGTAGAAGTGATGTATGAAATGAGTTTTAGGTGGTATATGAGTAATATTAAATTTTTAGGTGTTAGATATGTAAATGATTATAAATATAGTGGTATGTATGTAAATTTCCCTTTTATTTTTTATTTTTTGAAACAATTAAAAGCCTAAACTCAATCATATTGAAAGTTAAAAACTTACATACGAAAAATAGTCCAAATGTAAGAAAGGGAAATGCAGCCGACCCATTGGCTCTTGCTACCAAAGCCATGAGCCAATTATAATTGGGTTTATATATGACAATATTTTTGAGAATTTAATATTTACATACATAACAAAAATTTTTAATCTAACATTTAAATTCTTATATAACAAGTTAATATCTCTATAATATCATTAAAAATTATTTCACATTAAAAAATGAATATTAATAGTAATTTAATATAATTTAAAATTTATTTTAAATATATAAATAAATAAAAATTATAATATATATATATATGTATCTTAATATATGTATAAAAGATATAATTTATTTTAAATAAATTAATAGTAGTGATATTCTTAATATTATTTAGATATCAGAGAATGTAAAATTTTAAATATTAGATATACAAATATATAAAAAATGAATGGTATAGATGTAAATTATCTCCATTATACTTTCAGTTCAAACTACAAAAAAATAAAGTCTTACCAAGATGAAGAAATGAAGGCGGACGACCACAGGATTTGAATTCACATGCATACGGGATAAAAAAAAGCCAGCAATGATTTCAGGACCTTGGATTTGAAGGACTTATTCAAGTCGGAGTAGTGTAGAACAGAAATTTCAAGCAAATTCGAATAATTAAACGCGCAGCCGCAATAAGAGATCGTTAGGAAATGTCAAACAAGAATAAATTTGGCGAGTTCGAACCAAAATTTCTGCCTTCTGGAACGCGACTATACAAGTCAAAAAGGAGGATGGAAGAACATTCTAAATGCATGTACTGCGCCTTCCATAAAAATTTCTTAAAGTGTATTACATTTAGGTTTTGTGTGGGACAATACGTATTCTAATAGACAACAAAGAGCAAACAATATCAGCTAGAATAAAAGAGAATAAGAAAGGATGATTTATACTGGACAATAAAAAATGTCCCAAATCTTCCATCACTGACCCAGAATAAACTTAGACTTTGGCTTCTTTTAAGACGGTTTTTTTATTGCTTCTTAAAAATTAATTTAAGTATAATAATTAAAAAATTTTATTAGAAAATTGATTTAAAAAGCAGTAAAAAACCGTTCCAAATAAAGCATTTATTTGGGACAACTTTTTTATTACTTTTTCAAGCTGTTTCTAATAAAAAATCTGCCCTAAAGTCAACATAATTTTGAGAATCCATATCTAATAGAATACCTGATCAAAAACTAGGTGAAGCAGCAACAATTTTCACAAGCAAGAAGGACAACATATAATCTTAAGAATCCAACAAGCCCAGAGGATTCTCACGAAAAAAATTATGTCAATATATTAATGGCTAATACATAATCAAACAATTCTGCCACCTCATAAATTCAAGATTTGTGTTTGGGATAGTTTTCTTACAGTTTTATAAAATTATTATAGAGAAAGTAACTTTTAAAGATGTAGAAAATATGTTCATCGTGCACAAATTTTTTAAAAACAGAAAAAAGTGGCCAAAAGAAATTACAGTTATGATCTAAAAAAATAACGGTAAGAAGATAGTCCCAAAAGAAGCCTTAAAAATTCTCCATCTGGCAGCTTTTTATCTGACCTGAGATTTGATGCAAAACATTCAATTTTCAGGTTGATTGGGGGTAGGATTATTACGAATCCTTTGGTTCCTCTTATGCCAACTAATAAACCAATACCAACCATTAGAAAATCAAAATTTTGGATCATCAAGTTGGGTGCCGGTGCTATATTATAGCACTTGCGTAAATAGCAGACAAGCCTCAGCCAGAAAGAAATTTCCATCGTGAAGGAGATTCATCACTTGCCACATGCAGTAAAACAGTCTTACAAGGAGCCGATCTCACACAGTGAAATAAAGGTTCAGTGCGAAGCATCTAACTCATGAAACAAAGAAACAATAAGCCTACCAAATGACAAGTTGCAAAGTTTAAGTCTAACTTTAGAGTGACCAAAGAATACATATTTTTATGTATTTTGTCATCAAGGACCTTCTAGATGCTTCTAAATGGACCAAAATAGCTTCCAAAAGGATCCAAGAAATTTCCAAAATACCCAAAGACTATTCCAAGAGATGAGTAGCAATGTCAAACATCCAAATCCCTAAGAATATGGTCGTTCGATGCTTATTGATTCAAAATCAAATGAAGGCGCAAAAAGGAAGAGAGAAGATTAAAGCCCAAAATATGGAACCTCTGTCCTTCTCTCTCTTTAAAAGATGGATTTCCATTCAAATCTCTTATTTTCATGAATTATATGCTACCTCCAAGATTAGTTCCTAAACTCTACCTAGGTTTGATTTTATCATGTATTACATGTTTCTTTTATTAGGCTTCAGTAGCTTATTAAAGGATTGATCTAATTAATTTCATTTCAATGCAAATAATGGAAATCTCTCTTCAATTACCGAGTTTACGCACTCTCCCTCCCTCTTTTCAACTAAGAATCTCCTCTTTCTCTCTCCACTCAACCTCTGTATACCGACTCGAGAATCAAAGGGAGGAAGATAAAAGGTGCAATGAAGGGGAACCAAGGGTAATGTAAGCAGGAAATAAGAGAAATTGCAAGGATGATTCAAGGGCAAGTAGCCATTAAAGTTCTTTGAAGAATGGTATAATCTTTGCCACTCTTTATTTAATAAATAAATATTTGATTAGCTAGGTTCAAAATATTAATTTTACTTTTATTTCACATTGGCCAACCTCTGAACTTAAGATTGTGTAGAAATTGTAATATCAATTAAGAGCTAACTTAGACATTGGTATTTTCTTGATAGACCAATGTTTGTAAACAACAATGATTGCATCCAATCTAATGATTGATCATTAACTCCACAATTGCAGACTTGCCCAAATACAACCCCATTGGTGATCTTATTCATTAAGAAGATTGGGCACCAACTTATCCCAATCTAAGGCTTCGTTTGAGACGGTTTTCTTGTTGCTTCTTAAAACAACTTTCTAGTACAAAAAAATTAATTATTGAACTAGAAAGCTGTTTTTAGAAGCAGCAAAAAAGCCGTCCCAAACGAAGCCTAAATCACTAAAACTAATCATTATTCTATCATATATATATTTAATAACTTTAGGATATCTTTAACACACATTTTCTTCATTCAGGTGTAGTAAATCATTTTTTTGTTGTACTTGATCATATGCCTTAGCAAGACCAATAAAGATCATAAAAATTTTCTTTACTCTCTATTTTTTCCATTAAGTGTCTCGACACAAAAAATTAGTTCTATATTAGACCTTCTGTTGAGGACATCTGTCAGTGATTCAGACATGTGTATTGTCGGAGGAATCGTAGATCGATGGCTACGATTCAGAGTCTGTATTTTTGATGTATATTTTTTTATTCTATGTATTATGTTGCATTTGAGTTTTCTCATTTTATCTCTATGGGGAATTGAGTCTATGTTGTAGCCTGAGTTTTCTTTCATTTAGGCCTATTTATAGGAGGCCTCTTGCATTGTATTGGGATGATGAATTATGAAGAAAATTTTAGCTTTCTTTGATCTCTTAGTGAGTTCTTGAGAAGAAATCCTAGGTGGGTGAAAGCAATATCTGTCAACCTTCGGAGGATTCCAAGGTTTGCGGTTCTACGATCTCTTTATGAGTTATTGATTCTTTTATTTTAGTCTTCATCTTCCTCTTCCCTCTCCCCCTATACCGCTGGCAATCCCCTCCCTATCTCCCCAAACTGACGGCCTCAACCCCTCCCCTTGATTCCCCATTACCCGCCGTCCCTCCACCTAACAAGCCGCCGACCACTTCATCAACCCGGCGGCCGATCCCACCCCACCACCCCTCTCCCACCCAAGCCTAACCCGCCGGCCACCTTGTCCCAAATTTCTGAAATTCAAAGTCCAATTGACTTCATTTACTTTCCTAAATTAGATCCTAGCCAATTAGAAAAGTTTCTTATTGAGAATTCAATTAAATATTTGAATTCAAAAACTTTCCTTTTGCAAGAAATTCATTTAGGAAACCTCTACATTGAATCAAATCTGAACTGAAATTAAACTCAGATTTGATTTTATTCATTGTTTATTCATTGGGGAGGCACACACTTAAAATGAAACCCCCATCTCCTCCTTATATGACCGGCCCCTTACGAAGCATTTATTCTCTCCAATTTTAATTTCAATCACCATTAATTTCCCACTAATACCCTCATTAATCCGCCGGCCCCTTATTGCTCCTTTTGGATAATTTTGAAATTCAAATTTAACCCCTCTCCCTCCCTTAGTGAAATCTGAATTTAATTTTAGATTTACTAAATCCCTCTCTCCACCTTACTAACCCAAGCAATCTGCCCCTATCTTACCTGACCCCTCTCCCTCTTCCTCTCAAGGTCGAACCCCATCACCTCCCTCCAAACCGCCGCTTCCACTCCTTCCCATCACTCAATCTTCATTGCTCCCCACTCAAGGCAAGCATGAAGGGTCAATTCGAAGATTGATCCCGGATTCATAGAAGATTCCACGGACGGACCGACTTCCTTCGATTTCAATCCAGATTTTGACAACTTGGTGGAAGAATACGCGGACCGCATTTTATATCAAGTGACCCTTTCAATTAAAGAGCACATCCTTCCGAGCCACTGGTACATTGCCAATCATCCACCTACACCTCCTACTTTGGCTAAATTTCCAACGACTACTACCCGAGGCTTTTACCTTCTATTGGTGGCATCACTAAGTGTGTTGATCTTGCTTCTCCGTCGAACCCTACCAACTTGAGAGAGAGAGTGACTATTGGAGCTCAAGGTGAACACATCACTTTGTTAACCCGTGGATTGTGTTGAACTAGTCATTTCATTACTTTATATTTGTTGTTATTTTAAAGGATTCCCTAACTTTAGTTTGTGATCGATTGCCTACGCGTAGCTTCTTCATGAGAACTTCTTTGAACCTAGTTGCGTGTAGTATTAAGATTTAATTTATCATTGCTTAACAATTTATTTATTAATACTCGCAAACAATTCCTGGTTTCACATCACCTTCATGGCATGAAAACATCTTTTGAAATTCAAATAACTTTCTTAATCTATGTTTCATTACTCTCTTATAACTTCATTTTATTTTATGACCCATTAGTTTAGCTCCTTTATAATTATTATAATTTTAAGCATCTCCTTAGTTCTTAGATATTTATATCAATAATACTTCTTATTCAATCATTTGTCATTTTCTAGTCTTTAGAACTTTGTTTATAAAATTTATTTATTAAATCCCTGTAATACCTACCATAACTCTCTAAATCTAAGTCAATGTGCCTATGAGCACAGACACATACAAATATTTTAAAATGTGGATGAGTACATGCATATTCAACATTATGGCTATGTATGAAGATATGAACATACGAATAAAGCTAAAGCACCGGCCAAATTTGATATTACATAGACTGACCTTGCACGCTTCCATAAAGGCTTCCATGTTTGAGCCTGGCACCGATTTCTGAAGGAGATTACTGGTACTTTGATGGCATGTTTGAACCAGGCAGCAATTTCTGAAGGAGATTACTGGTACTTTAGTTGTATCTAACTATTTTGATACCAATACCAAGAATAATAGTATCCATATTCACAGTTACGGTAGCATATATTACAATATCATAGCAATTATAAAATTTATTTAAAATAAAAAATAAAACTCGTCAAGCAATTTTCTCCTTCTCATTCATATTATACATAATCTTCTCGACTAAGCCAACAGCTTCTTTGATAAGGGTATTATATATTGAGTAGCTTAAGAGAACTATTACTGAATCAGATCAATTATGGGAGCAATTAGCCTAGAGTGTAGACTTTCATAAACAGCAACAAACATGAGACTGATGTTGAAACGAAAAAAATAAAGCATTAAAATTGAAACTATTTGACTATCAATGATATTGTGCTTATTGAAGTAAATTAGAATGCGCGCATGAAGAATTGATTTTTTTTTATTTTTTTTGGTCTATTTTGCATGGATGAAAAGCCAAACAAAAATAAAATAGAATAATAGCATGATTTAATTAGAAGCAAAAAAAAAACTATGAAAAATTAGATGAACCTACCTGGTTTAGAACTGCTGAAATATATTTTGGTTTTATTTGCATATTTTAACAATTCGGTAGCAGGGAAAACCAAAGCCTTAGGAGTTCTCTCCCCTTCATATTGATAAGAAAAGCAATGTTACTTGTCGCAGTTGAAGATTGCTTTTTTCTTCTTAAAAAAATTCAATGTGGAGAAGTTTTATAGATTATTATGTCAACCCTGGCATCTAGTTGCCTCCTATAGCCAGCCCAAGAGTATTCGTCTCAAATAGCAATTTATCATATATCACTAGTGATAACCTGGGTATGCCGTAAGGCTGCAGGTTGAAGACAGAGCAGCAAAATGTAAACTGGATTTGTATTTACTTGAATGAATCAATACATGCCTACAGGTCCTTAAATAGAGAATAGAAAGATACAGAACATTAATATTAAAGAACAGTACACGTCATCAAATAAAGAATAAAGAACCTAAAGTAATTACAATTTTATATAAGAAACTTCTAGAGCTATTTATTACTAACAACTAGCACATTTTGAATAATAAGCAATTTATATTAGATGGATCACAATTGAAAGAGCATAAATCACTTAAATATAAACAACAAAATTATTTTAAAACATAAATGTCTTATAAAGATGGTAAAATCAAGATACAAACACATCTAAATTCTATCAAAAGATTTATTCATATATTCTTTACCGACATCATAAAGCTACAGAAACTTCTCTGACCACAAGGATTTAGGTCCTTCTTGGCTAAATAAGATTAGCATGGGATTTAATCATTGAAATTTGAGATATTTTGACATAATCATCTTAACTAATTTGCTGGAGCAGTTTTGCAAATAGGGATCGTTGCAAACCCTATAACTCTATACTCATCATGATTGACGTCTAGATTTTTTGGGAGAAAGATGGGAGGGTTTCTGAGAGCAGGAGAGAGCATGCGAAGATAAAGAGCAGGAACAGATTTGCATAAATGTTGAGGTAGACACTATTTTTTTAATATTCGTGTTGTTCCATGATTTCTCCCTATCCTAATGCCATGATTTGTCCGTCCCTTAATGTCCGGTTCTTACATTCACATAACACCTTCAAGAAAAAATAGTGATCTTTGAGTATGATCATACATGCGTTGCATATAAGCTTTTGTATGTGCATGATAGTTTGATATGGATATGAGAACCTTACGAGAGTCAGAACAGTTGCAGATTATACCTATTGTAAATGGAAAAAGTTGGATGCTTTGTTCATCTAGGGGTGTTTAGGTCAAGAGAAGATATGCTTTTATCACTGAACAAGAAGAGGATAGGGAATCAACGCCAGTAATGTGATGTGAGTTCATGAACTCAAGATAACACCAAATTTCCTATAATACATTGTTGGCATGTAGAGTTATCATGTTGTGATTTTTGAGTAATGGAAATCTTTGATATTACAAGATGCTAATGTGGATGTTAACTTCACCACTAATACATGATTCCTTTTTGGTGCTAACAATCATAAGATGTGATGGTGTTGATCTATAATAGTTGTTTTAGGGGGGGTGGTGGGTGGAAGTACCACCCCAGAGGTGGAGAGCATATGCAACTTCAGTTTTGTATGACCCCAATTTTACCATCCTAGGTGAAGAATACTAGAGATTTTCAGCATGCAATAGATTGATTTATTGATCCCATAACTTGATAATTGATTATGTTAATATGAAAGGAACCTTATGATTATGAAATCAGAAGATAAGATACAAGAGGCATATCTATGACCTTTTAAATGACTCAAATTGTTGGGGGCGGAATAATTCCCACTATACTATGCTTTACTCATCTCCTTTTTTATTATAAATATTTTTTTAGATGATAATCACATAGTTATCGATATGGACTTTGATCAGAGGATTATATCAGGGTGTGCGATGAAAACTAAAGAGGTAAATTTATTAGCTTAGTATTTCAAGTCTAAGCCTTTGTATTTTGTTTACTTCTGTCTCAATATGATGAGATATAGGTTAGAATATGATATAATATATTATACTTAAGTTTATAATTTCTTTATACTGGTCCATTAATTTTAAAACTCTTATGCCTCTACACCTGTAATTAACATTGCCTTCAACTTAGTAAAATAAATCAAGCACACCTAACTCTGGTCGCTTTCCCTCTCATTCACTCTCACTGAAGTACCTGACAATTCTTGCACAATTCGCGGTAGGAACGCATAAGTAAGGTTGTCAAACTGGGATAATGAGTATAGCGGCTTAAAGAAGTGAATCATTCTAAAAGATAACCTAAACCTTAGTGACCTTCAAGTGGCATTATCAATAAAAACTTTTTGGGTTTGGTCATGGAATTCAAAAAACATTTATTTATGAAACACGTGAGATATCACATCATGAAATTTAACAAAAAATAAATAAATATGACATGCTTTACAAATCCAACAAAATGTCGGCAACTAACCTTAAAGAACTTGAATACAAGGTTTTCAAAATGGTGAAACCATGTAAGTTCATAGGCAATCATGGGCTTAGGGTATAAGGGTAATTAATCACCTATAAGAAATTTAGACACGTAAATTAATGAAAACAAAGCACCATAAACAAGAAATCAAAGTATAGCTGTTATTTAAATATTTCCAGAATGAGGTTTAAATAGGATGCAGTGCTGGACTTACAGGATGGTGCGGGCAGGATCACCTGCAAGAGCAATTTCCTACGATTAGGTTGGTACATGCCAAAAGAGTAGGAAAGACTACATGCTTGGTAAGGTTAACGCACCTCACAAGCTAGTAAAAAGCAGTCAACTTGCATCAAAGCTCAGATATAAAACAATATGACATCCATCAGTTTGCTCATGGAAGATTATTTGATTACTGGCAAAGTGGCCTCAATCTTTCAGTACATCTATAAAGAGTTTGCAAATAATTCAATACCAACTACTTATGAAAAGAATAACCGATAGAGAATAGTTATTTTAAAATTCAAAGATTTGCCAATCCTTTAAGAACATTATATGCTAAATGAAACTTCCAAATTTAAGGAGTAAAAAAACAGTTAGTCTTGAAAAGCTTAAAAGATCCACAGAACCTATGTTTTTGTATTCAAACTATATATTTATGATAACCACAGGGTAAAGTACCTCACAAGCTAGAAAAGCAATCTCCAATGCTTTCAGTATTACAACGTAAACTATCAGCTTTGTTATTGGGTATCTTTAGCACAGAGCTGATAGGTTGCGTAGTAATTGAGATAGACATCTACAATTGGAGTAATAATTATTCATAGATGCTGGTCATTAAGAAGGTGGAAGAGGCGGGTGAGGCTTGGGTGCCTAGGAATTAATTGTCTTGTGACTGACTGTGATCGGATTAATGAAGCTAGGCAGGATTCATAAATCAGGACAGAATAGTAGAGATGAGGCAAACTTCAACATTTATAGTCTTCGGAAAGTTGGGATATTTGCATTGAGGAAAATAAATATGAGTATTGATTTTCCTTTAGTTGAATTTTTTTTTTTAACTTTAGTAATGTTTTCTGTTTGGTGGAATTTCAGTTTTAATTTTCCTTCCGGTCATACCTATGATGTTTCTTATGAGAATATGTTTAGCTCTCTAACTTTCTGAACTCCTCATGGTCTGACTCGATTCCCTGCTTTGATTGTGAATAATTAAATTTAATTCTTTGGATTTACCTGATTGAGACCTCATCTGATTTGTGGAGCTATTGCATTCTCACCTTATCCCTGCCTTCAGTACGGTGGGTCTTCAGCAATCTTTTATACAGTGAGATACTGAGATGTCTATGATCATTCCTTAACTACAGACCTTTGATACACCTTGGTATCAAAAACAGCCAACGAACCCCAATAAATTCAGCAAACAACATATTTTTATTGATAACAAGAAAATAAGAACAAGCAAGATACAATGATCCTCTTTCGAGAGAAGGATCTTCTCTCCCAAACCCTAGACGCTCTTAGGATCTCTCACAAAATAGTAGAAAACAAGACTACAAACAAAATTCTGCATACAAAATATAACATAAACCTTACTACTTATAGCAAACAATAAACAACAAATACCAAAATAGCTCTCAAATCAGCCCCCAGATCTGTCCTCTTTAATTAAAAAATATCTCCTAATTAAACCTCTTCAAATCAGCCCCAAAATATGTTATTCAATTGAACTAATTGTAATGTAGGATCTAAATATCGTACTATATGATCAGAAGACTTCAAATTAAAATTTAGGATTTTACTTCTGCCCTCTTTATAAACTCTTGTTATGTTCTGTAGCAAAAGTTTTTTGGTTGTCAAGTTATATTTTTTCCTGTATGAGAGCTTGTAGAGAGTCCACATTCATAAAGGAGAGACAAGGTGAGGTTGAGAGAGAGAGAGAAGAGCTTTGAGGGAGTCAAGGGAGTGTGAGAGGATTCACATGGTTGCTCAAGCTAGCCTGTATCTTGAGTTCTGTTGTGTTTTGGTGGAGCTCTTGGAGAAGAGCTCTATGAACAAAAGTCTTTGGGGCTAGAGACTTCCTATCAAAGAAAGCTAGGGTTTCGACATCTCCGTCAGGTCAAGAAGTGAAAGGTGGGATCGGCATCTCCGTCGGAGCGATAAGTTGAAAGGAGCGACACCATCTTTGTCGGGTCGAGGAGGCGAGAGGAGGGATTGGCATCTCCGCCGGTCTGAGGAAGCAAAAGGAGGGACGACAACTTTGTCGAACTGAGGAAGTGAGAGGAGGGTGTCACGACCCGTCCCGGATGCTCGATCTAACGAGGCGGGTACGAAAAGTCGGACGGTAGTACATTTCCAAAAGTATAAATTTACTCATCATCAAAACTTTTACAAAACTGAAGAGCCACTAATAAAAAAAATTTCTATTTTACCTGTTGTCATTTGCACCTCGCCTTCTGTAAACATGTTCTTCTCTTTCAGTCATTACTCCTCTTAGGAATTTCCTTAAACATTTAAACTCGTGGTTTGAGTTTACTAAGTAAACTCAGTGGGTAACTATATAATTTATATAAAAATATAAATTAACATATATTCTTTTCTTTCTTAATCTTGTTTATTTCAATTCTTTAACTTAATACTTCTTTGAATATTTTCATTTAAAATAATTTGAAGCATTTGTTATCTTTGATATTTCATTTACATTTCCTTTTCCCATTTAATTTGCACAGGAGCACCGTCTCAAAGTACCTAAAGGTACAACCTTTTCCATTTAATTTCCTTTTCCCCATTTCCATAGAAATTTCCTTTTCCTTTTTCGTGCACGAGTACGGCGTCCCCAGCCAGTACCATAAGGGGGTGACTCCTGTCGTTTTCAATACCCTTTTCCTTTATTCTTTTCTTTTCTCATTTTCATCGTTATTGATACAATTGCATACAACACATCTTACTTGTATCTCTATAAATATTACTTATCATTTGCATATACGAGTGACATGTTTAGTGCAATACTCAAAGAGGAGAATTTTTGGGGAGTGGATAGGTCGATTCGACCAAACCACTATAAATCTGGTTTGCGTATTCTTACTTTTTTGCACTTTACTTTTCTTGTAAATTTATTTTGCTATAGTCTAATTTTATTTTGATTATCTTTGTGAAAGAGATTTTTTGTGATTGATTTTGGTTGAACTTTGGTTTGAAAATCAAAAAAGAAAAACAAAAAAAAATTGTTATCTAAAATTTTTATAAAACAAAAAATCTCTTTGCTTTTGGTTTTATTTTGAATTTTTTATCTTTTAAACTCTTCCTCAAATCAAGTTTTATTTTAAGCAAAAGATTTTCAAAATTCAAAAAAGATTTATAAAGAACCAATTTAGTCCCCTCTTGGTGTGTCATAAGCACTTTCAATTGCTAGAGTTTATTGTGAAACTATAGCATTACCACTTCCGTAATACTTAAGCTAGTTGTCCTTAGTTACAAAATAGAATGTTCTTTTTCTAAAATTTTAAAACTATTGTCTCATTTCACAAATACCAAACCATTGTCAGTTTTATAATAAGTTTCCACCATTTTATTAGGATTTTCAATGAAATCCTCATTCTATCTACAGCAACTGTGGCGTAAATAAAAATGATAGAGTTCAATAATTATTCACATCAATTTTAACTTCAAACAACAACATCAAATTCAAAATCAAAATTGTGCAGGAATACTAGTGCTTACGAAGTAAAAAAGAAATACAAGAATCCCACTACATACAACTTCACAATGACCGGAAGAATGCCCTTTCCAAGCATAGAAATGGTTTAAGAAATTCATGATAGTTAAATTATGTTTAATTAGAAACATGATCATCATCAACAACTATTTTGAAACTGTGATAGCTTATTAACACAATTAGATTTACAGTAGATCATCCTACTTTTTCAATTCTCAATATCATATTTAAATACTTCAAGCTATTTTAAATATCAAACATTCAAATATGTGGATGAGCAGTGATAGATGTGTGAGGACACTGGATTTTAAACTTCTAAGAAGATAGTGATGGAAATCTTTATTGTTTATTCTGGTCGGAAGCTTTACATCAAGCATTGGTTTTGCAGTAATTTGTTTGTAATTTTCATTTGCTGGTTTATTTTGATATGATATTTATGTGTTTAAGAACATAGTAGTGCTAATGGTCAAAAACAACTTGTGTACAAATTTTGTAGTGCTATTCTAGTCTGGGCGGCCTCTTGTTTGGTTTGATCTAAATTTGAGATTGAGATTGGATTCCAATCATCCCTTTCTATTGGTGTTAGACATTTTTTTTCTTTTGCTATTTTATTTCTTCTCAATTTTTCTACCTAATTTGTTATTGACTAGTATAGTGTTTTTGATTTTTATAAAAAAAAAGTGGCATCTCGAAAATTTGATTTATTGAAAATTAATTCATTGACTTTCCAATTTTATTTATTTTCAAATTATTGCTGAAATTCTCAGATTTACAATCATTTCACTGTTAACTGGGCTTAAAGACTACTTTTCTTTTCATTTGAAGAAAGTGGATTGTTAGATTGATTTGAGAATCTTCAAGTTTTCTTTTCATGAAAGCATATTACACATCATATTAATTGCATTAGGAAAACCTACACTTCAGTCTCCTTGCATGTGTTAGGCAAAAATTGGTCAATTAAAAAGAAGAATAATCAAATTAAAATGATATCAAATGTAATGGGCAACATATAGGGGAGATTAATAGATTCTTCATACCTCCTAATGATAAATATTATATCATTATGGAAAGCAATCCGCCAAACTATTTATGTACATCAAGAATCATACCCTTTTCGTCTCTGTTGTGTTAACAGCATTCATACCCTTTTAGTCTTTATTGTGTTAGTAGGCTTAGTAGCAAAACCTGAAAATTTAAATTTCTTGAGAGTTTGCTATTTAGTTAAACTTTGGTTTCAGACAAGTTATAGTGGAAGTGATGTTATTGGGTAGCTCTTACATAATCCTAAAATCATGCATGCTAAATGAAGTAGCATATGAGCTTCAGTGCTCTGAAAATATGATTCCATTTCTTCTCACAATTCTCCAATTAGTCCTCAGTGAATCACAATAATTAAATAAACATCTTCCATCTAAGAAAACTTTTGTTACGGTTTAGAAACTCACAAAGTTATGCATTAACTAGCAAAGTTAAAGAATAGGTATCGAAATCGTAAACTTTCAACAGTTAAGAAAAAATACATTTGCAATTATAGAAGGATTTTGGAATCTATGCATTTGGCAACCTCTATCACGGAATATCACAGGCCAAACATTATGCTCATCTTGGAGCAAACATGAAATATTAGCCCACAAACTCGAGTCAAATAATTGAGGAAGATAAAAAATGTCTAAATCTGCAAGCTTTTTTCGTGTTCCATTTGCAATTTCAAAGAAGAGAGAAAGAGAAGGAGAGTGGAAGGGGGGAGAGACACAAAGAGAAGAAGAAGAAAAAAGAAACATAGATCTAGTCCTTATTATCCTACAAGTTATGAAAAATGTTGAGGTTGTTTAGCTAGCAGATTTAGAAAAATCGTTGGAACATTTCAAAGTTGAACTATGAGAAATATCGCTCTTTTTCAGATTAACTCTATATCCTAGAGTTAGCAAAGCCAGGGAGTAGCAAAAAAACAGTTGAAACTGACCATTAAACAGGAAGATATGATAAATTTAATGGCAATAGCAAAAAGCATTTGCCAATAGTCTGTTCCTATTCATGTGCAACAAAGGGACCCCAATCTTCCACGTTACATATGTTTCTTTAAGCCTACAGATCACTACTTATTCAGTACTGATGAAACCTACAATCTTCATTATTTGGGATCTGCATCTTATTGCTATAAATAAACTAAAATGTCAACAGAAATTATATGTATGAGTGATTATTTCTTAATACGCCTGACTTTTTTTGGTCCCCAAACCTCCATTCTTCCTATTGGGCATCCACAGGGCGACCGAAAGATGAGAACGGTGCGGCCATTTAGGGGTGCCATCTTCTTCAATTCAGCTTCCAGCTCCTTGTGATCCTGCCCCAGCTCCAACTGTCTAGAACCAAAAGCATCCATAGGAATTGCCGGCATAAACCTCACACACTCTTCAGATTCAAGCTGGATATCAAACTCCACCGCCTTCCGAAGTCCCTTACATTTAGGATTCCCACATTTCCTAAATTGGTGACTGAAGACCCCCCAAAGCGCAACGCCCGTAATCAGCATCAAAGCAAACCCGATAACATAGGTTACAAACCTAGGGCAGACAACCTCGCCCATAAGATCAACCGCCACCGGGAACAGCTCGTAAGCTTCTTTGTAGATGAACTTGAAATAGGGCAAAGTTAAAACGCCGAACGACCCGAGAACAAGAAGTAGCATGAGAAAGTCCATGGCAGCGAAAGGGGAGTGCTCGCAGAAAGGCTGAGAGAATAAGTTCACCGTGTTGCTCCGCCCATGAGATTTGTTGGATCGGTTCTCCGGCGAAGCCTGCAGGTTCACTGCCTGCCGGTGCTGCTCGAAAGCCCGACAGAACTCGATCAGGCTCCGGCAATCCACCATTGCGTGACCGAGCCAACACAACAATGCCAGAATTGTCTATTGCGAACGTCGGACAATATTTTGGATTCCGTCTGATCTAAGAAACCCAAACAGATGGTTGAAAATCGAGGAACTAAATTGGATGGAATCTGGATGCGTGGGCTCTGAGAAAAAAGTTGTCACCTGGAGATTCCACTCCCTTGGAATCGCGAATTCACGATGTAACCCAATCCGACGAGGGAAATCAGTTAGTACTCGAGCCGGCGTAAAATCTCCAATAAGAAATAGCGATCCGGATACTTCCCGGCAAGAGATCGGACCTATCGATCAACCGATTGATCGAATATCTTAGCAGGTTGCGAAGGGATCTGAGCTAGTTGCAAGAAGAAGAAGAATTGGATCCCGAGAGAGACGGCAAACAAATAATGAATCTATAAAGCATGCCCAAAGAGAGTGAAGACGTACAATGGGCCGTTCAGTTTCGCGTTGAAATCGGTGTAAAAATAAATAATGGAATTTTAATTGACTGATGCATTTTTATAGTTTCTGTTTGATCATCAGCCAATTTAATCATAAATTTATAAATGAATTTTATGCGTTAGATGATTTGAGCCAGAACATTCAATCAGTAGAGTACGGCTTATTTTGGGGTGATTTTTTAAAATTTTTGAAAATAAAATTTTTATACAATAATTTGAATTTTTACTTGGAACCTATAGGAAATATGTATTGCAAGATAAGAAATGTTGTGTTGAGGAATTTTTTGTCATTTAACAAATTGAAAAGTGGTATACATATTTTTCTTCTATTTCATTGCTTGGTGGTCAAGGATGTACTCTTCTTTTGTGAGAGTTTTTTTTTTTTTTTTTACAAATTTAATTTTTGTATATTTTTTATTATACAATATTTCTGCTATCTAATCTCTTAATTCTTAAAATAATCCAACAATTCTCATAAAAAAATTAAAAGAAATGATATTTTATCCAAAATCGGCCAAACAATGTTATATATGACATTTTTTTCTCTCGTTTCTCAACCCCACTCCTGAAAAATTTCATTAATTCTAGAAGTAATTTACAATCCTCTTTAAATTATTTTCAACAATCCTCCATAAATAAATTTTAAGGAAATATAGATATTCTTAAAATTGGCCAAATTAGATCATACAAGACCTATTCTTGATTTTGCTTTTATTTCTCATGTAATCCTCTTAGAAAATCTTCATAAACTCCAAAACTAACCTAAAAACAACAACAAAAAATCATTTTCAAGTGTTTCCAATGTCTAGAAATTACAATTTTATTGAGTTATAATTTCATAAACCTACTATAATGCTCTCAGATAAAGAGGGATTTACCTTATTTGTTCGATCCTCACCTCATTATCACCACTTCCTCACCCCACTAATGTTATCCCTAGGTTTCTAATACGAAAAGGATAACCTCTGCAACAAACATGCGCCATTGGAACAATTAAATCTAATTTTTCATTGGAAATATTATTATTAACAAGATAATGCATATATAATAACACTCAATGCATCCGTAAAAGTAAAGTTTCAACAAAGAGTAAATAATGTAATTCATGATCCTAAGAAGCAATTCACATTAATGTTATAGTATTTCAAAGACTAAAAGGATAGCATCTATAGCGAACATGAACCATTGGAATAATTAAATACATTGCTCCATTAGTGAGCATAATTTTAAAAACCTTATTACTAACTAAGATATGGCATATATCATAGCACTCAAGTAAAGATTTGATCAAGGAAAAATTCATGACCTTAAGAGGGGATTCACATTAATGTCTATGGGGGTGATTTAACCTTAAAATTTTCCTTTATGATGAAAATTTTTCATGTCTATGAGTACTTTAAATTTTTATTTTAGATGGCTTAAAAGGGTTGTCGGTATTGTAAGAATTCATATTTGATAAAACACAATTTTAGCTTAAAGCATGCATTCCAAGGCATCTAATTTATCTCCTTTATGAATGGAGTTTCCTTGTCACCTTTAGTGACATCTACCACCATCTTGCGCTGATTTAACATAAATGATAATTTATGAAAAAAACTTATTGCGAACAAAAGGTCATCAGTTCTCTTTGTATCCAACCACAATCAAGCCTATTTATTTCATTCATCTCCACCTCCAAGTTAGGACTTTAGCCAACACTTTTTAGAGGCTTCCATAGCTTTCTTGTGCTACCTCTTTGTTATATTTGACTTAGCTTGTGTGAGACCTCGTTCCCTTACTGTTCCTCTATGATTTGGATTTTCCTCTCAGGATCGTCCAGGACGATTTGAGATCGTCCAGGCCGATCGGCACTGTAGAAAATATCGGCCTGAACATAGTTCTGGGAACCGTCCAGGACGATATTTTTGGTCTGATCGTCCCGGGACGATTTGGCGATCGGCCGGGCCGATCAGCTTAATGATTTAAAGAAATCAAGTCGTTTTGATGAGAGAGAAAATCATTTTAAAATAAAAATATCTGATTTGAGGAGAGAGAAAGAGAAGGGAAAAGAGGAGAAACCTGGTTTTGGAGGCCGCGGAGCGCTTTTCGTCCGACGCTGCTGTTGGGAAAAGTGAAGATCTCGTGGTAAGGACTCCGAATCCTATTTTTGTTTTCAAAGATATTGAGTTTTGACCGAGTTGTGATCTGTTTTGTGTTTTCGTAGTCGACTTTTCGACATGATTTTGATTTGACACAACTTTCACCGCACAACTTTTAGTATGTTATAGATATGACTATTGTACACGATTTGACTATATTCTACGACGATTTTACCGGTCGGAATTGATTCTACGCGATTTTAATCGAATAGAAAAATATCAAGACTTGATTTGATTTGATTTCTATAGGACAATAGTCTTGTATTGATGTTATAGATATTCTATTGTAATTTGGAAGAATTTGGAAATTGTGCCTTTTTGCAGGATTTTTGTGTAAATTTGACCGACTGCCGTTACGCTGCCCGATTTTCGTAGATTTTCGGATTTGCTTGGAATTGATAGATTAGATTGATGTGCTTATGATTATT
>NW_021318839.1:49759-126316 GCF_001605985.2 Dendrobium catenatum | reverse complement strand
ATAAAGTTATTGGGTTTTTTTTTTTTTTGGCAAGTTATGGGACATGAGCACAAGCATCGGGGAGAACTCTCCGTCCATCAAACAATGAGCCGTACCGTTACGCTCAATCCCTTAATGAATATTGTGATCTGAGAATTGTTGGGCCTAACAAGCATCAATCACATAAGTCATATAGCGGTGTCAATATTTGACACGACACGAAAGCCCGACTCAAACCCGACCCGACTTTATTTCGGGTTCCATAATTCGACCAGTTTGAAAAAAGGGTTGAGTTCGGGTTGACCCGTCGGGTTGCCGGGTCAATCCGCCAACCTTTTTAAAGCAGTTGGCCGCGCGACCTGCCTCAGCTACCCACTCGAGCGCCCTGCCCACGCAAGCGTCCGTGTGACCAAGTCTGCCAGCCCGCCGCCCGCGCCTGTCGAGGCCTCTCGTGCTTGAGGCTACCCACGCGCGCCTACACTTGACCGCGCTCACCCGCTCGCTCCCGAGCGCGCCCGCACGCACCCACTAGCTCCCTCCTGCGTGCACCCGCGCACACTCGCTTGCGCCCGCCCTCGCGCATGGGCTCACATGCACCTGTGCGTAGCCGCTCGCGCCCACGAGTTTCGTGTCGGGTTGGGTCAAACCGACAACTCGACGGGTCGGGATCAGATCCGCATTTCCGACCCGTTCACATATTTGGGTCGGGTTAAGGTTGACACGTTTGAACCCGGATCAGTTCTGGGTTCGACGAACCCGACCCGTGACCCGAAATTGACACCCCTAAAATCAAATATATTATTTTAATAAAAGTTGAATGCTTATTCATATAATTTATTAATTCTTAATCAATGACATATTAATCATCAATTGTAACCCGTAAAGTACTTTACCGCATGATTTTTTTCAGTAATATTTTCAACGATTGATACCATTACTTTGCTTAAAATGACAGAACAACCGATTAATCTCATTGGCCACAAGAAATAATAAATTATGATTATATATATATGAGGCAAATTTTACTGATTAACTAATCCTTCGGCGAGCCTACCAGTAACCAACCCCACATATACAGGACCCGTAATTATTTTCTTCTCACTTAAAGAACTGTGTAGCATAAGAGGGAAATCAAATATTGATTGGAAGTTTTCAATCATATTCTCGGACCAACCCAACTAAATCCGGTGAAAAGAAAGAAGATCCCTTTATTAATTGCTATCCATCAAACCGAGAAAAATTTAGTTTGAAAACCTGCAAGGTTTGCGTAATTGATATGATTTGTCATGACTTTAGGCAGAAGAATTTATATTATTGTATAATTTCATTAATTTCTTTCAACTAAGAATTGTCAAATAGTTCCATTTCCCACTTGGAAGCAGAATTCTTGACTAAGGTTAATAGAGCAGTTGAGCAAGTAAATGCATACATAGCGTTGGCCTTGTTTTTGGATCTAATTATTTTTACTTTAAGATAAGATCAAATTAACATTTAACTCAGGTCAGAATAGGAGACGGTTTTAATGGTTTTTATGCAAATTTGTTGATTTTTTCATGCCTTTATTTGGTTATATTATTTATTTTATTTTTAATTTTTTCGCCCAACACAATTTTTTAATTAATTATGACTTTGGTTTCTTTTGAGAGAGTTTTCTTACTACTTCTTAAAGTAGTTTTTTCAGAATAAAATTTGAATTTTTATACTAAAAAGTTGTTTTAAGAAGCAATAAGAAAGCCGTCCCAAACGAAGCCTTAAGTTTTGTTTGGCCCTCGATCATTTCCTGTGGTGTTTACGTTTTTTCTCACTGGGTTTTTTTCTTTCGTCTGGCTTTTTGAATTAATGGCAGGTTGTCGTTTTTATGATCCCGAATTTTTCAATGGGAAGAACTCCTCTTGTTCTTTTAGAGATGGTTTATCTGGTGTTTCTCCATCTTCGAACTTTCCTAACTTCAAAATCACTTCTCATCGTGGGTTGCCATCACTGTGAATTTTGAAAGAGGAAGTTATTGTGCTTCCTTCCCCATTCGAGTTTGCTTTGGTTTGGAATTTTTTGGGTCAGGGACCATCTATTGATACAATTAGAAAACTCTTTTTAACCTCAAGCTTAATGGTGATTTCTCTATGGCTGTTCTCAACCCGAAGCATGTGTTGATTAAGTTTATCAATGATATGGATTATTGTAGAGTGTTTGATCATCGCTTTTATTTCATGAACAATTATTTTATAAAAGTGTTCAAATGGACATCTACGTTTGATATTGAAGTTGAATCTCCCGTTATTCTTATTTGGGTTTTGTTCCCCAACCTAAGGCCTCACCTATTTTCTCCTTAAATCTTTTATGGCCTTGGTTCTTTGTTTGGTCGGCCTCTTAAAACTGATAATGCCACTTCTTCTGGCTCTCATCCCTCTGTTGCACGTGTTCTGGTTGAGTTAGATGTTACCAAATAATTTCTTGATAAGGTGTAGGTTGGTCGTGAAAACATGGGTTACATTTAATCTGTTGCCATAGAAGATTTTATCTCTTACTGTTCTCATTGTAAATCATAGGGGCACTTGAAACAAGAATGTAGCATTTTACATCCTCTTATTGCTCATATTGTTAACCCTATTTATGTTTATGGAGTTGAGAAGGTTGTTAATGATGTGTGTGAATATGTGCCTAGAGATGTTTTTGTTGATTTATCTATGCATGAAAATGTCGATCATGTGGTTGTGGGTCATTTGGATAATAGGCATTTGATTCATCCTTTGAATGCTTGTGATGTGGGACTTTCAGCTGAGCCTGAAGTGTTAGTTTCGAATATCCCTATGGCTTCTCCTACTATCGTTCTTGTCTCAGAGAAAAAAAATTGGAGGCTTGTGGGGACATTAATAAGGGGGTTGATGACAATTTAGTTCTAACTTCTTGTGGGGAATTTACTCTTGTTGCTTCTCATGTGAAGGTGGTGAACAACATAGTGTGTGAGGTTAATAAGGTGGCACTGATGGATTCTTCTAGTGGTTTAGTTATTGCATCTCATGACTCTTCATTGGCTGATTTCGAAGTGGCTTTGTCGTCTAATAAGGAGGTTTCAAATGTTAATATTCCATTGATTGATGCTTCTATTTCTCTTATTTCTAGTGATGCCTTAAAAGCTCAATTAGCTTTGAATATGGATGAAACTTATGTGCATCATTTGATTGGCTGGAAGAATCCTTCTCATCGCCTTATGGGGGTGTTAAGGAGGATTTAGATGACCCTACGGATGAGTTTCAAGAGATGTGTAGTTTGAATGTGGGTCACATTGTTGAAAAAGCTTTTTCCCATGGTGGCAAGCTTCGTAGAAGAAAAGCTAAGAAGAAGTAATTTTGGTCTTGTGGATCATTTACTCTGGTTGCTTCTCATGATGTTGTCGGGAGCTAGTGTTGGAGCATTTGCTTGGTTGGGCTTTGTTTCCATTCATGTTATCTTCGTTAGCTTTGATTGTTTATTTTATTTCTGTTTGTTCTATGTATAATTAATTGGAACAATGGCTCTTAGGTTTTATTTCAATTGTTGTATTTCTAGGAAGCTTTTGTTTCATTAAGGAGCTGTAATTTTTACCCTTTTAACGCGTAGGCCCCTTTATGAATTTTAATCTAAAAAAAAATTGTTTGAGGTAGTTCTCTTATTATTTTTCTTTTAAGATGGCTACCATAACTTTTCTATGGCCACTAATTTTTCATTGTTTTTAATATTTTTTTATGAAAGGAATCTATTTTTCATATTAAGTTTAAAATTTTATTTTCTCCATAATTGTTTCATAATCACCTTTATAAAAAATTGCAATGGTCACAAATGGACCCTTAGTCCAACTTTGTAGGTATTTTAAAAAAAATAAATAGAAAAAATTTATCAAATGATATCTTGATAAGGTATTTGAGCATAATGATTTTAAAAATTTTGAATATATTTTTAGATCAGATTAATGAAATACAATTTTTTTTGTTTATTATATTTATTTCAAAATAAATTTAATGATTTCAAAATTCAACATGATTATTTGCCCTCATAAACAATAATAATAAATCACGTTTATCAAATTCATTTTAAAATCACATTCCATAATTAAAAAGTTTTGCAGTCTCTGGGTTTAATCATGATAAGCTTCTAACGCAAGAATTTCTACTAATCATTATTATTGTAAATGAGCGAAATTAATAAAAAAATGCAGAAAATCATCGAATAGTTCAGTGTTTAAAAAAAATTTAATTTCCGTTGCCGGGACTCGAACCCGGGTCTCTCGGGTGAGAGCCGAGTATCCTAACCAACTAGACAACAACGGATTTGTGAAATTTTTGTCAATAATATTATCTAAATTCATAACATTTTATATTCAAAATTTAAAGTTTAATGAATTTATCATCAAACTGAACATTTCAATAAAACAAAACAAACAAACAACTCCAGAAACATTATTATCTAAGTTCAAATGAGACCAAGTAAAGAACTCAAGTATAATTAAAAGTTTTCTTGTATTATTTGAGGGGTCAATGGATCTTCAACAATGACTTCTGATTAGAGAGCTACAATGAGTTTAAGATCACTCAATTCGGATGTCATTAAAGATAGTTAATGCTAAAATAATGCTTTATAATTAATGGAATCAATATGAGTTATCCGATGAAATAGTCATATATTTTAAATAAATTTAGTAACATGATGCTAAAAAAAATTGTCCTGATATGTAAGTTATCTTGTGTGTTTTGAATTGCTTTATCAAATGACAGATATTGATTACTTCGATCGTAGAGCATTTATTTAGCATGTAAGAGTCTTAATGATGTTATAATTAAGTGATCTTGAGCTCATTAAATTCGTCTTGTTTAGCCGTTTGATTCAATTATAATCATGTTATATTTGAATATTATTTGTGTGATGCCCCAGATATCAATAGTGAAAGAATTCGTCTGACATTCTGATTGAACTCCATTCTAGTTTCCTTGCTCGGACCTGAAAATTTTAACCACATATAATGAGCTTACAAAGCCCAGCAGGTCACCAAAGCCTACAACTGAAATCAAAGCACGGCGATGCTATCAATATGCAGGTCAATCAAATCAAATCAATCAATAGACTATGATCGATGAACCTATGCAGATACGGAAATCAAATCAAATCAAATCCATCAATAGTCAATAATCAATACAGCGGTAAAAACATCGATAAATCAATACGCCTCAGCAATCAAATCAATAAATGACTGGAAGCCAATATCTATCCATCGTAGCAGTGTCTATCAATCAATACTATCAGTTCAATCAATCGTGTCGTCTAGTCAATTCGTTGAATCTATATCATCTGTCTAATCAATAGAATGTCTGTGTCAATTAATAGCAATCATTAGCATCAATTAATTCAATAAGGGACTCATGTCAGAACGCACTCCTACAAATCAGTCAATCCAATTATTCAATACGATTTACTCGATATCAATATACAATATTTAATTAATGACGACGTACAATGCTACAATAGGGAAAAAGCGGACTTAGACCTAAAGACTGATTTAAACTGGATTGGCTGCCGTAAGAGCGGACTTAAGCCAGAAAGCCAATAGGATGCCGTAAAAGCGGACTTAGACCTAAAGACTGATTTAAACTGGATTGGCTGCCGTAAGAGCGGACTTAAGCCAGAAAGCCAATAGGATGCCGTAAAAGCGGACTTAGACCTAAAGACTGATTTAAACTGGATTGGCTGCCGTAAGAGCGGACTTAAGCCAGAAAGCCAATAGGATGCCGTAAAAGCGGACTTAGACCTAAAGACTGATTTAATCAGGATTGGCTGCCGTAAGAGCGGACTTAAGCCAGAAAGCCAATAGGATGCCGTAAAAGCGGACTTAGACCTAAAGACTGATTTAATCAGGATTGGCTGCCGTAAGAGCGGACTTAAGCCAGAAAGCCAATAGGATGCCGTAAAAGCGGACTTAGACCTAAAGACTGATTTAATCAGGATTGGCTGCCGTAAGAGCGGACTTAAGCCAGAAAGCCAATAGGATGCCGTAAAAGCGGACTTAGACCTAAAGACTGATTTAATCAGGATTGGCTGCCGTAAGAGCGGACTTAAGCCAGAAAGCCAATAGGATGCCGTAAAAGCGGACTTAGACCTAAAGACTGATTTAATCAGGATTGGCTGCCGTAAGAGCGGACTTAAGCCAGAAAGCCAATAGGATGCCGTAAAAGCGGACTTAGACCTAAAGACTGATTTAATCAGGATTGGCTGCCGTAAGAGCGGACTTAAGCCAGAAAGCCAATAGGATGCCGTAAAAGCGGACTTAGACCTAAAGACTGATTTAATCAGGATTGGCTGCCGTAAGAGCGGACTTAAGCCAGAAAGCCAATAGGATGCCGTAAAAGCGGACTTAGACCTAAAGACTGATTTAATCAGGATTGGCTGCCGTAAGAGCGGACTTAAGCCAGAAAGCCAATAGGATGCCGTAAAAGCGGACTTAGACCTAAAGACTGATTTAAGATTGAATTTAGAAATATAATTGATATCTTTTAAAATTTTGGATTATTTCCCTTCATCACAAATGACATTGACAAATTGCAAATATTCTACTAGAGGTAAAAATATTTGTAAATGTCATTTTCTAGAAGAGAAGGACAAACTTTGGAAGATTAAAAACTTTGAAAATCTATTGAATTGAAAATTTGTTCCCTTTTTTTAACATAAATGATCCTTATAACTTACAAATATTCCACTGGGGATTTTGTTTTTATATTGGATCATCATATGTGAAAAAAAGGAAACTAATAAAAGGACAATTCTACAGTAGTATTATAGAACATCCCAATTATTTCAAATCTTGTAACCTTTCAATTTTGATTTTCAAAAGTATGCAAATCACTTGGACCCAGTACAATATGTGACATTCAAAAATTTGAGAACAACGTATATTCTGAGAAATTTGTAATTTTATTGCAAAATCATCATAACAACGTCATTACACATAGTATTTTTTAAGAAAACGCCCATTGATGGGTAACATAGGACGATCACCCTTACAATCCACCAATTGGTAAGATCCTCCTTGGTAGACTTTCTCCACCACAAAAGGACCTTCCCAGGTAGGCTCAAATTTACCCCCAAACCTTCGATGAGTCAAGATAGGCCTACGTAAGACCAACACAAGCTCTCCTACTCGAAAGGTTCTAGGGCGGACCAACTTATCATGTGCTTGAGCCATACGGGATTTATATAACTCGAGGTTCTGTTGAGCCTGCAGTCGCTTCTCTTCTAAACCTTCGAGTTCTTCTAGTCGAAGTCGGGCGTTTTGTTCAGAGGTGATACTATTATTAACTGCAACTCTTAGAGAGGGAAGCTGTACCTCTAAAGGGAGAACAGCCTCTGCCCCAAAGACTAAAGCAAACGGTGTAGACTGAGTTGGGGTTCTATATGTGGTTCGATAAGCCCACAAAGCTTCACCCAACTTTTCATGCCACTGTCGCTTATTGTCCTCTAAACTTTTCTTTAAAATTCCTACCAACGTCTTATTGAAGGCCTCCGCTAATCCATTCGCCTGTGGATAATAGCTTGTGGAGTATCTCCAATCGATATTATGACGTTTGGCAAAATTATTCAGTTTGGTACTTTTGAAAGAGGGACCATTATCGGATATAATTCGTCGAGGAATGCCGAATCGATATACAATATGGTCTCTAAAGAACTGGAGAACATTATGAGTCTTGACTTCTCGTAGTGGAACAGCTTCTGCCCATTTTGAAAAGTAATCTGTTGCTGCTAGAATGAAACGGTGACCTTTAGAAGAGGGAGGATCGATAGGGCCGATGATATCCGTGCCCCAACTTTCAAAAGGCCATGAAGCAATTGTTGGATGTAGGACATTAGGAGGTTGGTGTAGGACTACACCATGTACTTGGCACTGGTGACAACGACGTGCAATAGACATACAGTCGTTAATCATTGAGGGCCAGTAATATCCTAACCTTTTAATTTTCATCTTCATTTTAGGACCAGATTGGTGAGCACCACACAATCCGGCATGTACCTCGGTCACGATCTTTTGGGCTTCCTGTTTGTTAAGACAACGTAACCACAATTGATCAAAAGACCGGCGATACAAAGTGCCGTTTATCAGCGTATAGGAGAGAGCCCTTCTCTTAATCTGATCTGCAGCAGATTTCTCATGAGGGAGTTTGTTTTCTTGCAAGTAGTCAATAAAAGGTTTTCTCCAGTCAACCGTTTCATCATCAATAGCAAGAACAATCTCACCCTTAGAAGGAAAAATTTTATTAATGTATTCCAAGTCTATAGGAGATAAGATTTTACGACCTTGAACTTCTATAGATATTGGTTCTTCTTCTATACAAGCTAACTCTTTTGCAAGTTTTGCAAGGGCATCCGCCATAGAATTTCTTCCACGGGGTATCCTATACAAAGTTACGTTTGGAATTTGTTCGAGAAGCTTCATAGTGTACTGATAGTACGGAAGAAGTTTAGGTTTCAAGACTTTGTAAATACCAGCAACTTGATTGATAATAAGTTGAGAATCTCCAAAGATCTTGATTTCTTCGATTTCCATTGATATTGCTAATTCTAAACCAGTTATTAGAGCTTCGTATTCAGCCTCGTTATTAGTACAAGGCTCTAATAAATGATAAGAATAACGCAATAATCCTTTTTCAGGGGTTATGAAAACTAACCCGATACCGGCCTTCCCTGGGATTACTTCTTGAGGTTCCCCAGTCTTTTGTGAAGATGCGGCACCATCAAAATATAATTCCCAGGTATTTCCTTCCTGCTCCTCTAAACTCATAATTTGTTCATCAGGGAGATCATCATTTAGAGGGGACTCAGCAGGGATCGGGTGCGCTGCTAAGAAGTCAGCTACGGCTTGACCTTTGATAGCACGTAAGGGTATAAACGTGATATCAAACTGGAGTAAAAACATTGACCATTTTGCTAAACGTCCTGACAACGTTGGACGAGTCATTAGGTATTGGAGTGGATTGACTCTAGAAATAAGATTGATTTTATGAGCTAACATATAATGCCTTAATTTCTGGGCAGCAAAAATCAAGGCTAAACAATGTTTCTCAATAGGTGGGTAATTAGCTTCAGTTGGTAAGAGTCGCCTGCTCAAGTAGTAAAGTGAGTTCTCTTTTCCTTCCTCATTAGTTTGGGCTAACAAGGCGCCAAGAGAGTTGTCTAAAGCTGCGGTGTAAAGTATCAGAGGTTTTCCCGGAATAGGAGCCGCTAAGACTGGAGGTGTTAACAAATACTGTTTTATGCTTTCAAAGGCATTTTGACACTTTTCATCCCAATGAAATCGGGCATCTTTCTTACATAAAGCAGCAAATGGTTGACATCTACCAGACAAGTTAGAAATGAATCTCCGTAGATATGCCAACCTACCTTGAAGAGATCTTAATTGAGTTAGACTTTTAGGAGGTGGCATATCTAAGATGGCTTTTATTTTGGAAGGATCAATTTCTATACCTCGGTGTCTCACTACAAACCCTAAGAATTTCCCTGAAGTAACTCCGAAAGCACATTTCAAGGGGTTCATCTTTAGGTCATAGCGGCGCAACCTTTCAAAAACGATTCTCAGATCATGAAGGTGGTCTTCCCTTTGACGACTTTTGACAACCAAATCATCGATGTAACATTCTACTTGTTGGTGTATTAAATCATAGAAGATTCGGGTCATTGCTCGCTGGTAAGTTGCACCAGCATTTTTAAGTCCAAAGGGCATGACTTTGTAACAGAAGACCCCTATAGGTGTTCTGAATGCAGTAAATTTTTCATCTTCAGGAGCCATCTTGATTTGGTTATATCCAGATGAACCGTCCATAAAAGAGAAAATTGCATGCTCAGAGGCTATGTCTACCATGAGTTCTGGTATGGGTAACGGGAACTCATCTTTTGGACATGCCTTATTCAGATCCCTATAATCAATGCATACGCGAATTTGACCACTTTTCTTTTTTACTGGGACGACACTAGCCAACCAAGAGGGATATTTCTCCTCTCGAATAAAGCCTGCATCGATCAGTTTTTTGACTTCAGTTATCACTTGTTGTTCAATTTCTAAGCGCATGCGTCGTGGGGCTTGTTTGACAGGAATTATGTCAGGTTGAATTTCAAGTTTGTGAACTGCTATTTCTGGAGATAATCCGGGCATTTCGTCATAACTCCAAGCGAAGCAATCCTTAAACTCTGAAAGTAACTTGACTAAGTTATTTGACTCATCCTCGTTCAATAAGGCACTTATGAACGTCGGACGTGGATTTTCTTCATTACCAAGGTTAACTTCTTTTAGTTCATCAATAGTTGACTGGATTTCCTCCTCAAGTTCAGGAGGTGCCTCCTTAACTTGAAAGTCATCCGAATCATCTAAAGTTTCTAAACAAAATTCATTAAGATTTTCAATGTCCTTTACAAAAAGATGATCAGATCCTACATTGTTAGTAATTACTAAGCAATAATCATCATCATCAAATGGACAAACAGTATTAAAGCCTAGTCCTGCTTTTGACTTTGGTTTATGAAATTCCGTATTCCAAAGACTTTCAAAGGACTGAGCTTGACGTTTAGTCCAAGTAGATGGGGCAAGACCTTGCTCAATTAAATTTTTAACACAATAAGGATACCAATCAAAAGGGAGTTCCACTATTTCATTCATAAAAGGATCATCAATGTGTACATCAGTTTCATCATTTTTGCTAGAAGAAGGAATAAACTTAGCAGTTTTACAATCATCGCTCAAAGCAGGTGAAACTTTAACTGCCAACCCGGCTATACTATCTTGAGATAGTGGGGTTAGAGCTAAAGTTTTCACATATCCTTTAAGTCTTTCATAGGTAGACAAATCTGAATCATCCTCTATATTTGCCTGAATTTTATCTTCATCACTGTCATTTTCCAAAGAGATCTCAAATTTTGGCCTTTTGTTACCATTTTCACCCTTCAGTACACATGATTCATCATCTGAACCAGATTCTAACTCGATGTGTATCGTAGGGTTTTGCTTTTGTATGTTTTCATACATTGCACTTTCATGATTTTGCCATCCTCTGCCTCTACCTCGCCCTCGTTGGGTCATCCTACCACCTCTTTGTGAGGGAGGAGCAGGATGCCAACGAATGCTATCTTCGAGGTAGGGATATTCTTTATCTATTTTTTCTTTTTTTTTCTTTTTCATTTTTCTTTTCAAGTGCAATTTCATTTTTGGCCAATTTAAGATCTTTGGAAACAACTGTTTGTTTTTTAGGCAAATAATAGGCGGCATCTTCATAAATTCCTACTTCATGAATTGAGAATGGTTGTAAGTCTCCTTTAATACAGTGCTCAGTACCATCTCGGATGTACTTGATGCACTGATGTAGGGATGAAGGAACCATCCTATATTCGTGAAGCCAGGGTCTACCTAAGAGAGCATTAAAGGATGTTGGAGCGTCTATAATATGAAACTTAGCTTTAGTTTTAAAATCTTCTATCTCCAACAACAAAGTAACTAAACCCAAAGCCCTCTCGCCATTTTCGTTAAAACCCCGTAAGATCATCTTATCTGAGCTGAGCTTACGGACGTCTATTCTTAAATAGGCAAGACTTCTTAGAGTCATAATATTAACTGATGCACCAGGATCTACAAGGATACGTGACAATCTGAAGTTATCTATGTTCACTGTTATGTATAGTGGACGGTTGTGATCAGCCTTCCTAAACATATATCTTCATCAGAAAAAGAAACTTCAGGAACTCTTCTAGAACAAAGAGCTTCATCAGGCTGTGCAGCTACTAACTGGGCCATGCAAATATTTGGATCTAACAATGCTTTGATTAGCGCTTCCCTCAATTCTTTGGAAAGAATCAAGGCATCGTAAATGCTCAGTTTGGCAGGTTGCTTCCTGAGATTAGCTAGGACATTGTAATCGACCTTGGGCATTCCACTCTCAATTGGACTCTGAAAAGGAACAGGTTGAGGTGGAAGAGAAGACTCTGGCTCGTCAATAACTTGCTTTCCTTTTGTCTTCAGAAGAAGCGTGAGGTGGTAACACTTTGCCACTACGAAGCTTGATTTCTACTATCTCTTCAGAAGAAGTGACAGGCAGGTTATCTTCTTCGACCTCAGCTAATTCTGATTTTACTTCTGTTAAATTTTCAGAATATGACATCTCGGCTTCAATACAGATAGGCATACCCTACAAATGAAGAGCAAGGACATCACTATCTGAATAATAACCAAGAGAATGTTTTAATTCTTCAAAATTAAATTGATCATGCAGAGAATCATTTTCAGGTGTAATTTTTAAGTCATCCGTAACATCATTATCAGAAATAGACAAGATATAAGCAGAATCCTTTTTCATTGATTTAACATCATCACACTTAACAAAACAAAAGTTATCTAAGATAAGAGGATTGAGGATAACAGTCTCCCCATTCGAAGAAAACACAACTCTACTAGATATATCACAATCAACACTACTAAAAGCAACAAAACGATCTCTAGTGTCCTCCTCTTGAACTATAGGACCCTGGCTGACTCGGGCTTCCTTAAGCTCTGAAGGTGGAGTCATCTCTACATCATCTTCTGGAACTATCAGATCAACCTGGAGAGGCTTCTGAGCTCCCAAAGACTCCTGAAGAGAAGAAAAGTAAAGTTTGTTTAGATATTTCTTTGAAGAACGGGATAAAACTGTATCCCAAGTAGAATCAGAATTTGAAAAAGAAGTAGGAACGATAGGCTCACCAATCACACACTTAGCTGATCCCTGCCCCGAATCCACTAAGTATTCCTTGGGAATCACTATAGCTCCTTTTTTCATGTTTCTGTCAAGCCATTCTTTAAAAGTAATGCAATCTTCAAGTTAATGGCCCAACATCTGATGGTAGGGGCAATAATTAGGTTGATCTGATTTACCCACTTCATTTGGCCTTTTAGGTGCAGGTAACTTGAAGTCTGGCTTTTTTAGAAGATTTTTGAAGATCTTCTTCAAAGCCTCCTTCTTAAATGGATAAGTCTTACCAACCATTGCATTAAACTTTTCCCACTTTTCATTTCTTTCTTCTGGAGTAAGGTAAGGCCGTTGCTGATTAAACTGTGGCTGAAACTGTGGTGGTGGGTACTGTGGTGTTTGATACTGTTGATTATAAAACTGAGGAGGTGATCTTTCTGCCTGAACATTTATTGGTTGCTTTCCCTTATCTACAGCTGACACCGTCCCAGATTTCTTTTCAAAGACCTTCTGGGGTTTCAGCTTCTTAGAGTCTGAAGAGGACTGATCAACTAGAAAGGAGAGCTGTGAACCTTCTTCTTGTAGACTGGAGGCCTTATTGAGCAATTTCTCAAATGTTTTAATGGTAAAACCTTTTAAAAGAAAGGCTACCGGTCCATGAATGTTCTTAAGCAAAATCTCAATTGCATGTTGTTCCTGCAATTGAGGTTCGCATTTCATGCTTAAATTCCTCCATCTAAGTATGTAGTCAACTAACTTTTCCCCAGGCTTCTGTTTCTCTATCACAAGATCCCCAACTGTAACATGGTGCTGACTGCCTGCAAATCTCTTAACAAACATGCTCTCTAACTCTGTGAAACTGTGTACTGAACCATTTGGAAGATCTGCATACCAATCGAACGCTACCCCTGACAGACTACTGACAAACTGTCTGAAAAGCAAAGCATCGCTTCCTCCAGCGTTGCAACAACTGGCTCTAAAGTAGGCTATGTGCTGCCTTGGGTTTCCAGTACCATCAAAGATCTTGAAGGAGGGAGGCACAAATCCCTTTGGGTATGGAACTGCATCAAACTCCTCTGGGTAAGGTCTACCTTTTGGAGTATATGACGCACTTTGAGATTCTGCTAATGCCTCCCTTACTTGCTTTTCTACCATTTGCTTTAATTCTTTGGATTGAGAAGCCTTTATTTCTGGATTTTGTTGGTGTTCTTCTATAGTCTCAATCACTTGTTTCTTTCCTACCACCTGAACAGGCTCGGGTTGAGAAGACTCAACCTGTGCTCGTGGTGGTAAAGGACCCTGACTTTGGAAAGAAGCCATAGTGGCCATCATTTCTTCTATCTTCTTCTCCATACTTGAAATCTGTTCATCTTTTTATTTTAATTGTTGTACAAGACGTTGAGTTAAGTCTGGCGCTATGCCTTCCTCAACTGCAACATCTTGTAATACAGCATCCTCAATCTGCTCATTATAAGAAGTTGTTCTTGTCTCAACCATAAGGACATCATCCACTATATCATCTAACATAACATCTCCATCTAAGTCAAAGTTCAAAGCCTCTTCCTCATCAAGATTTCTAATATTGTCTTTTAGTTCACCTATCATCTCCTCTATAGATTTTCCAGAAACATAGTTGGGATAACCAGGAACATACTTTTCACAGTCCATGTGGTCTGGAGTAGTATTCTCAACCCTCTCCTTCTCTTCAAGTTTACTTTCTATAGGCTTCTCAGGTGAAGCTACTACAGGAGAAGTAGCATTATCCTTGGGTCTCCAAACCTTCTTCTCATCAGATGTCGAAGAGAGTTGGTTTGAAGATTCCAACCGCTCTAAATCAGGATAAGAAGACGGAGAAGGACCCGTAGAGTAGTGCCTATCTATCCGGGGAGAAGAATGGGTATGAGAACTATGTTGAATTTTACTAGGAATTTGTGGTGGTGCATAAGAAGGGACAACTGACGGCTGACTTTCTGTGGAACATGCTGGGTACTTTTAAATTTCATTGAAGCATCAGTCAACACAATACTGTCTGCCTTCCTACTGGATCTTCTTGGCTCGTTAGGGTATCCAGCAGTGAGAGCAGATATTGCAGTTGGTTTGAATTTTCTTTTATGAATTCTTGCTCTCGACTGACCTTCTACCCTAGTTTCAATAAGTTTCTGTCTTAAGGTTTCTTCTTCATTCCTATCACTGATCAATCTTCTCATTTTTCTTAAAAATTCTTCTCTAGTCTGCGGAGGACCATCAGCACAATCTTGTACAATAGCCTTTACCAAATTCTGAATGTGTGTTTCTTTACTTTTTGTTGGTTCAGTTGCAGATTTTCTAACATCAATAGGGGCTGATCGAGCAATCAACCTCGCATCTTCCTCTCCATCAGTAGCGAAGAGGAGATGGAACCTACTACCACTAAGATGTGGAGAGGTTGGAGGGATAAGCTCGTTCTTCTTCGACATTCCAAGTTTTTCCATTCTCCTTTTTATACGATGATTTTTATTCCTTCTCTGAGTTTTATTCATAATCGTCGATAAATTGGAAGAAGATCCAATTTCAAACTTGCTAGGTGCACTGAAAGGAATTGAATTGTCCACCACAACAACTGACTTGAGTTTCTGGTCTTGATTAAGTTGCTCAATCCTAGTAAACACAGAGAGCCTAGGATCTACAGGAGCAATTTGAGACCCGCATCCCAAAGTGAATTTTAGGATAGGTTTCTGATTTGCGACATCACTGGGTGGAACAATAGTGAACTCAGGTCCACTAACAGACAACTGCAAATCCTCAAATCCTTTTCCAAACTTGATTATACTACCCTCAGCAAATGGATTGTAGGACAGGTTCATGTTATCAGACAGGGAGAAGATTAATTTACCTGCCATTTTTCCTGAAATTTAAAAGAGATTTTAATTATACTCTGAATAATTTATTTAAATTGCAAAAGTTTAATTAATCCAGCTAAATAAATCAATTCCTATCTCATTTCATATATATTGAGTTATAAAAATATAACTGCAATATATAATATTGGGATAAGATTAAATTTTATTTAGTGATTTAATTATAACTTTGAGATTTTGGACCCAGTGCTAACTCAAACATCAAGCTATAAGAGAAATGTAACTACAATATTCGATTAAAGCATAGGGATTTACTTTACAAAAAGGTCATTACAAAGGAGCTCCTCATTAGTTTTCTAACGGGGTCCAAAATAAGACCTCTAAAAATTTTTAGATACCGGTCAAATTATTCAAGAATGAAATGAATAAAAGAATCAGCGGAAGAAAGGTAGTTACAACTTATGCTAAGCATAAGTATACTACCAATTAAAGGGTATAAAACAATGCTAAAGATGGAGAGAAGATTGATCCCCAGTGGAGTCGCCAGGAAAACCTTGCTGGGAAAAATTGTTTCACCACGCAGATTTTGATTTCTCCTATTCTGTAATCGAATACTACATTGAGAATAAAGTACAGTCTCAAGAGGCCGACACAATATTCTACAATGGATTCAATATTAAAATAGGATTTTGAAAATTGATATTTCTATGATCAAACATAATTCAAAGAATAACATATCATCTCAAAAGATGAACATGAAATTCTATAGAATATGTTTAAAGATAGAAATGCATTTTTGAAAAAGTTTATTCATTCTTTTATTTAGATATGGCAAGAAGAATATTATCATCTTAAAAGATGAACATAACATTCTTCAAAATATCCAAAAGCAAGAATGAGTTTTATAAAATTCATCATTTCTAAAATTGAATATAATAAGTATAATATTATATTATTTGAAAAGATAATAATAACATTCTACAAGTCTATTCAAAATTAGAAATGAGGTTTTTTTTTTTAATATCTACATTCCCAAAGATTCTTCCCTTGTTCTATACGAATAAAATAAGGTTTATTTTAGTCTGGGGTTCTCAAATCCCTATAGAGACAAGCCCCTATAGTTAATTACATCTTAGGAGAGAAGCTCCTAAGAAAACTCTCGATTAAAATAGTGATTTCATACCCTTTTGAGTACTAAGTAGAAGACAAGGAAACAGAAGTAGGAATTTTTCAAGGAGAAAGCTCAATGTTGAACATTTATTAGCGGGTCAAAGGAAGAAAAGTAGGAGGCATCAGATTCTGAGAAACTTAGAGGCGACCTCAGTCTACCCTATGTTAGGCTTTACATTTTAGGAGAAAATTTTATGTTTAAGTTGATATTTTATTAGAAGTTTAGGATTATATTCCCAGATGGTGAGGACTTAAGATCTAAAAAGAATCTGCCTCAGAACCTAAATCTAATTTGGGTACTATAAAATAGTGACCCGAACCTAACTAATGAATGCAAATCTGGACTTATCCCGGACTGGATTGGGGAGCCAGCTAACCACCTAGGTGCTTTAAAACCATATATTCAGTCTCTTATGAAAGATGGGTAGGGAAATTATTTAAGTTTTAAGGAATTAAGGGCCGACATCTAAGACAGATCCTAATTGGCCCTTCAACTTATGTAGGGTGAAAAATGTCTAGAAATGTAATTAATATTTTAGAGTCTTTTTAATTTGTATATAATGCAATGCATGCTAATTGACTCGAATGCATAAAATGATAATGAAGCAGTTTAAAAATTAGGCTTAGAAAATAGGTTTTTCCCTAGAGATTGCACAACTTCCCCATAACAGAACTGCACCCTCATAGGTCAAGTGGTCTGCCAGAACCCGCAGGCGGGGAGGTGCCTAACAAGGAAGAGAAAGTATTAATATGCTTATGCTGACTCTCGGCGGTCCTGAGCTTACTTATTAGATCGTTAGAGTTACTATGTGAGCCTAAAAATTTTTATTTAAAATTACAAGTAGAAGAATTTTAAACGTACCCTTACGAAAAAAAGCACTCCGATTCGTATCCAGACTAAAACAAAATACGACATGCAAGAGTCCTAAAAAAATTCTACTGCACAAACAATATAAACAATCCAAACAACTTATAAAACTTTCCAACAATCTCTATTTGTTAATAATTTAAAAATAATAACAACTTATATAAAAGAAAATTACTCCATATGAATCTCCAAGACACTTTATAAGAGACTTATATATATTCACAAGTGAGAAAGAAAATGATTATGAGTGGCTATCAAGTTGTGAAAGAATCATCAATTATCATATCTTGCATTATTTTCAAATATATGCTAAACTCAAAGAAGTGATAAATATGATCCAGATCTAAACAAGATCCACAAATTATTCATGATATCCCTTCTTATTCTCAGATTTCCAATAATAAGAAAGATTAGCAAGCACTCAAGATCTTCATTTTAATTAAGATTGAAAGAAGAGAAAAATGAAAATAAGAAAAGAATGAACAATTTTTTAAACATTTTAGTTGCTGCCATTAGATTTCTTCCAAACTCATAAATTTAATTGAAAAATTTATGCACTCAATCTATTATGGATGAAAAGAAACTTCAACACAACTTCATCTCAAGAGAATAAAGGATTGATGTATTCCTTAAGCAAGCAAGAAGAAGAAGATTTTTACCAATATACAAGAAGAAGTCGGTGGAACTAAGACTTCGATCCAGTGGCTAGAGCCAATGTCGGATCTCCTTGGGGCTTCGATTTTGCGAGAGATGGGAAACTGAGGGAGTTCGACCTTAGATTTTGAATGGCTGAGGGAGACGGACTGGATTGTGCGAATAGCAGGCGACGGACTGGAGAGGTTCGTGCGAACGACTGGGGTTGGCCTTCTTTGGATGTTTCAGAACTGTTGAGGGAAAGAGCAGATCGTTGAAGTGAAAAGGATCATGGAAGTGAGAGGGAGCGAGAGGCTTTGTGCAAACTTAGAAAAGGGCTGATCGTGAGCAGTTTTTTATGATCTAGACCATCAGAGAGGGAGCGGTTTTGTATGAAATAAATGGGAGAGAGGAGCGGTTCTACTCTGTAAACTGCCAAGAGAGAAAGAGACGGAGAGTAGGGGCCATTTCGCGAACTGCAAGCCTGGAGTGCGAGAGAGAGACCGTGGGCTTCTTGCAAACTGCTGAGGAGATGTGTGGCGGTTTTTTGTTTTGTCTGCGTGAGTGAGTGGGGTAGTGTGAGGGAGAGGGTTCGGAACTTAAGAGGGAGTTGGGATCGGTTAGAGGCATGGGCTGGAGATTAGCCTAAACTACTTATTTGGACTAAATGGAAATTTCCCAAATGGATATATGACTTGTATTTAGGAAGATTATTATTCTATATTTATTTATCATTCAGATTCAAAGGTTTGGATTAGGGCTTAAAAAAATATCAATTTGATCAAAAAAAGAAATAGGTTACATTAAAATGAGTCGAGGCGAATTGATGAATCATAAATCAAATTTGATTTGAGTTTTGTTTGGAGTTGAATTAAATCTAGATTGAAATTATTTTGATTTGGTTTGAACAAAAATGGTCGAGTCTACGCTACGTCAGCGGGTATCCACCTAAGGGAAATCCTATGGGCGACGTCTACACTAGGCTACGAAGACCTAGATACTAGAATCGATTTCGAGAAAATTGACCTCGAATAATGAGGTCAACAAATGATCAGTACAAATTTAGCTCAATCATCTAGGATAATCTGGGGGAGGCTAGATGATTAGAGGGTTTGTTTGTTCTGATCATCCAGGATGATGGGACATGATCATGTATGATTAGTTTAAGACATCGAATATCATCATCCAGACCATCACTTTTTGGCCAGACTTTACCTGTCTAGACGATAAAAAAATAACTAATCGACCTGGATGATTTCTTGATCGTCATATACGATTAGTTCAAAATGTTAAATATTATCTAGACCATCACTCTATTCGACCAGATTTAACCTATTGGATGATAAAAAAAACCTAATCTTTCGGGATAATTTTTAGATCATCCCATATGATTAGTTTAAATGAATACACATCATCCAGAACATCATTCTGGTCATCTAGGAAGAAACTAAGGTTTGTTTTACTGATCATCCCAAACAATCCTATGATCATCCAGAATTATATGATCAAACAATCAAACCTTAATTACTTTCATTAATCATCAAACTAATTTAGGCATAATTATAATGCATCATCTAGGATGATATTCTAGATGATGTCTAAAAATAATAACATGCCTAAAAGAGTTAGCATCTGATTCTTTCTAATTTGAGCATATCATCCAGGATGATGTTAATATCATTCATAATGATTTACTTAATTTTAGCTGCCTTAACCAGAAAGCCCTAATTAGGTTTTCTTTTTTAATTGATTGTTCAGGACATTTTTTTATTGTCATAAACGATATGATCAAAAATTAAAAATTCTAAAATAGATAGAATTTTTCCCTTGAGTGTGTATGTGTAAGGTTACTTAGCATCATGAATCACTTTGTTACATTTAACTTAAGAAAATATGAAGACACTTGACATACACTTACAGACTGACTAAGTCCTAATTACCCAATATTGAGTTGGCTTAATTTGCAATTATCCTTGTGGACCTGAAATATTAGTCGGATGGGAAATCATTAAAAGATATAAGTGCGATAAATGTTTGCTATTATCAATATTATAATTCCAAAATCCAGATTTGTAATAATCTCCCTCTTTTTATGATGGCAAATATTTGGTATAAAGTTTAACTTAAGCAGTTAAGGGGAACACAACGTGAAGAAAAGCACTAAACAACTGCAGTAAGAAAAAGGATAATAGCACAAACACTATCACCACTTTCCCTTTTGACATCACAAAAAGGAGGAAAATAGAAAAGAAAAACATAATAGTAAAAAATAAAGCAGGAAAAAAGGCAATGAAAATGGCAAAAAGAACAAAAGGAATAATTTTTTTTTATCAAAGCACAAATATGATAAATTTTCAATGTGATTAAATTAAAAATTCATAAGAAGAACGAGTTAACACCGTTGAAATATGAAAACAGTAAAAAAATCGATCATGTTAGCCCTAGCTTGAACTTCTTACAGGGTAAATCATCTTTTTAAAATAAAGATCTAACTCAGAAAAATCAATTGGATAAGAAAAAAGTGATCCATTCAAAACATGGTTCTAGAAAAATATATTATAGAATAATATACCAAAGTAATTAGTCATAATCATGATTTTTGAAATCAAGTCTTTGAAAATATCAAGTGACACATGAATTCTTCTAAGATTTAAAGGTTTGAAAGAGAATGAAGCTTGCTTTCTTGTGGGCTCATTTTGTGCCTCTTGTCAATTGGGTGACGCACTTTGTAAATCTTTTAATATTTGATACACTTTATGTATCTTTTTATTTTTTAAGCAATCATTATGCATCTTTTCAAATTTTCTTATTTTTGGTCTCATTTTATGCCTCTTGACATTTTTGCAAGCTAAATCCCTTATAAAACTTTTAAATTCTCTCAATTTTGAGAATATCTTTTATATATTAGAGAAGAAAATCTCACTCTCTAATATAAGGAAGAGTAAATCACAAAGCAGAATCAAATTCATATGATAAATGCAATGATAAGATTACGAAAGATTGAAAGTGATTTAATGACTTTGATTATTATTTATATAAGATAGATTACTGTAGAAAGATAGAAAAGATCTCAATCACAAAGTCCAACTTTTAATTTGAGATTGACTTTCATTTTTAAAAAAATTACATTGCTAAAAGAAGTTAGAGGAAGTGAAATAATCAACAGTGTTTTTCCTTTTAACTGATTAGGGATGTCAAACAATGACTACAAATTTTTAAAAACAAAAAAAGATATAAAATATCATTTCAACAGTAACCAAAAGAAAAAAGAAGAAAACTAAAACAATAGAAATGAAAACACGTAAAAATAATAAAAATCAACAATTAAACCTAAAGACAAAAGAAAAGTTAGAAACAAAAGTAAGAAAAGAAAACAACAAACAACTGATCAGAAAATATAAAATTCATAATTCAGTAATCATCAAGTTCATGAATTTCGATCAATCACACCCAATCTACTCCTTAAGAAGATGAATGTGTCAAAGGCTAATGGTTTAATAAAGATGTCAGCCAATTGATTCTCAGTTACCACATGGTGTAACACAATGTCTCCTTTTGTAACATTATCCCTAATAAAGTGATGCCTTATGTTAATGTACTTGATCCTTAAATGTTGGATAGGATTCTTAGAGATGTAGATGGCACTAGTATTGTCACATAGAATTGAAATTGTGCCTAAAAGTAATCCTAAATCTAAAATTTGTTGCTTCAACCAAAGAACTTGGGCCACATAATTTCCTAAGGTAATGTACTCACTTTAGTAGTGAAAAGTGCAATAGAGTTTTGTTTTTTACTAGAATTAGAGACTAATTACTGTCCTATGAATTGTCATGTACAAGAAGTGCTCTTTTTATCCACTCTACACCCTGCAAAATTAGAATCATAATATTCAATAATCCCAAAAGAAGTGTTGTGCCTAGGAAAGTAGATTCCTATGTTTTGGGTCCTTAAGAGGATTCTCTTAACTACAACAAGGTATAATTCTTTAGGATCATCTTGAAATCTAGCACAGAGACAAATACTAAACACTATATCAGGTCAGCTAGCAGTCAGGTAATGTATTGATTTAATCATTCTTCTGTACTTATTTTGATCAATATATTTTCTATTTGGGTCCTTATCCAACTAAACACTAGAAGTCATGGGAGTGTTTATTATTTTGGTTTTATCAATTTCATATTTCTTCAATATGTCCTTAATGTACTTTGATTGATTTACAAAGTTTCCATCATCCAATTGCCTTATGCTAAATTCCAAAAAGTAGGGCAACTCTCCCATCATATTCATCTCAAATTCCTTACTTATTATTTTAGAAAAAAAAAATCCACATAACATTTTATCACAAGATCCAAAAAGAATAGCATCAATATAGAATTGAATAATGAGTAACTAATTTCCTGCTTTCCTCAGAAAAAGGGTGGTGTCTAGGCTCCCCTTAACAAACTTCCTCTCTAGCAAGAATGTGTTAAGCCTCACATATCAAGCTTTAAGTGCATATTTTAATCCATATAAGTACATTTTTAATTAATAAATATGATTTGGAAATTGGAAACTCTAAAAACTTATGGGTTGCTATACAAACACCTCCACTTTTATTACCCCATTTAAAAATGCACTAAAAAAACTTAAATCCCTTATAACAGGCAAAGGCTAGTAGCACTCTAATGGCTTCCAATCTAGCTATAGGGGCAAAGGTCTCCTCAAAATTAATCTATGCTATTTGGTTTTATCCCTTAGCCACCAATCTCACCTTATTCCTAACCACCACACTAAAATCATTCATTTTATTCTTAAATACACTTTTGGTTCTTACCACACTTTTATTCTTAGGTCTTTTTACAACCTCTCAAACATTATTCCTCATAAATTCATTAAGTTCTTCTTGCATGGCTAAGATCCAAAATTCATCAAACAGGACTTGATTGATGTTGGTGAGTTCAGTCAATGAGATAAAGGAAGAGTGGTTCACTTTCTTCCTATGTCCATATCTAGTTCTAACACCTTCAAAAGGATCTCCTAAAATCAATTCTTTAGGAAGACTCAAAGAATATCTTTAATCTCTAGGCAAAGTTAGTCTAGGTTCTACCCTTTCCTCAAGATTTGCATTTTATACTCCTTGAGTAATCTCAATTATTCCTTCAATGTTTTGAGGCTCTACCCTATTCTTAGAATTTTTAACTCCTTGGGTAATCTCTTCAACTTCATCTTCATCCTCAACTCCAGACTTTTTAGGATCTGATTCATCAAACACTACATGAGTAGTTTCCTCCACCACCAACATCATCTTATTAAACACCCTAAAACATTTCCTAACACTTGAATATCCTAAGAACACTCATTCATCAGATTTTGGATCAAATTTTCCTAAAGGTGACTTCCCATTATTAAGAATAAAAACCTTATAGCCAACGATATGGAAGTGGAAAAGGTTGGGTGTTCTACCCTTAATGATCTCATAGTGTGTCTCATTTAGTTTGGCTCTAAATTCACCCTATTCAACACATAACAAGTTGTATTTACCGCTTCAGCCCAAAAGTATTTTGGGAGTGAATACTACAAGCATGGCTCTAGTAGCTTCCACTAAGGTTTTGTTATTCATTTTAGTTAACTCGTTCTGCTGAGGGGTCCTAGGAGCTGATAAGTTGTGACTAATCCCTTTATCCTCACTAAAGTCTCCAAATTTCTCATTTTCAAACTCTCCACCACAGTCACTATGGATGGTCATGATTTCACAACCTAGCTTTTTTTTAATTCAAGTGGAGAATTATCTAAATTCATTAAAAGACTCACTCTTATGTGACAGAAATTTAACCCAAGAGAAGCTCGAGTAGTCATTGATAATCACAAATCCATAAACTTTTCCCCCTAAGCTAGCAGTGCTAATGGGTCTAAATAAATCCGTGTGAAGTACTTCTAAAGGTCTAGAGGTACTAATGTTCTTAATGGAATTAAAAGAGGACTGCACTTACTTCCTAGTTAATAGGAATCACATAAGTGATCCTTAGTGAACCTAAGCTTGGGGACACCTCTAACTAGATCCTTTTGGGTCACTTTTTTAATAGTTTTCATGCTAGCATGACACAACCTCTGAAAGTGCTCAAATGACACTAGAAAGTTCTCTGATGACACTTGAAAGTTCGTTAGGGATGTTAAGCCCTTTGAACTGGCCCAAGGCTAATAAAGAAAGAGGTGAATTGGATAACCTTAAAACCAAAGATAAAACTCAAACCAAAATCACCACAGAAATCAAAATGCGGAAGTAATAAAAAGAAAGAACATATCAGATTTATAGTGGTTAGGTCAAACCTTAACCTACGTCCACTCCTTGGAGGCACCCTCCAAGTATTGCACTACAAAAGTGTCTCTCCTTTAGCCCCCACAGCTAGTTAAAGAAGCCCTTACAAAATCACTTCCACCTTCCCCGGTGCGGCGGAGTCGCCGGGTCCTTTGACACCAAAGAGATCTTCTTCTTTGGTGAACTTCTCTCAAGACAAGCCTTGAATCCGACGGTATTAAGGTGCAAGCCTGCTGGAGAAATAGTGTGGAAACCCCTCCACACTCCCTTGAGTCCCCCCTCACAGGATCTTCTCCCTCTCTCAGACTTCACCCGTTTCTCACTCCCTTTCAAGATTTCTCTTCAAGTTTCGCCCACAAGAATGAAGCTATAATGGCTTCCAAAGACACTTATAAAGTGTCATGACATTGCTTAAATAGAAGAGCTAAAAGTGAGCTCATTAATGCAAGTTGCCGACATTTTCATCCAGGATGATAGGCATATCATCCTGTACGATCAGTACAATTTAAGCCCAATTAGCCGGGATGATTTGAGATGATAAGAAGAAGTTTGTTCATATCGTCCTGGACAATAATATATCATCCTGGACGATCAGAACAAGTAGTGGAATATCATCCTCGACATCGCCCTGAAAAATAGCTATCCAATCACCAATCGTCCAGGTCGATTTGATCGTGAAATCAAGTCATAATTGCTTTCCTTAAATTTCAGAGAAATTTTGGAAAAAATTGACCTGTATCATCCTGGATGATATTTTATAGTCTTGGACGATCCACTTGGACATTGTCCAAAAATAGGTTATTTTTAAATAGATTTGGGGGCAGATTCTTTTTGAATTGAGCCTATCGTCCTAGCTGATACAAGATTGTCCAGGACGATGTGTTTTGCATAATGATGGCTGTTTTAATGAGGATGCCCTTATTAGAGTTTTTGCTTTTGAACAGATCATCTAGGACGATATAAATATCATCCTGGATGATGTTACCAAAAACATAAACTCTAAGGAACTGTTAGAAATCTTCCAAGTTACAAAGCATCAGGAGCCACACCAAATACAATAGACTCAAGAAAGAAAAATGGGTACAAACTGACTCAGACCTAGTCTACCCAATCTTGAGCTGGTTCCAAATTGCAGTCTGATCGTGTGAACCTGAAATGTCATTAGATAAGATAGTAGTAGAGAAATAAGAGTATTTGCTATCATCAAAATCATAAACTATGAAAACAGTTCTACAACAATCTCCCCCTTTTTTATGATGGTAAACACTACAATTTGAATTTTTAAAAAAGGAACATTTTCTCCTAATCTCCCCATCACTAGAATAGCACATTAAAAAATAGGGGAGATAAACAATATTTTTGTTTTTTTTTTTATTTTTGAAAATAAAAAAAGATACAAATTCAGTAGTATGTTCTGGACGATATTTTATAATCCTGGATGATCCACCTGGATGATGTCCACAAAAAGGTTATTTCTAAATAGATTTTGCAGCAAATTCTTTCTGAATTGAGCCTTTCGTCCTGGCCGATACAAGATCATCCAAGACGATGTGTTTTGCATAATGACAGCTGCTTTAATGAGGATGCCCTAATTAGAGTTTTTGCTTTTGAACAGATCTTCTAGGCTGATATAAATATCATCCTGGATGATGTTACCAAAAACATAAACTCTGAGGAACTGTTAGAAACCTTCCAAGTTACAAAGCATCAGGATCCACACAAAATATAATAGACTCAAGAAAGGAAAAAGGGTACAAACTGACTCATACCTAGTCTACCCAATCTTGAGCTGGTTCCAAATTACAGTCCGATCGTGTGAACTTAAAATGTTAGTAGATAAGACAGTCATAAAGAAATAAGAGTGTTTGCTATCATCAAAATCATAAACCATGAAAACAGATCCGCAACAATCTCTCCCTTTTTGATGATGACAAACACTATAATTTGAATTTTTAAAAAAGGAACATTTTTTCTTAATCTCCCCCTCACTAGAATAACACTTTAAAAATAGGTGAGATAAAAATATTTTTTTTTGTTTTTTAAATTTTTGAATAAATGATATAATTATGATAATAGTACAAAAATTCAACAATACGTTCTCCCCCTTTGACATTATTAAAAAGAGAAGAGGCACAAAAAACAAAATGACCAAACGATAAAAAATGTTCCCTGATCTAGTGAGATACAAATATTATTAAAAGGAGAAAGATACCTCTTGGTTTTAATCAAAAACTTAGTAGAATTGGATTGACAACGCATAGCCCAGAAAAGGTTAGAAATTCATAATTTGATAATCCAAATTCAAGTTCTTTAAAAAGGCACAAAAACTTTTTAATTCAATATCTAAATCATAAGACAAATTAGAGAAATAAACAAAAATTTTTTAAAACTCCTTTCATAAAATATATTTTATAGAAGATTAATGCATGAATTGTTGAATCAGGAATCAAGATTTTCAAACTCAAGTATCGAAAGTTTTAAGAGTTTTTTTAAGCTTTTAAGAAGTACAAGAATGGAAAGCATTAACCTTTATAGGCTTATTTTATACCTCTTGACAATTGGTTGGCACACTGCGCATCTTTTGATTTTTGATACACTTTTGTATATATTTTTCAATTTGGCGTCATTGCGCATCTTTTATTTTTGGCATCATTGGCCAATTTTTTTTTTAATATGCTACATTTCTGAAATCTTAAAAAACAAAAGTAAACTTATCCTATTAATAAAGTGAATTCTTGATTAAGAAAATTATGAGTTAGATTCAATAACTTGTAAAAGATCCCTATGCGATAAATAAAATGTAACTAATTTAAAAGATGAAAAAGGTTTTTAATCAAAAGTAGAATAACCTATTTTAGGAAATAGAGATTGAGAATCAAAAACATGAGTTTCCTTCCTTTGATTGTTTTAGAGAAGTCAAACACAACTTACCAAAGATTTCAAGATAAATTAGGAAGTAGATTTTTTATTTTTAGAAAAGTAGATTTTTCATTTTTAGAAAAATGTTTTACTAAATTTTTTATTTTTAACACTACCATTGCCAGGTCCCAAGTCCTAGATGAGAAAAGTGGAGGGTTGGGTTAGGTAGTCGACAGCCAGCGTAAAACTTGTCGAAAAAAAATGACATGAATCCATTAAGAAATTGTGTTAATGCTAGGACGTCCCCTGGAAGCGACGCGTTGTATGGCCTGAATACAGTGACAAGTGTGCAAGGGCCGCTGCACCGGCGCTCGGGTGTAGTGTTAAATAGGCAAGGGTTCACACATCAAGGACGGATATGGGAAAAGAAGCTAGTCCATGAAACAAAAATTAGGATAGGAACATGGAATATAGGTTCCCTTACAGGAAAATTTATGGATTTAATAGATATTATGATTCATATGAAGTTAAATATTTTGTGCATTCAGGAAACTAAATGGGTTGGAGATAAGGCTAAGGAAATTGATAGTTTAGGATTTAAACTTTGGTATTCGGGTAGGAGTCGTACTAGAAATGGTGTAGGTGTTATTATAGATAAGAGTTTAAAGAATAATGTTATAAAAATTAATAGGATTGGAGATAAAATTATAGCTTTAAAGATTGTTGTTGATGATAAGATTGTTAATATTATAAGTGCTTATGCTCCTCAAGTAGGTTTGGATATGAGTTCTAAATTAAATTTTTGGAACGACTTAGAAGAATTAATACAAAAGATACCGAAGAAAGAGTTTTTATTGGAGGAGATTTAAATGAACATGTTGGTAGAGAGGTAGATGATTTTAAAAACATTCATGGTGGCAGAGTTTTTGCGATCGTCCAGGCCGATTTGATCGTGAAATCAAGTCATAATTGCTTTCCTTAAATTTCAGAGAAATTTTGGAAAAATTGACCTGGATCATCCTGGATGATATTTTATAGTCCTGGATGATCCACCTGGACGATGTCCAAAAATAGGTTATTTCTAAATAGATTTGGCGACAGATTCTTTCTGAATTGAGCTTATCATCCTGGCCGATACAAGATCGTCTAGGATGATGTGTTTTGCATAATGACAGCTGCTTTAATGAGGATGCCCTAATTAGAGTTTCTGCTTTTGAACAGATCGTCTAGGCCGATATAAATATCATCCTTGACGATGTTACCAAAAACATAAGCTCTAAGGAACTGCTAGAAATCTTCCAAGTTACAAAGCATCAGGAGCCACACCAAATACAATAGAATCAAGAAAGCAAAAAGGGTACAAACTGACTCAGACCTAGTCTACCCAATCTTGAGCTGGTTCCAAATTGCAGTCCGATCGTGTGAACCTGAAATGTTAGTAGATAAGACAGTCGTAGAGAAATAAGAGTGTTTGCTATCATCAAAATCATAAACCATGAAAGCAGATCCGCAACAACCTCCTATACTATAACCAATACTCATCAGTAACAATTTTTAAGCACAATGAAATAAAACATTCAATATTATTTAAATCAAACATGTAAATGTTATTAATCCTTTTTTCCTATAAAATAGTATTATTATTCAAGCTAATGATACATGTATTTGCCAAAACTTTTATAATAAAGCCCTTATCACAAAGTTGACTGACAAGTCATCTACAAGCAAAATATTTTCAATCAAAAGATTCTTTGAGTTTTTGATTATATCTGTGCCCTCCACTTTTCTAGTGGTGTTGTCTCCAATAGTAACTTTGCCTCTAGCTCTAGCCTCTAACAAAATGAATTGATTGTAATCTCCAGTCATGTGTCATGAGCCCACTGTCCAAGTACCATATAATCTCATGAGGTCTTTGGTGAAATCACATCTACAAAACCATCAAATGTTAGATTTAGGAACTCAAGTAAGTTTTGGTCCCTTCTAATGCGAAGAAGAATTTAATCCCTGTGTGTTATAATGTGAATCATGCAATTTGGCTCTTCATACCCAATTTATACAATAATAAATAGTGCAAGTGTGTGAGATGTGTCCTAGCATGCCACATGAAAAACATCTAATACCAAGAAAGGGGTTTACTAATCTATTCAAGTTATAATGCCACTTCTTAGGTTTAAAAACTTTTGGCTTTGGATCAGGATTAAAAAATTGTTCAGGTGTTGGTGGAGTCTTATTTTTACGAAGTACTTTTGATTCATCTTTAAACATCGAGTTAGTACTTTCTAAAACAGTATTATCAACTTTTAAATAGTGCTCCCTACTTTCATATTCATCAATATATATTTTAAAATTATTCTTAAGTGCAGTGTGGGATGTTTTCAATAAATCATGCTCAATGACAAACCCAAAATGCCTTTTATTTAGCTCATCAAACATCATATAATAACATGTGAGTGTTATCAAGTATAAAGTGATCTTTAAACAACATTTCTTGCTCTTTTGCAAATTTAAAAATTCTAATTTTAGGCTAGCATGTAATTTCTTAACTTTCATATATGATGCATGAATTTATTCAGAAACATCAAGTAATTGATTGTAGGTTAGTTTACATGCCTCTTCTTGGTCAAACTAACTAAGATGATCATCCACCTTCAAATACAAGTTTATTGTCTCCTTCTCAGCTTCAATCTCAGAGGAGTTAGATGTAGAATCCAGAATGCCTTTTTAAACTACTTCTTATCCTTCCTAAACTTGGGTTCTCCTCATCCTTTTCCTTTCTTGGGTGAGCCTTAAGTGTAGGATAATCAGCTTTTATATATCCAGGCTTCCTACATTTAAAATAAACTATATCAGAAGAACTTTTAAAATTTTTACTACTCTTACCTTTATTCCATTTCTAATGGTGTTTTTGTTTCTTTCTTAAAAAGCTTTTGAATTGCCTAGAGATTAAGGCAATATCATCACTTTTAGATCTAGAAGAATTAGTGCATGTATCATTAGCTTTTAGCGTCACAGTTTTCTCCTTATTTTTCTCACCTGCATCAAGTTGTCTTTAGTTCACTCCTTGCTCGTAAGCAATGAGTGACCCAAGTAAGTTATCAATAGAATAAGTATTCAAATTCTTGGATTCAGTTATTATAGTAATCTTAGCATCAAAGGAAGAAGGTAAGCATCTCAAAATTTTATTAACTTTTTCATAGTTAGTTAGCTCTCTTCCTAAAGCATGTAGTGAGATGATAATTTGAGAAAACATAGTATACCTTTTAGATATTGATTCACTAGGTTTCATACAAAAAATTTTGTAGTCATGCAGTAAGATATTAAACTTAGATTTCTTAACTTCATTTATCCCTTTATGAGTAATACACAATTTATCTCATATTTCTTTACCAGTAATGCAAGTTAAGACATGCATGTAATCTTTTGATTTCAAAGCACAAAAAAATTGTTTAAGCATTTTGCATTAAGTTGTGATAAGTCCCTATCATTAAAAGTCCATTCAAAAAATGGAAGTTTAGTTTTAATGGCATTAATTTCACATGATGGAAGAGAATAACCTTCTTTAATAAACATCCTCATGTGATGCTCAATTAATTGTAAAATTTTAAACATCTGAGTTTCTAGAAATCAAAAGATATATTATCAAATAATAGTGGTTGGGTAATAGAATACCCTTCCACAGTATTACGATTACTAAAGTTAGTCATGGATCAAAATTTAAAAGTATTCAAAAACTATATTTTTTGAATCTCGCTCTAATACTACTTTAAAGTTTGTTAGGGATATTAAGCCCTTATGAACTAGCCTAAGTCTACCCAAGAGGGGGGTGAATTGGTGTTTTGAAAATTCTCAAACAAAATTCACAATATAAACCAAATAATCATTCACTAGAAAATAAATTATGAAAATGAAATACAAAAATATAATAAGAAAGAACACACTAGATTTTATAGTGGTTCAGTCAACCTTACCTATGTCCACTACTCGGAGCCTCTCCTTTAGGTATTGCACTAAACTCAGTGACTCTCATTTTGCTCCCACAGCAAGTTGGAGAAGCCTGTTCAAAAACTCCTTTCCACCAATCCTGGTGAGGCATAGAATGCAATTCCTTTTGCTTCCTCCTGAAGCAGGTAAAGAACCTAACAACTTTTGCTTCCTCCTGAAGCAGGAAGAGAACCTCAATTAATTGCTAAAGTAGATCTCTCTAAAACCTCAAAGGAACCAGGGATGATGACCGAATAAGATAACTCAAATCCTTTCTTGGAGCAACCTTTTTGAAACCCTCCCAAACTCCCCATCATAAGATCCTCTATCTCTCTCTCCCAAGCTCTCCCTCTCCTCTTGGCTCTCAAAAGTCAGGACAATAGGAAAATATCTCATCTTGAGTAAATAAAATATCTTATATAGAAAGGCTTCAAATTTTCCCTAAATTGTCATTAATTGACAAAGATCATTTATTAAGATTAACGGATCATCATGTACAATCAGTACAAATTCATCTGAATCAGCTAGGATGATCTTGGGGAGGCTAAATGGTCATCCTATATGATTAGTTTAAGATTTCAAATATCATCCAGACCATTGCTCTATTTGGCCAAACTTTACTTTTCTGGATGATAAAAAAATAACTGATTGTATAGGTTGATTTCACGATCGTCTAGTACGATTAGTTCAAAACATCAAATATCATCTAGACCATCACTCTGTTTGACCAAACTTTACATATTGGATGATGAAATAATGACTGATCATGTAGGACTATTGTCGGATTGTCCTATATAATTAATTCAAATAAATACACATCATCCATAACATCATTCTGGTCATCCAGGAAGAAACTGATGTTTATTTAAGTGATCATTTCAGATGATCCTGTGATCATCCAGGATGATATAATCGATCAATCAAACCTTATTAATTTCCTTAATCATCAGAATAATTTAGGAATAATTATATAGCAAAATCCAAGATGTTGTCTTGGACGATGCCCAAAAATAATGACATGCCTAAAATAGTTGGCGGCTGATTCTTTATGATTTGAGTATATCATCTAGAATGATGTTAATGTCATCCAGGACAATTTGCTTAATTTTGTCTGTCTTAACCAAGAAGCTCTAATTAGGGTTTCTATTTTTAACTGATTATCCAAGATGATTTTGGATTATTCTGGACGATATGATGAAAAATAAAAAACTTTAAAATAGGAAGAATTGTTCCCTTGAGTGTGTGTGTGTTAGGTTACTTAGTATCATGATCCACTTTGTTACATTTGACTCAAGAAATGGTAAAGACACTTGACATACACTTACAGACTGACCCAATCCTAATCTATCCAATCTTGAGCTGGTTTGATTTGCAATTGATCTTGTGGACCTGAAATGCTAGTAGGCAGGGAAGTGTCAGAAATATTTGTTATCATCAAAATTATAATCCCTGAATCCATATTCATAATAGATTCAAGATGTTTGGGCACTAAGGTCAAAATCTTACTAATCTCTCATCATCATACTACAATTTAATATGGACTTTGACTAAAATTTCCTACAACTAATAATGTTGCTGCGTATGAAGTTCTCATTGTCGGGCTGAGGCTAGCTTTAAATTGTGAAATTCCAAATTTAATAATCCATACTGACTCGCAACTCTTAGTCTCGAAAGTAGGAGGAGAATTTGATGCCAATAAAATACAATTAGCTTAATATTGTGATGTAGTTAAGTCACTTCTCACAAGCATAAAGAAATATAGAATCATTCATATACTTCTGGAGGAAAATTCTCATGAAACCACTTTTTTAAAACTTGCTACATCATTATCTGGTGATCTGTTTAAAAGAAGATACATAGAAGATATACACTTTCCTAGCATCAAAGGAACCTAGGTTATACAATCAATAAATGAGTCAAAAGAGCCTTCTTGGATATATCTTATATTATCTTTCATACAAGACGGAGTGTTTTTAGAAGAACTAACAACTACAATGTGACTCCAAAGGCATGCTGCTAATTTTGCTTTCATTTGAGGAGAATTTATAAATGAGCTTTCAGTGGACCATACCTTAAGTGTTTTCCACCTTCAGAGGCTAACTATGCATTATGAGAAGTTCATTCAGACATATATATAGAGAATTTAGGAGAAAGATCATTGGCCAACAAAATTGTTAGACAATGATTCTACTGGCCAACTATGAAAAAAAATGAATTGGAATTTACATAGAAGTGCAATAACTATCAATTACAGTCGAATCTCGCTCATTTACCTTTCACTGAACTTTCATCATTTCAAAGCCATGGCCTTTTTCCCAATGGGGGATTGATATAATGAGACCTTTTGTAATAGTTATCGGCCAGCAAAATTTTACCATATTGGCAATGGACTACTTCACCAAATGACTGAAGGCTGAAGCCCTCGCAAAAATTATAGAAGCAAATGCAAAATAATTCATATGGAATAATATTATTTGTCACTTTGGCATTCCGATAAAAATCATCACTAATAATGAAACCCAATTGACTAGAAAAATCTTTTTAATATTTTGTAAAGATCATCGAATACAACTAGTGCACTCTACTGTGGTTCATCCTCAAGAAAATGAACAAACAAAGGTTACAAATTAGACTAAAGTCAAAGGATTAGAAACATGTCTTGGAAAGGTTGAGGGCAGTGGGCTAATGAGCTACCAAATGTCCTTTGGGCTTATCGTGCCACTGCAAGAACTCCAACAGGAGAAATTTCATATAACCTATGCTTTGTAACATAAGCAATAATCCCGGTTGATATTAGAGTTCGAGCCTCTGATTTCATACTTTCAACTTTAACAATAATGATGAAAAACTCCAAGAAAAATTATATTTTCTTCCCGAAATAAGAGACATGGCGTCGCTTAAAATTGTTGCATATCATCAATGAAGACCTCTCCACTACAATCGAAAGGTGAAACCATGATGCATCACAATGGGAGATCTTGTTTTGCAAAGTCTTGAAATGGCTGGAAAGGGCCCCCAACGTAATAAACTTTCACCCTTATGGGAGGGGCCTTATATGGTGGCAACCATGGTCAAATTGGGAACATTCAAGTTAAAAGATGTTGATAAAAAAATGGTGCCACGGACCTAGAACATTGGAAATATTTATAAATATTATTAGTAGTTATTATTAAAACTATTTTCTAATTTTCCTATTTCTATGAAACATTAAGAAATTATTATACTATTCTCTAAATTAGTAAAATTTTGTTTGATCATTATCATCATTTTTATCTTTTCTAAACAATATCATAGAAATGATCTTAAACAAAATATAAAATATAATGTTGATTGAGAAATACACAATATTCATTGTATCTCAATCAATTATGATCAATCCTAGGCGGATTTGATCCAACCTTATCTGCACAAGTTAATGTCATCGGGTAATGTTTTGACAAAAAAACTTTGGATATGTTTAATAACAAAGAAGGATATCTATCATTTCTTTGATCAATGCTATAGGGATTTGATCTAACATCTTCTACATAGGTTAATATTATCAAGCAGTGCTATGACAACACAACCTTGGATAGGTTAAACATCCTAAAAGGATGTCTCTCAATTCTTTCAAATTAATAAATAAAAGTTTTTCACCATTAAACTAAATGAATCATAAATTCTTAAGAAAATTTTCTTTTATAAAGTTATAATAAAACTTTATTAATCAATATATAAGCCAAGAGATACATCTCTAGAAACAAAATGAATGCACAAAAATCTCTATGAAAAAGAGATGAAATACAACCAATAATACACATCTTATGCAATATCAAAATCATCAACATCTCCAAAAAGAGCCTTTTTCAGTTCACTTTCTATATCTTCATCACCCAAATCTGGAGAAGAATCCTCAGATACTTGACTGGGTGTAAGCCCTTCAATATCAACCTCAGTCTTATGGTGAACAAATAGAACACATTTCAAGAAATCACAAGTAAAGCCTTCATAAAAAAATTAGCAATCTAAATCCTCCACTTCAACATCAAATAATTTTTCATAAGCCTCTTGTTCACGACTTTGGATCTCTCAATGATAAGTTGCAGACTTCTTGAATTCTACAATGACTTTCAATAATATGGCTTCAATATCCAAAGCATTTGTTTATGTTTTCTGAAGATGATCTTGCAACTTCTTGTTCTCTTTCTCAAGAGATTTCTTCTCTAATACAAGAATTTTTAAAGCTTCATTCTGCTGGTTAATCTCTACACAAGCTTCAATCAACTCATGGTGTGAAAGGTCAGCTTCTTGATTTAGGAAAGAGAGAGGTGGATATCGTTGCCAATTCAGTTCTACACTCTGTTGATTGGCTCTCCAAGGATGATGTTTCTTTAGTATTTGCATCTAATTTTCATTTATACTATCCTTATAAATATTTAAATTTTACAAACTCATTATTCAAATTATCCAAAATTTATTCAAATTAGGATTCGATATCCATCTTTTTAATCATCTACAACAAGAAATTCAGTTATAATAAAAAATATGAAGAAAAAAAAGATTGAAATAACTCACGATTTCATTAGCATCACATCATTCAATACAAATATGCTTCAATACATTTTCTGGTATATGTTTTCTTGAGGGTCAAGCCTCAATATCTGAATTAAGAGAAATTATTTCAATAGTTAGGAAACGTGTAGCTTCCTTGCTTCTCCCATCATCTCTCGGTAGGATCACTTTATCATTTGTTTTTATCTTATTTAGGGAGGAGGAATTGGTTACTCTTTGACCTTTTGAAGGATGACTAGTTGAACGCTTAAGAGCATTATAAGTTATTTGATGAAACTTCTCAGATTTTTTCAACTAAATTGCATGGGATCTTCCAACCTGCTTAGAAAGGCCAACTTTAAAAAGACATTCCTCCATTATACATTGACTAAAACACCGTAATTCCTATTAAAGAATTTATGTGTTAAGAAAATTCAAAATTTTCAAAACATCTTCCTCTCCAACATGCAAAACTTGGAAACTATTTCAATCTATCCCATTTTTCAGGAATGACCCACTAATTCTTCACAAAAAAGAAAGAGTTACACCAATTCTTTAAAGGGTCCCTCATTATAAAATCTAACCATTTATTATTAGCTCGACATAAAATTCGATCATGAGAATCACTAGTAAATTTACACATTTTTTAGAAATATTCTACAATTAATGTCGCTCTACGTTCCCTAAAGAATAATATCATTCCTACTATAATCAATATCATTGTACATAAAAATTGTGGTAAGGTAATGTCGCAGGTTTTGAAAATGTCGAGTAACTTGAGAGCTGGAGGAAATCTCAAACTAGCACGTAGCGTCATCTCATATACTGCTACAAATCCTGGTGGAGGAGCATGCGTCCTATCGGTCCTCTTTGGAGAAATAATCAACACATCATTTATAACATAAATCATCGCAGAGATATCAGATGTATTGGTGGATGCGACATCATCTGATCTCCTCCTATCACCATCCTGAGCAGATAGAATAATTTTTGAGGCATCTATCAATCCTCCACCTAAAGAAATTTAGCTTTTGATGAAATAATATATCAAATTTCTCAAACAAAGAGAGTCAAAATATTATTATGAGAAGTATTCTCCAAATTTTTTAAAGAACTCTCTGATGCTATATCCGAGGTTCTTCGTTGATTGCAAGCCTTGAAATTTTCGAACATATTTGTCTCTAAATTTTAAAAGGGGGGTCAACACCCTATGAGCTACCAATTCAAGGAAGGACCGACACAAGAGGGCAACACTTTGTTTCTTCAATCACAGCGAACGCCCTCCAAGCTACCAATCCAAGGTAGGACAGGCATAAGAGGGCAAGATTTTTATCATCACCAATGTTTGCTTTGATCACCCCCAACACCCTCCAAGCTACCAATCCAAGGAAGGGCCGACACAAGAGGGTAATGTTTTGATCTCCATCAATGCCCTCCAAGATTCCAATCCACAAAAGGATCGGCACAAGAGGGCAAGGCTTTGATCGCCACATATGCTTCTCGAGCTACCAATCCAGAGGAATACTTGGCCCTACAAAAGAGAGCAAGATTTTGATTGCCACTGACAAACCACAAGCTACCAATCTAAAGAGAGGGCTTGGACCGGCACAAGAGATTGTGATTTTCTCCATACCCCTAAATGGGGTATTTATAGTTGCAAGGAGGAAGATAAAAAGTCACTCTAGACTTTTTTATAATTAAAAAAATTTGAGAATTTTAAGAGATAAAAATTAATTATAATTATTTATCATATAAATAAATATAAGAATTCAAAAGGTTATTTCAGATGTTTTTTTTAATTAAAAAAAAATGATTTGAGGCGGCATAACAGCCAAACTTTTATTACGTCCGGTGTAAGGACGTACAGGAACGTCCGGTCGGAGGCAAAAATCCCGCCAAAAAACTCGGTATTTGCTCGATATTGCTAGGTATTATTTGATAATAATGAGGAATACCGCTCTGTGAAGATCAATACCGAGTTATACCAAGCTATACCGAGAAATACCGAGTTGTACCGAGTTTTTTACTAGGAAAACTCAGTACAACTTTTGTATAACTCGGTATTTTCTCTATATAACTCAGTATTGGGTCTTCACATGATGGTATTCCTCGTTATTGTTTGGTATTACTCGGTATTTACTCGGTATTTCTCATTTTTGTCGGGAATTTGCCTCCGACCGGACGTTCCTCTAGGTCCGGTCGGAGGACGTAATAATTATTCCATAACAGCTGCCTCATTCAAAAGGAAGAAGACGGAAGGCCATCAATCTCTTCGCCCATTCATTCTTTTTCCCTAGCTGCCTCTTTGGTGATTCTAGGGTTCCCTTTGGCCACTTACGTGCGATCATTTTCGTTCAATTTTGCTCAGTTTCTCGCCCATTTTCATTCTCCGGTGGCCCCTTTGGCTCTCCCCCTTCTTTTGGGGCTTTGTTTTTGGCATGGATGGCTTTGCCCAATGCTTGGGGGAAGGCTTCCAGCCCGATACATGGAAAAAATAGGGGTTTTTTTGATCTTAATGGTGATGCTTCATCGAAATATCCTTTGAGGTCTTTTAAAGATGTGTTAGCTGGTAACCTGATGCAAGGTGATAATGCTCCTATTTTTACTCAATCGGTTTTGAATGGTGTCCCGGCTGTGTTTATCTCAGATGAATATGTGCTTAAATTAGCTTCTCATTTTCAGTTTACCCTCGATGGTAAATTTTCTTTACGCTGTCCAAATCTGGACTCGATTCACAGTATTTTCGCTAATCTTAAACTTACTAGATTTTATTCTATTGGGCTTTTGGACTCGAGACATGTCGCGATTTAACTGTCTAATGATCTTGATTATAATAGGGTGCTAGGAGATCTTATTTTATCAATAATTGTTAAATGAGAGTTTTAAAATGGACCCCTTTTTTATGTTCATGAAGAGTGCCCTATAGTTTCGATCTGGATTTCTTTTCCTAACATGAGATTACATTTCTTTAATGCCCACATCTTGCATGCTATTGGTTCGGTTTTTGGCAGGCCCTTGCAAACTGACCAAGCTACTGCTTCCAGGACTCGGCCTTCTGTGGCTAGGGTGCTTGTCGAAGTTGATATTTCTAAGAAACATCCCAAAGAATTTTAGGTTGGTTCAAAAGCGTTTGGTTATCTACAAAAAGTGGAATTTGAAAAGGTCTCAGATTTTTGCTCTCACTGCAAGATTCATGATCATGCAATTTCCGATTATTTTAAACTACATCCTGAGCTTAAGAAAACTGCTAAAACTACGGATGATTTTCTTCATACTCCTATTATTTCTATTTCTAATAACAATCCGGTCAATCCGGAGTAAAATGATGTGCTTCAAAACCAGGCCGAAGCTGGGACTAGCTCAAATGTGCCGGATAATAGAGGTGAGATGGATGCTAATATGGGAGGTATGGATGTTAGTAAGGATACTGAAAATCTTCCTAATATTTTCGTTTATGTTGACTCTATGTTAAAAAATCCAGATGATGTTCAAGCAGCTACAATACATTCTAATATTAATTTGGATTCTGATGTGAATGATACTTGTGAAGAAGGGGAAATTATTTCGACTGGTAAAAAGAAGGACAAACAGGTGTATAATCTGGAGCGTGCTAGATCTTTACCTTCGGATTTAGATGGCTCTAAATTTAAAAAAATCGCTGCGGATGATTCTTTTTTAAAAAATTTAGAGGAGGAAAATTTTTCATAAGTTAAAAAAAAAAAGGGAAAAAATCCAAAGATGCTGGATCCTATACGCAGTACTCTACTAAAGCACAAACTAGTGCTAAAGGTTCTCATGGTTAAGTGTCTTATTTGGAATATTAGAGGTATTGGTGGGAAAGTTTCTAAAAATAGAGTTAGAAATATTTGTAGGATTCATAATATCCATTTGTTAGTTTTACTTGAATCTTTGATTGCTATGAGTAAACTTGATAATACTACTTCTAAATTAGGTTTTGCTAATAGATTTGCCAATTGCTCCAATAAAATTTGGATATTTTGGAATAATGCTATTAAGGTGAATATTATTGATGATTATGCTCAAGTTGTTCATACTTCCATATCTATGTTTAAGTTTGAATGTAATGCCTCTTTTGTTTATGCTGCTAGCACTAGAGCGGGTCGGTTGACCGTTTGGGATCAGCTTATGAATTTTTCTTCCTCTGTTTCGATGCCTTGGTGTATTGGAGGGGATTTTAATGTTATTTCTAATGCTACGGAAAGATTAGGTGGTAACTTTCCTAATATTAATGCTATGGAAGATTTTAATTCCATGATATCTACTTGTGACCTTCATGATTTAGGTTTCTTTGGTAATGCTTACACTTGGAATAGAGGTAACTTGTGGCAAAGACTTGATAGGATTTTATTTAATAGTAATTGGATTGCTAAGTTTCATATGACTCATGTTGAGCATCTTAGTAGGAATTCTTCTGATCATGCTCCTCTTTTGCTTTCTATCAATGCTAATCAAAAAATTTATCCCTTCTGCTTTTAAATTTCAAAATATGTGGCTTTCTCATCATGATTTCCTTAATGTAGTTGAGAGAAATTGGCAGGCTCCTGTTTTTCCTAATAACAATATTTCGGGTATGGTCAGGTTATGGAACAATCTTAGTAGACTCAAGCAGGTGTTGAGATGGTGGAAAAAACATATTTTTAAAGATTTATTTGCTAACATTAAGAATGCTGAGAATGAGGTGTTAGAACTTGGAAAAGCTTGTCAAATTAACCTTGATAGCTCTAATTTTGTTGAACTTAATGTGGCTAAGATCAATCTTATTACTTTGCAAGAACAAGAAGAGATTTATTGGCATCAAAAAGCTACCACTAAAATTATGGTTGATGGCGATAGAAATACAAAGTTCTTTCATGCTTTGGCTAATAAAAAGAAAATCAGGAATCATATATTCAAAATTTCTACTGATGATGGTAGAGTTTTGGATGAGGAGGAGTCTATTTTAAATTCTGGTGTGGAGCACTTTAAAAATATTTTTAATAGTGGTTTTGTCTCTTCTAATATGATTAATTCTCATATTGTCCCTTCTTGTATCTCGGAGGCCGATAATTTATTTCTTACTATGTCTCCATCTGATGATGAAGTTTGGAAGGTTATGCAGGAGATGAATATGGATTTTGTGGCAGGGCCTGATGGCTTTACTACTAAGTTTTTCATTAAGACTTGGAATATTACTAAAAAGGATATTATGGAAGCTGTTTCTGAGTTCTTTTCGGGTAAGCCTCATATTAAATTTTTCTCTTCTACTAACATTGTTTTAATTCCTAATAAAGAGGCGACCAATAACTGGATGATTTTAGACCTATTAGTTTATGCTCCTTTTTTAATAAACTTATCTCTAAGATCATTGCTACTAGACTTGTTAATTTTCTTCCCAGAATTATCTCTCAAAATCAAACTGGTTTTGTGAAAGGTAGAAGCATAGATAATGTTTTACTTGCTCAAGAGATTACTCACGATATCAATGCTAAAGTGAAGGGTGGGAATATTATTTTCAAATTGGACATTACTAAGGCTTATGATAACCTTTCTTGGAATTTTTTATACAAAGTTTTATCTCTCTTTGGTTTTAGTCAAACTTTCATTTTATTGATTAAGAACAGTACTGAGCATTATTATTTTTTTCTGTTATTATTAATGATAGATGTAATGGTTTTTATAATTCTAGTCAAGGTTTGCATCAAGGTGATCCTCTTTCCCCTTCTTTTTTCATTATTGTGATTGACTATTTATCTAGGGGTTTGGAGGTTCTCTATAAAAAGTATCCAAATTTGCTCTATCGTACGAAGGGTGGTATCCCCGTTACTCACCTTAGTTTTGCCGATGATTTTATCATTTTTTCCAATAGTTCTTTGACTAATATTAGATATCTTGTTAACTATTTAAATGAGTTTCAAAATCTGAGTAGGATTTCTTTCAATAAAAATAAAAGTACTTTCATTGTTTCTATAGCCACAAGTCAAGGGAAAATTAATGAGATTAGAAGGATTTCTGAGTTCTGTTGCTCATCTTTGCCTTTCAAGTATTTGGGTACTCCTATTTTCAAGGGGAGGAAGAAAAGTATGTTAATTGAAGAGATGATAACGGTTTTTCAGTATAAAATTTCTAATTGGTCCTCTAATTTTCTCTCTTTTGGTGGAACACATGTGCTTATTAAACATGTTTTAAATTCTATCCCGGTTTTTATGATTCACACTCTTAATCCATCGCTTTCTATTTGTCTTAGGTTGGAAAGATTGATCAATAAATTTTTTTGGGGATTTAAGAATGATAGGGCTTATATTTTGTGGTCTTCTTGGAATAAAATGTGTGGTCCTTTCAATGAGGGTGGTTTAGGTTGTAAGAGTTTTTTGGATATGCTTAAGTCTTTTTCTTATAAACTTTGGTTCTCCTTTAGAGCTAAGGTTAGTTTATGGTCTAATTTTATGTTTGCTAAGTATTGCAAAGTGATGCACCCTACTTTATGTACTTTTAAAAAAATCTGATTCTTCTGTTTGGAAACGTTTATGTCAGATTAGTTGGGAGGCTAAACCTTTTCTCCAGTGGGGTTTGGGTAAAGGGGAGGTATATTTTTGGCAAGATAATTGGCTTGGGCCGGGCTCTATTGATAGCTTACTGTCTTCTCATACTATAGTTTCTACTAAGGTTAGCTATTTTATTATTAATGGCAGCTGGAATGTCAATAGATTAAAAGAAATTCTGCCTTTTGATATTTTGCATCTTGTTTTGAACATTCCTTTGAATGTTAATGATACTGATTGCCTGCTCTTTAAAATCAAAGAAGTGTGGGAGAGTTTTAGAATAAAAAGGATGTTTCTAATGTTTATGGTTCTATCTGGCATAACAATATTCCTTTATCATATTCTATTCTTGCTTGGAGGTGCATTAAAGGTTTTCTTCCGATGGATGACCGCATATGGAATAAAGGTTTTTATCTCCCCTCTAAATGCTTTTGTTGTTCTAATATTGAGAGTATTAATCATGTTTTTCTTTTTGGTAATATTGCTCAAAAAATGTGGGCTTTTTATGGTAGCATTGTTAATAAACCTATTCCTGTTTATGATCCCATGTCCATCAATTGCATTCAGGAGTTTTTGGCTGGTTGGATATCCACTAGTAAAGGTCATATTCTTAATCTCCTTCCTATGCTTATCTTATGGTTTATATGGAAAGGTCGTAATGATGCTAAGCATAATGGGATTAAGATGGAGGATAAGAGTATTATTTCTAATATAAATCATAAATTGCTTCAATTTTCTGTTGTCAAACTAATTTTGTAAAAAAAAATTATTAACTGTGATAGTTTGTGTGAGTCTGGGCATTCCTATCCATACTGAAGAGCTTATGAAAAGGGAAAGAATTTTGAGATGTCTTAAACTGATTCCCCCTAATCTGAAACTTAACACTGATGGTTAAGTGGATATTATTTCGGCTGGGTATGGTGGAATTATTCGTGAGAATGTTGGTAATGTGATAGTGGCTTATGCGGGCCATTTTTCTTCGTGTAAGGTCATTTTCGCTGAATTTATGGGTTTACTTAAAGGTCTTTACATTTGTAAGAATAGAGGTTTCATTAACATTGAGGGGGATTTGGATGCTCTTAGTGTAATTCAAATTATCAATAATAAGGATGTGTATGTCCCTCAGTTATTTTATATTATTAGAAAGATTCGTATGGCTCTCTCTACTTTTACCTATATGATGAATCATGTTCTTAGAGAAGGGAATGCGTGTGCTGACTGGTTAGCTAAGCTTGGTAGTAAATTGGATGAGGAGAAAGAGTTTGATTTGGTTAATATTCCTCATATGTTAAAAGGTTTGGTGAACCTGGATAAGATGGGCTTGTCGTATATCAGTTCTAAATGACGTTTTTTGCCTCTGGTTTTTTGTTTGGGAGTCTGTTTTGGCCTCTTTCCTGGGTGTTTCATTATTTTGTTCTTTACAGCTGTTGTTTTTCTGGGTGGGGTTCTCTTGTGACTGTGGTCTAGCAGATTCATTAGCTTATCATTAGGTTCCAGGTGTTTTATCATTTGGTATTTGGTGATCAGCTTCTGTCGTGCTTTTGGACTGGGTGGTTGCTGCTTTGAAATATTTCTATGTATTTTTGGTGGAGATGTGTTAACTTAGGTTCTGTTTCTTTATTATCTCAGTTTTGATTTTAATGTAAAGTTTGTTTCTGCTGTTGGAAAGTTTTTCTTGATGAGGTTTTTGGTATACTTCATGCTTTCTCGGGTATGTGCTGTTCTCTAAACCCTTTAGGCTGGATTATTCTGGATGGGAATGTTGGTGAGAATTTCAGTTTACGTTATCAAATTAAGATTTACATTTCTAATAGTTTAGTCTATGTTATGTTTAATGTTTATTTTAAGAGAGTTTTTTGCAGGGAGTGTTCTGATTATAAAAGAGCCAAGGTAAGTTTTTTTCCCTCTAGTTTTCTAGTTTATATGTTGTCCTTTTTTGCTTTTAATTTTTGCAGGAAGCTTGTGCTGAACGGGAACTATTTAAGCTTCCTTTTTTGGGTGTTATTTTTCTCTCAGCCCTAGTTCTAATTTACATATATTTTGTAATTTTAGAAAAAGGAACCACTAGCTCGTAGGTTTTATTTCTTTTTATCTTATAGCTCTTTCGAGCATTAGTGAGCTGGAAGTTTCTTCTAAGGACCTTGTAACTGCTTTTTTTGGAAATTAACAAGTAAGCCCCACCGTGGGTTTAAATTAAAAAAAAAAAAAGAAGACAGAAGGCCAAATGGCAAATGGCCTTCCGAGTAAACTGAAATAAAAAAAAAGTGCTTAATATGAATTAATCAATAGCTATAAAGTTATAATTTCTTAAACGTCTATACAGTTAAAACATTATAACTTCAATAGTTTAATATTAATTAATAACTTCTTAAAAATTATAATTATAACCAAGATTATAATAATTAATTATATCTTATGACCATAAAAAAAAATAATATTATTATTATATGATAAGACTTTTAATGTCTCCTAACAAAACGATATATATATGAGCGCTACGGCCAGAACGCGCACCCACGCCAGGGTTGCGCCCGCACCAGCGTCGCGCCCACGCTTGGGTTTGCGCCTGCGCGTGGTTTGCCACAGGCGGATGCCTCGCCCGCGCGATTGGCTGCCGCTAGTGGATGCCACTGCCGCTGCCAAAGGGTTGCTAGCAGCATTTCTCGCGAATTCTGCATGAAATTTCTGAGGATTGTCGCCTATTTTGGGTGGCGGTTCGCTGCCACCGACCTAAGTGGGCCCCACAGGCATAAAAATAGCCGTTTTTTGCTATTTTTGGTTCCAAAAAATTCCAAAAAAAATTCAAAAATCCGAAAAAATTTGAAAAAAAATTCCTAAAAATAAGTAATTTTGAAAATTGTGATAACTCCCTCCTATTCTTTCCAAAACCTATAAATAAGCCCCCTAGGCCTTTAGGAAACTTGCAATTTCTCTTTCTTTCTCCCTCTGGCTCTCTGGCGGTTGAGGCTTCCGCTATATTGAGTGGGAAACTTCCCTTGCTCGAATTAGCGCCCCTCCTCGCATGCAGAAGCCTATGAGATTTCTTCCTCTCCCTCCGGCTTACTGGCGGTTGAGGCTTCCGCTATTTGCGAGTTAGAATTTTTTCCTGCTCAAATTAGCGCCCCTCCTCGCGTACAGAAGCCTACAGGATTTCTTCCTCTCCCTCATGCTTACTGGCGGTTGAGGCTTCCACTATTTGCGAGTTTGAATTTTTTCCAGCTCGAATTAGCACCCCTCCTCGCGTGCAGAAGCTTACGGGATTTCTTCCTCTCCCTCTGGCTTATTGGCGATTGAGGCTTCCGCTATTTATGAGTTGTAATTTTTTCTTGCTCGAATTAGCGCCCCTCCTCGCATGAAAAGCCTACGAGATTTCTTTTCATCTTTCCTGAAGCAATTGAAAATGGGAGATCGCATCACTACAAAAGATGTTTCCATTGTGGAAGATCATCCTACTGCCCGTTCAGAAGGTTCAAAGAAGGCTTCTAATGAGACAAAAGCTGACGACATCATCTCCACTATTACCAAAGACTCTTTCATCTCTTTTAGGAAAAATTTTCATTTTCCTAATGACTTGGTGATGAAGGTACCAACAAGATCTGAGCGTGCTTGCTCCCCTCCCCAAGGATATGTGATGGTGTACGAATTTAGTTTGCGAGCAGGGTTGCGATTTCCGCCGCCGCCTAGACTACTTGATATCCTGATGGCTTGTGGATTGAGTTTGTCTCAATTCTCCTATCGGGCTATGTCGGTCATAATGGGTCTGATCGCATTCTTCAGAGACCATGGAGCGGTATTGTCTGTAAAATGATTATCCCGGATGGGGAATATCTATACCGACCCACAGGGTCGAATATCCTTTAGATCCAAGTGGTTGGAAGTTCGTACTTGGGATCCATCCAAAGATTGGATTAGCGATTATTTCTTTGTGCATAATGATTGGGGTCTCCAAGAAAGGTGGGGAAAGTTGAGGGAGCTACCTATCCCTCTTCATATAGGAGCGGAGGACTTGTTGAGTATGTTGAAGCTTCCTGATATTGAAGCTCTTCGTTATGAGATGCGCTCTCTTAGCAGATGCTTAGACAAGGAATATATATTCAAGGTGGGACTATCCACTCATGTAGGGAGGTCACACGCACAGAAATTTAAGATATCCTCAAAAGCTCAGGAGGCCCAAAAAACTCAATCTAGGCGACCTGAGGGTGAGGGAGATTCACATACGCCTAAGAAGAAGAAGTCGGACGAAGTTTTTGCAGTCGTTGGCAAGGGCCCTCGCTTTTCTCCGTCCAAGATATACATTCTAGAGGATGTTCTGAAACATAAGTGCATCAGTCGTCGACGAGTCGAAGAGTTGGTGAGTTCACATTCTCTCCATTTCCATTGTATTTACGTCTAATTTTGAGGGTATACTTTTCACTTATAGATTCTTTTCCTTGAACAGTTCCTTAAGGTGAACAAAATCTTGGATAACTGGAATGATGAGTTCGTGAAGGTCAAATACCTCCAGGGAGAATACAAGAAGAAATACGATGGCAGAGTGAAGGAAATGGAGACAGTGGAGAGTCAACTCGATCAATGCAGAACAGAATTGGAGAACAAGATCACTTCAACCTCTTCCCAGAATGAGCAGATAGATCGTTTTGTTGTGGATCTATGGTTTGTGATTTTGATGATAGCAAACATGCTTTATTTCTCTATGATTGCCTTATGTGCTAACGTTTCAAGTCCACACGATTAGACTGCAATATGGAACCAGCTCAAGATTGGGTAGACTAAGTCTGAGTCAGTTTGTAATCTTTTTCCTTTCTTGAGTCTGTTGTATTGGGTGTGGGATCTGTTGTTTTGTAACTTGGAAGAGTTCCTATTGTTCCCTATAAGATTTCTATTTTTTGTAATATCGGCCAGGATGATATGTCCAAAATTAGAAACCCTGATTAGGGCATCCTCATTAAGGCAACCGTCATTAACGGATCGGCCTGGACGATACCTGTATCGGCCAGGACGATAATCTCAATTCAGAAAGAATCAACCACCATAATTAGTTTAGGAATTCTTTGTTTTAGGAAATCGGCCGGGACGATATTCTTATCTTCCAGGACGATCTAACTCAATTATGCCTAAATTGATCTGGTATCTTTGGAAAGCATTAATGGTTGATTGATACGATCACATCGTCCGGGACGATCTCCTGATCGGCCAGGATGATGTCCTAGACGATCTACATCGGACAGCTCGAATTGAGGGCGATGATCAGGACGATTGAAATCGGATTTAAAATAATTGGCCTAGATGATCATGATATTGACCAGGACGATGTAGTCAATTTTCTTCTGATCGTCCCAATTCGTCCCGGGCTTATGAGCTAAATTTGTACTGATCGGCCAGGACGATATGCCTATCGTCCTGGACGATATGCCTATCATCCTGAACGATAATGTTGGCAACTTGCATTAATGAGCTTGTTTTGAGAGCTTCTTTGTAAGCTTGACATGACACTTTGTAAAGTGTCTTTGGCGGCCATTGTAGCTTCATTCTTGTGGGGAAAACTTGAAGAGAGAGCTTGGAAGGGAGGGAGGAAAGGGTGGAGTTTGAGAGAGAGAAGATCCTGTGAGGGGGAGGAACTCAAGGGAGTGTGGTGGGGGATCCACACGGTTGCTCCGGCGAACTCGCACCTTAGTACCATCGGATTCAAGGCTTGTCTTGAGGGAAGTTTACCAAAGAAGAAGATCTCTTTGGTGTCAAAGCACCCAGCGACTCCGCCGCACCGGGGAAGGTGAAAGTGATTCTGTAAGGGCTTCTCCGCCTAGCTGTGGGGGCTAAAGGAGAGACACTTTTGTAGTGCAATACTTAGAGGGTAACTCCAAGGAGTGGACGTAGGTCAAGGTTTGACCGAATCACTATAAATCCGGTGTGTTCTTTTCTTTAGTGAACGTATTGTTGAATTTTTGTACTGTTATCGTGTTTGTATCTTGTTTTCAAAAAATTAAAAACAACAAAAAAAATTTTCATCTCCCCTATTTTTTTAAAAGTGTTGTTCTAGTAAGGGGAGTTTAGGAGAAATTGCTTTCTTTTGAAAATTCAAATTGAAATGTTTTGCCATCATCAAAAAGGGGGAGATTGTTACGGATCTATGATTTATGATTTTGATGATAGCAAACATTCCATATTTCTCTACGATTGCCTTATGTGCTAATGTTTCAGGTCCACACAATCAGACTGCAATCTTGAATCCGCTCAAGATTAGGTAGATTAGGTCTGAGTCAGTTTGTAATCTTTTTCCTTTCTTGAGTCTATTGTATTGGGTGTGGGATCTGTTATTTTGTAACTTGGAAGAGTTCCTATTATTCCCTATAAGATTTCTATTTTTGATAATATCGTCCGGGACGATATTTATATTGACATGGATGATATGTCCAAAATCAGAAACCCTGATTAGGGCATCCTCATTAAGGCAGCCGACATTAACGGATCAGCCTGGACAATACTTGTATCGTCCAAGACGATAATCTCAATTCAGAAAGAACCAACCGCCATAATCAGTTTAGGAATTCTTTGTTTAAGGAAATCGGCCAGGACAATATTCTTATCGTCCAGGACGATCTAACTCAATTATGCCTAAATTGATCTGGTATCTTTGGAAAGAATTAATGGTTGATTGATACAATCACATCGTTCGGGATGATCTCCTGATCGGCCAAGACGATGTCCTGGACGATCTACATCGGACAGCTCGAATTCAGGGCGATGATCAAGACGATTGAAATCGGTTTTAAACTAATCAGCCTAGACGATCGTGATATCGGCCAGGACGATGTAACCAATTTTCTTCTGATCATCCCAATTCATCCCGAACTTATGAGCTAAATTTATACTTATCAGCCAGGATGATATGCCTATCATCCTAGATGATAATGTCGACAACTTGTATTAATGAGCTCATTTTGAGAGCTTCTTTTTAAGCTTGACAAGACACTTTGTAAAGTGTCTTTGGCAGCCATTATAGCTTCATTCTTGTGGGGGAAACCTGAAGAGAGAGCTTGAAAGGGATCGAGGAAAGGGTGGAGTTTGAGAGGGAGAAGATCCTGTGAGGGGAGAAACTCAAGGGATTGCGGTGGGGGATCCACACGGTTGCTCCGGCGAACTAGCACCTTAGTACCATCGAATTCACGGCTTGTCTTGAGGGAAGTTCACCAAAGAAGAAGATCTCTTTGGTGTCAAAGGACCCGGCGACTCCGCCGCACCGGGGAAGGTGGAAGTGATTCTGTAAGGGCTTATCCGCCTAGCTGTGGGGGCTAAAGGAGAGACACTTTTATAGTTCAATACTTGGAGGGTGCCTCCAAAGAGTGGACGTAGGTCAAGGTTTGACCGAACCACTATAAATCCGGTGTGTTCTTTTCTTATTATTGCTTCTGCATTATTTAATTTCCACACTTTGATTTCTGTGGTGATTTTGGTTTGAGTTTTATCTTTGGTTTTAAGGTTATCTAATTTGAGTTTTATCTTTGGTTTTAAGGTTATCTAATTCACCTCTTCTCTTTGTTAGCCTTGGGCCAGTTCATGAGGGCTTAACATCCCTAACAAACTTTCAAGTGATTTCATAGCACTTTCTAGTATCATTTGAGCACCTTCACGTTTGCATATACAGTTGGTGGAGGCAGAGGCAACAAACAACCAACAACTGAAAAATATGCGATTCCTTGAGGCTGAGAATAAGAAGCTCTTGAACAAATTGTCGGAGAAGGTAGCTCAATTGTTACCATCTGCAGCCGTAGAGGAGTTCAAAAAATTTTATTCTTTTAAGATTTTTACGAGGATCGTGTCCAGGAAGCTCGCGATTATTTTTATGACGTAGAGGTGAAGGCCTTAGAAGAAGAGCTTATGCATGATGGCTTCATTAAAGGCTTCATGAAGGGTGCTCGCGCAGTGAAACGCAAGAACGGAGGGGAGATCGAGGGGTTGACCCCGAGCCAAGCTTCTAGTGATCCTTCTCCAAATTCTAGCGGCAAAGAATTGGAGAAAGATTTGCAAAAGATCTTCGCATTGGAAGAGGATGATGATGATGATCTTGAGATTTCGTAGAGTTATTTTGATGTGTTCTGTGTTGCTTTTGTTTTTGTTGCGATGATTGTTCGTATGTTCCTGTTGTTCGTGTGTTGTAATTTTTTGATGATGTACTTGATGTTCGTGGGTTTATAAAAAAGACAATTTTCTTTTTCATATATGTTAACTCAAATGTTAAGGAAGTCTTTCCGACTTGTACGAATGGGAGAGATATCCGCTTCGGAACACTCTGACCTATCTGAGGTTGTTAATCAAAGCACTTGCTTGATGATCTTAACCTGTATGGAAGAGGCCGGACTAGATCCCCCTGGGATTAGTCGTCTATTGATTGAGATACAACATAAGTTGTGTAATTCTCGAATCATAGGAGAAAGCTCAAAATAGAAGAGATAGCACAATGACAAAGCAAACATCACATTACTGTATTATATAAAATAGTAAGACAATTCCCTAGTAAACTTAGGGATACAAAAATAAGTGTTCTTCTACAACAACGTACAAAGAGTGAAAAAAAACTCAAAGAAAATACAATGCACAGCTACAAAGCAAATCAAACATCACGAACGACATCACACATGACAGATAGTAACATCAATCTTCTACTGATAGTACTTGCGAAGGTTTTCCACATTCCAAGTTCGGGGAAGCATTCTTCCGTTGGCCAGGCTTAACCATAGCCGCCACCAAATAAGGACCTTCCCATAGGGGGGAAGCTTATTGCGTTGAGGGCCTTTTCCAGTAGCTTCAATGCTTCGCAGAACTAAATCCTCAATAGAAATAGTTTGAGGCTTTATTCTCCGATTATAGTGACGAGCGATCCGTTGATGGTATGTAGCGACCTTGAGTGAGGCTTTATCCCTTGCTTTAGGGAGGAGATCTAGATTTGTCCTGAGTTTCTCCTCGTTGTTATCGAAGTTAAAAGTCTGAATTCTGCTGCTCGGGACTCTGATATCTACTGGTATGACCACTTCTGTACCAAAATAGAGGTTAAATGGATTCTCTCTTGTAGGGGTCCTAGCCGTGGTACGATAATCCCAAAGGACATTCGGGAGTTCTTCAACCCATTGCCCCCCAGCCTTCCCTAGGCGTGTCTTTTGTCCTTTCAAGATTGTTCGATTAGTAACCTCTATTTGCCCATTTGCTTGAGGATGGGCGACAGCTGTCTGGATGAGCTGAATCTGAAAATCTTTATAGAAGGAGGTAAAGATTTTTTCAGTAAATTGAGTTCCATTGTCGGTGATGACTTTTACTGGAATCCCGAAGCGGCAATTTATGTTCTTTCATAAGAATTGTTTGGCATTTGCTTCGGAAATTTTTGCCAAGGGTTCTGCTTCCACCCACTTCGTGAAGTAATCTATAGCTAGGATGATAAACTTCCGTTGTCCTGTAGCAATAGGGAAGGGTCCCATTATGTCGATTCCCCACTGGGAGAAAGGCTAGGGGCTTTGAAGAGATGCAAGTTCTAGAGCTGGAGTATGGGTGAGATTGGAATGCAATTGGAAGTTTATGCACTTTCGTGTAAACTCAAGTGTGTCTTATTTCATTGTAGGCCAATAGAACCCCTGCCTCATTATCTTATAAGTCAAAGCTCTTCCTCCCAGATGCTCACCACATACTCCTAAATGAACTTCTCGGAGTGCATAATTAGCTTCTGAAGGTGGGAGACACTTAAGATATGGCCCGGTGACAGCGCGCTTATACAACTCACCACCAATGATGGTGAAATTTGCTGCTCATCTTTGGAGTCTCGTTGCAGCCATGAGTTCTTCAGGTATCGACTAACTGGTCGATGCGTGGAAGGGGAAAGCTGTCTTTTGGGCAAGCCTTGTTGAGATCAGTATAATCTACGCACATTCTCCATGCGCCGTTCCCCTTTCAAACCAAGATGACATTTTCCAGCTAATTAGGATGATGCACTTCTCGTATGAATCCGGCTTTCAGAAGTTTGTCTACCTCTTGTTCGATCGCCTGCTTAAGATCGGGTGCAAAATTCCATTTCTTCTGGATGATTGGTTTATTTGCCGGATTGACCTTAAGGGAATGTACAATTACTTCAGGGTCAATCCCGGGCATATCCGCCGGACTCCATGCAAATATATCCTAATTTTCCCGCAGAAAATATGTGAATATTTTTTTCTCGTCTTCTGAGAGAAGTGACCCAATTTGCACCGTCTTTAGAGGATGTTCTTCAGAGATGGATACAGTGGTGAGTTCTTCTATTGGAGAGGCTCTCTGAGGTATGTCCTCGCTCCGGAGATCAAAATCCTCAATGTTTAGAGTATCGGTCGGGTATGTTTTGACCTGCCTGAGATAGCAGGTTTGTGCTGCTTGTTGATCCCCGCACACTACACTAACTCCTGTTAGAGTATGGAATTTCAGCTTAAGGTGAGGGATAGAGGTGACAATCTCAAAAATTGATTGGAGTGGCCTTCCAAAGATAGCGTTGTAAGCCGATTCAGACTTTACAATAATGAACTGAACAGAGTGAGTGGTTTGCTGGGGGAATTCTCCAAGTACAACTGGAAGACTAATTATCCCTTCTGCTCGTACAGGTCGATTATCAAACCCGTACAGAGGGCTTGTAGCGGGCTGAAGCTTTTCTCTTGTGATACCCATATTGAGGAAGGTAGAGTAGAACAGGACATCCACAGAGCTACCATTGTCCACAAGAATTCTTTTGACATTGTAGCACGGGTTGCCTATGCCTGTATTGATAAAAAGCGGATCTTGGTGAGGGATTTTTACTCCCTCCAAGTCAAAATCATCAAAGGTGATGGAGTGATCTACACGAGCTTTCTTTGGAGTTGGAGTTTTGTCCACAGCCAAAAAGACTTTATCGGATAGCAGAGGGCTTCCAGCTATTGTCTCAATTTCTCCAACTGCTATTCGGTTGTTTACCGGTGGCCTTTGGTGTCATTCTTGCCCCCAAGTGGGATGAGTTTCCTCTCGGGGAGGAGGATTCTGAATAAACTGGCGGAGATATCCTTGGCGGATAAGCCTTTTAATCTCCTCCTTCAGTTGTCTGCAAGCTTCGGTAGAGTGACCACGACTACGATGGAAATGACAGTATTGGTCCTGATTTCCTGTGTTCGGCTTCAAGGGATGTGGCCACTTTACTGTATCTTGATCTCGAACAGCCATTAGCACATTTGCTCGAGATGTATTAAGAGGAGTGTATTCTTTCTCTTGTCGAGGTTCTCACCGTGGAAATGGAGGCCTCGGGGGTAGATTGTTCTTCTCTTGCTTCTTTCGTTGTGAGGAAGAATTATCTATTCTAGGTGTTCCCTTGCGCTTTGTAGTAGATTGTTCAAACTGCTTCCTTTGGGCATTTATAGCCTCATCCGCCAAGATTTGAGCTTCTACCCGGTGAATTAAATTGGCGTATGATGGAACGGTGTTGTGCATAAGTACCGAATAGAAGGGGTCAGGGCGAAGGCCTCCAAGGAAGACTCCCCTCAATAGTTCAGGATGTACTCCTGGGATTTGTCGAGCTTCAGTGGAAAATCACTAAAAATACTCCTTTAAAGATTCTCCTTTGTTTTGGCGGATTCCAGAGAGGTGGGAGGAATCCTTAGCAATCCTTCGGTTGGCTATGAATTGCTCGACAAAAGCTTTTGCTAATTTCACAAAAGAAGGGATCATCCCTGATGGAAGTGAGTAGAACCATGTGCGAGCCTGTCCTTTGAGAGTGGCAGAAAAGACTTGGCAGAGGAGAGCGGCCGAGGCTCACTGAATGTGCATAATGGTTATGTAGTGGTCAATATGCTTGTACGGGTCGGACGTTCCATCGTAAGACTCGATGCTGGGTAGCTTAAATCTAGACGGAATGGGATGTTATAGTATGGCCTCAGTTATAGGTGATGATTCCTGAAGGTCTCTCTATCGGAGAGTTTATCTCGCATCCCCTTGGGGGAATTCTTCCCTTACTAATTTTCACAATTTGTGACGCATGGCGTCGTGAGAGAGCTCTGCTCCATGTGGCTGAGCAGAGACTTCAGGGAGATCTGGAAGGATGCGAGGCTGTCGAATTAAAGGTGGAGGATGTGTAGAACTTGCCGTATCGGCAAGTTCATTATCTTGTTGAGACTGAGGAAACCTTCTAGGTGGGGGGAGATGAACTTCTGCTTGAAGATGTCCAAATTGGACATCCTCAACCCGTGGTGGATTCTGGGGGAGGAAAACTTCCTTCTGTTGTGCTAATGTCGGCTGTCGATTCTCCCGCAGGAGTTGAAGAATCTCGTTCTGAGATTCTTCCATTTTTCGGATTCTTTCTTCTAAAGAAGGCCCTGAGGTCCTTTCGCTGGCAGCATTTTGCCCCCCGGGATGCAAAGATATTGACATTGCTCGTTTATGGTTAATAGTCAAATTTTTGGACTGATGAGAGTTGGAGCGAGAAGCTCCAACCAAATGACTGCTGCGCCTATTCACCATCGTAGCAGTACTCGAAGTAGTGGGATAGTGTTTCCTACAGACGGCCCCAAACTGTTGCGTGCTAGAATATACGCGGCAGTAGAGTTAGTAAATATTCATCTTAGTGTTGCACGAGTATTCCGCACACAAACAGAAATGAGAAAATAAACACCATAGTTTTTACGTGGAAAACCCAAAAAGGGAAAAAACCACGGGGCCTCGCCCAGTTGTAAAGTTCCACTAGTGTTTGTATGAAGTGCAAAGGTTGATCCGTCCTACAAATCAAGATGATCAGTTTACAATCAACTTCTCACAAAGTTACAGAGTTCCGGCGTCTTTAGGCGGCAGGAAGAGTTCCGGCGGTGGTCGAGGAGGAGCTTCTTCCTTCTCCTCCTTCTCTTCTTCTTCTCTCTCTTCACTTGAGTTCCTTTGGTGTAGAATGAGAGCTATATTAATAGTTCTTCTGGAGTGGCATCGCTCATAAATAGGCATGAGATCATGAGCGAATTGGGAGTGTTTTGAATGGACGGCCGATATCAAATCTTTTGATCATGCACCGTTCGTTGGGAATTTGAAGGCTTTAATTATGTTAGAATTAGGAGATCTTAAGTTCGTTGGATTCATCTTGTTGAGCCGTTCGATTCGAGTATAAGCTCGTCAAAATTGGAGACCGTTTGGTAACTCAAATTGCTGTTTGAACCTTCCAAGATGGCTTTGAGCCCTTGATTCTGACTTATTTGGGCTCGAATTGGGTTGATCTTGGTGTCGTTGGGTTCATACTTCCGAGGCTCTCATTTTGACTATAAGCTCGCAGAAATCGGAGTTTGGGTGCTCCCAAAATTAATTTTTGAAGTTTCCAACTAGCTGTTGCCTCGAGATTCGTGCCCGATCAAGATATTGTTTATGAGTATGTATATATATATATATATAACTCTACTAGCTTTCACGTCCGAATATAGAAGGGAGGCTACTGATATATCATAAAAAATTTATATTGATCGAGCACGAATCTTGAAGCAAAATTAAGTTGAAAGCTTTTGAAATTAAACCGGGGACAATATATATATATATATATATTCACGTTAAAAGTTTCTGGTGTTTCTCTCTATCTCTCAACTATCTGTTGGTGTGCCGGATATACGTACATTGCTAAGATGTAATATTTTTTGCTCTATTACAGTGTATATTCTCATCCGCAACAATTTTGATTTTTTTTTCTGGATTTATTTGTACAGAGATGTAAGTTTCATTGAATGTTTTTTATAAGGTAAATTAATTTTTAGAAATCATTATTCCTGTTTAATATTTTTGATAATTAAGTGAATATATTATCATTATGATCCCTTAAAAAATAAAAAAATTATGCCAGAAGTTTTACGTCATTCTTATTAATATTATACCTTAATCTATAAATGTAGGGAGTATTCAAATCATCCTAAAGGATGACAACTACATTCCCTAATCGACCTGATTAGATCAATGAATTGTGAATTTATTTCCATAATTAAATATAGAAGATATTTGATTTGCTTGCGAGAGCAAATCAATTATCTTTCTATTCTTTAATTATAGAAATAAGTTCTAAAACATGAATAAAGCTTAATCTATGTCCACGGATCTTTCCCCTACTCCAGAAAGGAACTAAGGTAGGGTTTAGATTATTCTGGGATCTAGACTCCATATAGGGGCAAGCCCCTATAATTAATTACATCTCCTAAGAGAAAACTCTTGATTTAAATGAAGACTAATTGATTCCAAAATTATATATAAATTTAACTAAATATTTGGGCTAATTTAAATTTTCACGATCAGGCTTTAGATTATAGAGTTTTGAATTTATAAGAGTTAGAATTGATTAGAAAGAATGTGCAGAGAGAAGTGTATACGATCTGGACTTACCACCTGCCTAGAGCGGGTTGCCAGCTAACAATCCTAATCACAACAATTCGTCGATGATATAGGATTTTAAGATGGCTCTATCCTAGGAATCAAGGAATTACTAAAGAATTTAAATCAAATGCAATGAAATATGCTTACAAAAACCAAAAATCTACTCGTATGTGAATGATGTATGAAACAATTGTATATATAAAAGAGAGCTAATTTTATTAATATAAAACTTATATAGTACATCCCAGGGTCTGCAAGAAAGTAAAGGTGGCCAGGCTCCACTGACAACAAACCTAGGTTCTAAGCCTATAAGAAAATAGAATTAAATATAACTACTTATGGTCTTCAGGCTCCAAGTCTTCTATGGAATTCCAAAAAAGAACATCCTCCTGGTAGAGGATATTACTTTTTGGAGCTCCATTTGGATGTATAAGCAGTTATCTTTAATTCTTTATAGACCCAAGACACTTTACAGACTCAATCTATATACAACAATTCTAAGAAAATAAAGCTTTACATTTTTTTATAAGTACATCGATCCCTAGGAACATTCTACTTTGCAGGTAAGTAAAATCAAGAAAGTAAAGCAGATATGTAATTATGCAAGTTATGAGTGCGTTGTGTATAGTTATAAATGCAGGAAAGTAAAGATAGAAAAGTAAAGTACACGGCCCTCACTTTATTCACTCCGCTCTTTGGTGTTCAAACAGGAAAATAAATATGTATGCTATGCAATACAGAAAAGTAAGCAAACACACATAGGTGCCCTCTAGGCAAGACACCCGCAAATAAACCACAACAAACCACTGGCCTAACCTAGGCTAGAGTTGGTTGTCCTAGCAAGCATCTAAGTGTGTGAAAGAGGTCGTGTGGCTTGGATAGGTCCCATAGGAATTTATTATTCAAATTGCATGTATTATTAGGATTTATTTATTAAAGTCTAAAAGGGAATTTGATTAAAGTTTAAGTGAAGTATATTTGAATTTTAAATTATTCCGATTTTAGATGTTAGAGTTATTTGATTTAGTTTTAAAGAACTTATAGATTGATAACTACCTAAGTGTAGGAAGTTATCAATTTATAAGTCCTAGGACTTTCAAAATGAACACTCATCTTATATGGAAGATAGATATTCATCTGAGAATCCCCAAAATTTTATTAGGGAGAGAGAAAGGAACCTTATAAATGCAATACTGCATGCCCTCCCGAAGGAATCTAGCACGTCGTATAAGGTCGGTGTATTATTATATTTATTTGAAGATCTCTAAATCTAAATGTATTAGTGCCTTCCTGAAAGGAGTCATGCACAACACATAGGAGATCTCTTGGTTGCTTAGATGTAATAAAGGCCTTTTAAATCAAAATGCCTAAAGCTCTCCAAAAGGAATCGGGCTTTCGGCATAAAGGCCTTAATTCATTTAATCTAAATTAATAATCAAATTTGATTGATTAAAATAAATTTTAATCAATCAAATTAACTTAGTTTAGATGAATCAAATTTTAATTTAATTTTTAATGAATTTTATTATAATGTTTAGAATTTTGAATTATTTATTGAATACTTAATGATTTGGAATTGATTTTAAGATTGATTTTAATTGTTTGTTGGATACCACCTTTGTTTATCACCGAGGCCGTGAAGTTTATTTTACCTTCCTTGGGGCTAAGCTAATAGCCTCGTAGGCCTGGGTTACCTAGTGATACCCGGTATAATTAAGTAACTTAAATTGATTAAGACTTAAAAGTTAATGAATTTTATTCAAAAGAAGTTTGATTGCTAATTTTAAGAATTGGTTGAACATTTTTGGAGTTTTAAAACATTTTTTGAGTTTTTTAGGAATTTTTGGAATATTTTAATCATTTAATTAAGGGGTCAAAATTTGACTTTTTATTTAAGGTTAAGTTATGGAAAGTTAGCATTTTATTAAAATATTAGACCTTAAGAAGATAAGTTAGAAGGTAAGTATGCTGAAATTGGATTTTTCTGGTTTTAGTTATGAAGGTTTGAAGTTTTTATCTAATTTAGACTTAGGTTTGACCGATTTGTTGACTTTTTGAATTTAATAATTTTCTAGAATTTTTATATTTTTAATAAATATTAGACATTATTATGAGTTGAATGCAACTAAGTTTGACTGATTTGAATTTTTATTGAATTAGTTATGGATTTTAGAAATTCGAGATATTTATTGAATTTTTGAAATTTTTTAATTAGAGGGCCTTTTTATGTTTTTGCTCCAAATGAGTTCTCAACTCCTTGAAATCAACTCCAAAGGTCAGGAATGACCTAAGGAGAGATTTAAAATTGTTTGGGAATTTATTGGAATTTTTAATTATTATTAATTATTTAAATGAATTAAATATTAAATTTCACTTAAGATTAAATTAAGCTCTAACTTGCTATCAAATTGATTTGATTTCATTTTTTGTTAGTTAAGGATTCAAAACTGGTCAGTTAGAGGTATTATTTGTATTTTTTGGGTTTAATCTTTATTTATTACATTTTTTAGAAATTTTGAGTGTTAATTAAAGGTTTAATTTACTCTTAATGAGATTTAATGAAGTTTGAATTTGTATTTTGATTTTAAAATATTTGATATGTGTTTTAGAATTAGTTAGAGTGATTTGAGGTTTATTTTATATTTGTATGAATTTTATTTAATTTATTTGGATTTATTGAAATAAAAGAAAAAGATCCTTATTAAAGGATCTCCTAAATCTACTAGTTATTATAAGATCAATTAATGTCCAATCAAGGTGTATTAGATCATTGGGTACATGACACTAGTTCTCTAAGTTTGAGTTTCATTCTAAAAGGAATGGTGTGTAGTTCACTTAGATTAATCTAAGTTGACTAAGACACAACCTTAATTGTTGTCCTTAATGTCACTAGGTTGTAGGAAAGCAATCAATGTTCTCTAACCCTTTGGACATTAATTATATACACATCAATACAAACATGAACAGTAAAAGTGCTCCTAATATTCTATGGAATGAATATAGTGAATTATCATAGTTATAGGTCATTTAATGACCTATAAGCTTAAACAATTTACTATAGAGGAATAGATACATCAAATTAGAATAAGATGATCTTGGGACATATATATATATATATATATATATATCCCTAAATCAGATCCTAGTATACCCCTGCCAAAATTTAGCTCAATATAATTTGTACATTTTTATTTAAAAATAAAATTAGGTTTTTTGTATTATTGAAATTACTAATAAAATATTAAACAAATAATTTTTACTTATTTTTAAAATACACTACTTAAAAATACAAAAAAAAAAACAAGCCTAAGAACTCCAAAAATAGATAAGAATTGAAATTCTTATGAATTTTTAAATTTCTAGTGATTTTCTAAATTTATTTTACTTATCTTAAATACCCGTCAAACGCAACGCTGACCGGGACACGCGGCGCACGCGAAGATGGCCTCACGGATGGCGGCAGTCACGTGGGACCCACCACTTAACCAGCGCAATAGGAATTAAGGCCGTCGGATCTATTGCGGTTCTGATCCAATGGTCGAGATCAGATCCACGGGATCAAGTTCGATCCAAAACGATCGGACGGTCTGGCGAGATCCCGCGGTTTAGACGGACGGCCAGAATTTTAACCGCAATCGAGGAGAGACTTAAACCTGGTTTAATTATAGCCGTTGATCGCAAGAGCGCGGATCCAACGGCTGGCGGCATCATCTCCTTCCTCCGTCAACCCATAATCCCTAGATCTATTTTTTTGTTTCATTTTCATGAAATATTGATCCCAACGGCGTGAAACTTTCAGCAAAGGTATATTAGAAGCTAAGGAAGAGTGGGGGATTAATCTTAAGCTATTTGATGTAATACTTAATGAGTTATTTAAGAACCTAAGTAAATACCTAGGGTTTAGGATATACCGAGATATAGTGAATGGATTTGGTTGATTTAAACACAGTTGAACTTGTAGATTGTCCACGAATTGATCTCCTTTAGACTTCGAACTTGGAGGATCACTAGAAATGGAGTGGAGGGAGCTTGGACGGAGGTGGCCTCGGTCCTTCGTACTCCTTGTCGCCGGCACCGTCCAAACGATGAGAAAAGGCTGGGAAGAGTTCCTGGGAGCTCGGGGAAGCAAAATGAAATGATAAAAACTCTGGGGATCCACTGGAGTGAGAATGTCTTGGAATGAAGCCCTCCCGTGTCTCTTTCCCTATTCAGCCTTTGGAGCCAAAAGCAACGGCTGGGATGCATTAGAGGGAGTGCTGGAATGATTGACACCTAGATCAGGTAGTTAGGGATAGAGGGAAAGGACTGTACTAGCTGAGATGAGCTGGCCACTCTCTTGTCTTGTCCTCACATGGTAGGGGACCATCTGAGGTGGCTGGGTCAATTTGGCTGCTGGGTTGGGTTTGATTGAGCCCACATAACCTTCTGGAATGGATCCCAAGGGCTGCAAGGGTCTGGTTTGGACTGGGTATGGCTTGATAGGTTGGGTTGACTAAATGAGATCATTTGAGCTCTTGGTTGAGCTCAAGATCACGCCAAGAGTTGGGCCAGGTCTGGCAAGGTTTAAAGAAGCTTCTGGAGTTAAAAGCAATGATTGGACTGGCCTGGATTGGGCTGAAGGGTTTAGATTGAGTATGTTAATCGAGTGAGCCCATTCAAGCTCTCATTTGACTATTTAACCAGTCAATGGAGGCATGGGCTGCTGAGCTGGAATTAGAGTGAACTCCTGAGTCATGTGAGGTGCCTACATGGTCTGGGTTTGAGCTTAATAAGGCTTGGTGGGTCGAGTTGACCATGTGATCTCGTTTGAGCTCTTAGTTACCCCCTTTGACCAGTTAAGGATAGTCAAGGGAGATGAGCTGGAGTCTAGGGGCTGAGAGATTTAGTTTAGAATAGGTTTACGGGTTTTATAATGAAGAGAAGATTAGATTTGGAATGATTTTCCCAAAGATTGAAGTTTGACCAAGTCAAACTTGGTGTGATTTGACTCCAAATAAGCTTGAATAGATTTGACTCAAGCTTTGATATTGGTGATTGAATGGGCTGAAATAACCCATTAAGGGCTTTAAGGGACATCTGTGTCAACCTAGGTTGATTGAGTCAACCAGGTTGACCCAGGGTGGGGGTCTGGACTAGACAAGTTTTAAATCATATTAGGAGTCTGGTGGATGTGTTTTCAGGGTTCAAATGGGTCATTTGGATCAAATCACTTATTTGGATCCTTAAATGTTCTCTCAGGTCAACCCGAGTTGACCAGATCAACCAGGTGGGTTCAGGGTCTGGAAATGAGTTTGATTAATTTAAAATGACATTTAGAGGGTGTTGGGTGTGGTCCCAGGGTCTAGATATTCCATTTCAATCAAATCACTTGTTTGGACCCTTAAAGAGCTTTTTAGGTCAACTAGGTTGACTTAGTCAACCAGGTTGAGCCAGAGTCTGGGAATGGGTCCAACATGTTTGATTTGATGTTTGGAACCTGCTGGAGGTGTTGGCATTCAGTTTGGAGGTCATTTGGTTTGAAATCACTATTTGAGCCCCATAAGGGTATTTTGGTCATTCTGAGCTCAGGTCCACTAGGGGCAGAAGTGAGTCCAGAAAAATGCAATTTATTGTTCAACATGTCAGGATTGATGGTCTGGAAGTGATTGGTGACTTTGAAGGAAGCAACAAGATCAAAATCTATTAGATGGCAGGTCCAGTGGCATGGGCTGTAAATATTTGATGGTTTTACAGCCTTTGGAATTCAATTTAGTTTCTGGGGTTAAAGACCTCAGAACGGGTTCAAATTTGGAGGGTTACCTCTAGATACATGTCTTACCACTATGCAACTGATAGACTGTGAATCAGAGGTCATTTGATAGGGTTTTGAGGTGTTTGAAAATTCACTAGAAAATGCCTTTAGGATAAGACCTTTGAATCATGGGATTTGAATCTGGGTTTGATTGGAATCTAGATAGATTGGGACATGAATTGACTTGAGTTTGAATTGATTTGAATTTAAATTGATTTTAGAGTCATGTGTGGACCTCATACAAAAATGAGGTCAACATATATCAAAAAATAATAAATATTAAAAAAACTTTGGGGCATTGTCGGTTTTAAATCTATGTAATTTTTTTCAACTAGTGTTTGCAAGAATTTATAATCGTGAGGCTAACAATACCCTCTTAATAAATATATTTTTCTCACTATATCCCTCATTTGAATTTGAATGATAATCAGTAAATAATAAAAAATGATTAGACAAATTAAAATCTTTGTTATAGTAAAATAAACATTTGCTAAGGTGAGCAAAAATAAACACAAAACTATATGAAACATTTCATCTAAAATTTTAAAATTATTTTAACTAAAATAAAATTTTACTACTGATTTTTTTTAATTTAATTTTCACAAGTTAAAACAGTGAATAAAGAATGATAAAGAAATACTAAAAAAAGTTATTGGTTAAACAATTTTTTGCTTTTTGTATGCACAATGGAGTGGATTTTAGCTTTTATTTGCAATACAACTACGGAGGGAGGAGAGAGAGAAAGAATATTCATGGATACGAGAACTAAATGGAATAGTTTTGGCTTTTTTTTTTTTTTTGCATTGACGGCTTGTATATAAAAATTTTACCCAAAAAAAATCATCCGGCCAGTGGGGGCACGTGCCCCCAGTGCCCCCACCTTGCCTCCGCCCCTTTTTCCAGTGGAGGAAATGATTTGCGGTTACCATTTTTTGATGGCTGAGTGTTCTGACCGCTTTCCAGAGGCTAGAACAGATATTTACTAGTGATTAAAACACCGGGGACCGCCAGTTATTTACTAGCAACTTACTAGCCATATTAAAATGCCAGATTAACTGGCGGCTTAGTTGTCGGTTGATCGCCGATAATTACCGGAGGCTAGATTAAAACACCAGCGGCATTTGTAAACCGTCCGTTTTCGAAGTTTTTGATGGCAAAACCGCCGGTTAGCCGCCGAAAACTTATACCATTTAAAAAATAATGACTGCCTCCCTTTATTTAAACCAATTTCCACAATACCTATATAGAATTTAAAACTTGCATAAAACAGAAAATTTAAGGGCAACACGCACTATACTCAACCCACAAAAATGAAATCCAAAATCAATATAACATTGCATATGAAATAACAAAACACATTCAACAAACTATATTTGCACAATCAACAATAAGTATAAATAATTCTTTGAACAAAGAAAAATGTATATGTTCTACAATCAAACATAATATATGAAATTCTGGCGGTTTTTTGACCGCCAGTAATACGACATGAAATTGATAATTTTTCTGTAGTGATTTATCACAGGTGTTATTTCAGTTTCCTTCTTATTTTTATGTTTAATCTATGTATTAAATTGATTCATTAGGGGCGTAATTAACATTCTTTTTATTTTTTTTAATGTAAGAATTAAATTGACATTTATCAGTGGTTTTAATTCCCTTTCATTTTGATTTTTTTTTTATTTAGTCTATTTATTAAATATACATTCATTGCAAATTTTAATTTACATTCCTTTTAATTTATCAATCTATATCTATAAAATTTATATAAAATTAAGGAGAATATTTATTTTCTCCCAATTGTCTTTTTCATCTTCCTCGAAATTCATTTCCACATCTCGCACTACTAACGTGGCCAAGATAAGGATGAGGAGAATGATTTTTCTTAGAGTTGGTTTGAACTAATAAATTTTTATATTTTCAATTTCTCATTATCCTTAAGCTCTCATGTGGTCACTATAACATATACCTAAGTTATATGTTATAGTTGATATGTCATCGAAAAATTATCTTGATCGGGCACGAACCTCCAGGAAAAAATCTAGCCGAAAACTTCAAAAATTAAATTCGAGATCACCTGAACTTTGATTTCAGCAAACTTATAGTCAAACTGAGCGTCTCGGAAATACAAACCCAACGACACCAAATTCAACTCAATCCGAGCGCAAATGATTCCAAATCAAAGACCCGAAGCGCTGTTAGAAAGTTTGTACCACAATTTGAGTTACCAAACGGTCTCCGAACTTGACAAGCTTTTGGTCGAATAGAGCGGCTCGACGAGACAAATCCAACGAGCCCAAGATCGCCGAATTCTGAAGTCATTTAGACCTTCAAATGTATGATAAACGGTCCACGATCGAAGGATTCAATATCGGCCGTTCATCCGAACCACTCCATATTTACCCCTGATCTCTCATCTATTTACAGGCCATGCCACTCCAAAAAATCTTTAAATAGACCCCTCATTTCTCATGAGAGGGGGGACCCAAGCAAGAAGAAGAGAAGAAAAAGAAGAAGAAGAAGAAGAAGAAGAAGAAGAGAAGGATAGAAGGGAAGAAACTCCTCAACCAACACCACCGGAATTCTGCGACCACTGAAATTCTGCCCAATGCCAAAATTCTTCCCTACATCAAAGTTCTGCCAGACGTTCAAGCAACGACGGAATTCTGCCCGACGTTCAAGCAATGCTAGAATTTGGCCCGGCGTTCCAGTGACACTAGAGTTTCACCCGAACTCGAAGTGATGTCGGAATTCCGCCTGACATCCAAGTGACGCTAGGGCCGAATTCCGCCTGACCTCCAAGTGAAGCTGGGGTTCTGTCAGATCTCCAAGTGACTCTGGAGTTCTGCCCGAATACCATCTAACATCGGAGTTTTCCCCGGCTGCTAACTGACACCGGACTTCTGCCTGTTTTTGGACATTTGCCGGTCATCTATCTGATGTTGGATTTATGTTCATCATTAGACTTCTACCTGACTTACGTCGCCCACCCTACAGTCCTTCCAACCTCCGTCGCTCGCCGACTATGGTCCTCCTGACTTACGTCGCCCAGAGACTACAGTCCTTCCGACCTCCGTCGCTCGCCGACTATGGTCCTTCTGACTTACGTCGACCACCGACTACAGGCTCGATTACAGTCTCTATGATATCCGTCACCCGCCGACTACAGTTCTTCTGACCTCAATCACCAGACTATGGTCCTTCTGAACTAATAAACACATCACAGTGATGATTTGTATTCTCACCGTGTAATGTACTCTATTAGATGTACATCAAGCTAAGGTCTTCCCCTGGGGAAGGACCTTATTTGTAATCAACTACAATACTAGTGGAATCATTTATAATGGGCCAGACCCTGTTGTTTTTCCCTCTTTTTAGGGGTTTTCCGCGTAAAAATCTTTGTGTCTCTAATGCATTATGCACCCTCTCTCTTATTTGATTGCGTGTCGGATTTTCGTACAAAACTAAGATGTTAAACTTTATATTTCTCTACCGCCACAAATACTCATGGACACAACAATAGTGATACATGTATGACAACAAAAGAAAAACTTATAAAATATTATACTGAGGGAATAAACTGGGCTTGTGAAAAAAATGTCAAATCATTATTTGATGTATTCTATTTGTAATTTAAACTAATAAAAAAGTTTAAAAAATGAGTTTTGTATTAATATACCCACGGTGGGTTCTTGTAAGATGTATTTTATCATCTTAATTTTTTATATTTAATTAAATTTACTTTTTATATAAATAAATTTTAATTTTATATAAAATAAATTATTTGAATTTTTTATATCTTGTATAATTGTATCATATATGTATGATTATATTAAAAAGTTTAATTTTCTTACTTTGAAACAAAAATTAGTAGATAGACTCCCCACTGTCAAATACCTTGACTACAAGCTTAGCGATGATGAGCACGAATAGAACACAGTCCATCATGTAGGCGAAGAATGAGGTGGAGTATGGATCCTTTCTATGTGCTATAGTCTACAAGAGTAGACCATCCCCAAGCTCTTTATTGGAGCTCAACACCAATATATCAAGTAAGTCAAGCAGACTCCTCAGCTTATTAATTTCTTTAAGGGTATATGAGCGTACGAATAAAAAGATTTTAAAATGAGCCGAACTGAAAATTGGAAACACATTAATAAAATTTAGGATCAAAGCATTTGAAAGGATCAAAGTATTATTTGGATGACAAAATGATATCCAAATATGACATGCATATAGTCAAATCGAATGGCTCGGCGAGACAAATCCTACGAGCCCTAGATTATTGAATTATGATATCATTAAGATAATTAACCAGTTGAAAAATTCTCCATGATCAGGAGAATAAATATGAGTCATCCGATGAAGCACTCCGAACTTGTTCGAGATCTTCTCTATATTTATGGGGTGAGCCTGACCATCGTCAGACCACTGCTCGACAGTCGATCGCCGCTGGATTTCAGCCCGACTATCGTTGGACCCCCGCCCGACTACTGCTCGCCGTCGAACGTCAGCCAACCATCGTCGAACCACTGCCCGGCCACCGACCGCCTTCGAATGACAACCTAACCATCGTCGGACCTCCGCCCAGCTACCAAACTTTGGCCCAACCTTCGTAGGACCACCATCCGGCAGCCGACAACCGTTAGACAACCACGCGGCCGTCAACCTCCATCGAACTTCCACCCGACCACCGTCAAACTTCCGCTTTGGCTGCCGACCTCCGCCTGACTTATGCCCGACCGCAACTGGATTTCAGCTCAACCTTCATCGAACCATCGCTAGATTTCTGCCCGACGTTGGACTTCCACCCATTGTCTCACTTCTACCGATCGCCAAAATTTCATCAGACTTTCACCCTATGCTAGACTTCCACCCATCGCCGGATTTCTACCTAACACTGGACTTCCGCTTGTCGCTGAACTACTTTTGCCCGTTGCCTACTTTCGTCTGACTTATACCCAACTCCAAATTTTTGCCTATAACTAGACTTCTGACTTCTCTCGCCGACCGACTATGGTCCTACCAATTTTTGTAGCCAGACAACAATCCTTCCGACCTCTTTCATCGACTACGGTCATTCTGACCTCAGTCGCCAAACGACGGTACCTCCGTTACTAGACAAAAATCTTTTTTTACCACAGTCTCCCACCGACGATGGTCCCTCCAACCACTGTCACCCGACTATGGTCTTTCTGTCCTACTTGCCCGTTGATTAGGGTCCTTCCAACTTTCGTCGCTCGCTTACTACAGTCCTTCCAACCTCCTCCGTTGGCTACGGTCCTCCGTGCTCGTTGACTATGATCTTTCCAACCTCCGTTGCCCGTTTACTATGGTCCTTCCTACCTTCATCGCTAGACAACTGCCTTTCCTACCTCTGTGATCAAACTACTGCCTTTCCGACCTCTGTCACCCACCGACTGAACAAACATTTCCATACTAATTCTTCCAATTCTCACCATGTAATATGATGTACATTATCTCATCAACCCAAGACCTTCCCCCAAGGATGAGCATCATTTTTTATCGACTGCATATAATAGTGGATTCATTCAAACCAGACTAGTCCTCGTGATTTTTCCTCATTTTCAAGGGTTTTGACATAAAAACTCTTATATCTCTTATGAATGCTACACCATCTTTTTTATCTGCTTGAGTTTTGGATCTTCGTACAAAGCTAATACATTAAATTTAATATTTCTCTACAGCTGAAAATATTCTAGGATGCAACAAAAATAAATTTAAATGACAAATAGAGAAACAATAGTCAGAAAAAAATAAATAAAAGAGCACTCTCAGTGTATGTGTGCTCTAAAGCAGATGTGAAAAAAAAAAAACAAGAGGCAACGTTTTATAGATGAGAGGTTACCTATCTGTGACGGGGCACTTTTTAATTAATTTGGTCCAGTATCCTTTCACCTGGGCACACATCCTGCCATAGTTAGCGTGCAGTTACCATCCTTATAGTTTCGGTCATTTGGCTTTCCTGGGCACATTACTAACTTTTTGATAGAATGAGTTATGGGTATGGCCTAAGCTATTAAATAGATTCTCTTACATAGTCGCTGATGCCAGCGACTGGTTGGTGACATGGCACGACGTCCGTTTTATAAAAAAACAATTGAGATAAATATTTTATTAAAAAAAAAAACAGTTAGTTTTGATTTTTTTTTTTGGATTTATTTGTACAGAGATGTTGGTTTCATTGAATTGTCTTTTTAAAAAAGTTTTTGAAGTTTTCCTATTTAATATTTTTTAATAATTTAGTGTATATATTATCATTATGATACCTTACATAATAATAACAAATTTTGCCAGAAATTTTACTTTTATACATTCTTATTAATAGCTTAGGCCATACCCATAACTCATTCTATCAAAAAGTTAGTAATGTGCCCAGGAAAGCCAAATGACCCAAATTATAAGGATGGTAACTGCACGCTGACTATGGCAGGATGTGTGCCCAGGTGAATGAATACTGTACCAAATTATTTAAGGAGTGCCCCGTCACGGATAGGTAACCTCTCATCTATAAAACCTTGCCTCTTGTTTTTTTTTTTTCTCACATCTGCTTTCGCGCATTCTTACAGTGGGAGTGTTCTTTTATTTTAATTTTTTTTTTCTCAGTATTTTTTCTCTGTTTCTCATTTCAATATTTTTTCACAGATGGAAATCTCCGTGATGATAAAAAACGCCGATGGAAAAACAGTCACAACATCAATAAAAATTATTGATAATGAGAAGGTATGTTGCAGAATTATATCAATCTTAATTTTTTTTTTATTTTGTTCATATCTCTTCCATACAAGCATCTAATTTTTCTGATTTTTTTTGCTACGATTTTCATCAATTCTAGATGCAGATTTTTGTGAAGCAACTCAATGGGAAAAAGATTATCCTCCTGTTGGAGCCTTCCGAAACCATTTATAATATCAAAGTGATGATTAAAGACAAACAAAGACGTTAATCCTCACCTGTTCATCTGTTTGAATTCTTTATTTGTCTTTAATCCTCACCTTGATATTGTAAATGGTTTCGAAAGGCTCCACCTGGAGGATAATCTTTTTCCCATTGAGTTGCTTCACAAAAATCTGCATCTAGAATTGATGAAAATCGTAGCAAAAAAAATCAGAAAAATTAGATGCTTGTATGGAAGAGATATGAACAAAATTAAAAAAAAAAAATTTAAGATTGATATAATTATGCAACATACCTTCTCATTATCAATGATTTTAATTGATGTTGTGACTGTTTTGCCATCAACATTTTTATCATCAAGGAGATTTCCATCAGTGAAAAAATTTCGAAATGAGAAATAGAGAAATAATAGTGAGAAAAAAATAAAAATAAAAGAACACTCTCACTGCAATTATGCTCCAAAGTATTCCCATTTTTGACTCTCTCAACATTCCAAATTTTTTTCACAAAGTCACCTACCTAGGCATTCCCATCTCCATTAAGAGAACTCTAATCTCGAATTTTTCTCCTCTTCTTGATATTATCTCTAACAAACTTTCAGGGTGGAAGGCAAAATCTCTTCCTTTTGCAGGTAGATTTCAATATTTACGGTTCACCATTTGGAACATCATAGCCTATTTGATCCGGGGTGCTATTATACCCAAAAGTTGTTGTAAACAAATCAACAAATTATGTGCAAGATTTCATTACTATGGTGAAAATCTCTACAAAAAAACTGCACCTTGTGTCGTGGGCTAAAACTTGTAAGCCTAAGTATAGAGGTGGTCTCAGATTACCTTCCTTTCAAGCTCTTCATTATGCATTTGACTGCTCTCTTATTTTGAGGATTTGCAATGGGGATGCTTTGCTTTCTTCTTGGTGCTTTGTTAAATATGGTTCTCCTTGGAAGAATCCTCCTATCCATTCCTCCCCTATGTGGAAAAGCATTTGTTGCACTACTAATCTTGCTAAAGATAATATGAAATTTAGAGTTCTTGATAACTCTAGGATTTTCATTAAATGGGATCATTGGTGTGCTGGTCGTAGTATTTCTGAATTTGAACATCACCCAACTCTCCTAAACTGCTACCCCGACAATGCTCTCCTCACTGTTATGATTAATGATAATGGATGGGTTATTCCCTATGGATGTCACGTGGCAATTTTTGTGAAGCCCCTCAAAGGGAATAAGATTATCCTTCAAGTGGAGCCTTCCGAAACTATTTATAATATCATGGTGATGATTAAAGAAAAACAAGGAATTTGAACATATGAGCAGAGGCTAATCTATGTCGGAAAGGAGCTGGAGGATTATCACATTCTGGCTTACTACAACATCAAAAAGGACAACACCCTTTACGTAGTAGTCCACCTTCGAGGTGGGATGACATCAAAATAATGTGTTGGAGAAGCGCTTCTCATTCTATTATATAAAGGTTTTATAGAAATGCTGAGAGCTAAGTTTTCTTGTATTGAATCTATTATCATTAAGGTAAATTTTATTAATGTGTATCCAATTTTCAATTCAGCTCATTTTAAAATTTTTAATTCATATGCGCGCTTATGCACTTTTAAAGAAATTAATAAGCCAAGGAGTCTGCTTGACGTACTTGATATATTGGTTTTGAGCTCCGATCGCGATAAAGAGCTTGAGGATTTTCCACTCGTGTAGAATATAATTTTTGTTTCAATGTAAAAAAATTAAACATTATAATATAGTCATACATATATGATATATACAATTACACAAGATATAAAAAATTTAAATAATTTATTTTATACGGAAATTAAAATTAAAATTTATTAATATAAAAAAGTAAATTTAATTAAATATAACAATATTAAGATGAGAAAAAAAATCTTACAAGAAACCACCACACCTATATTAATTCAAAACACAATTTTTAAAATTTTTAATTAGTTTAAATCACATATAGAACACAACAAATAATGATTTGACATTTTTTTCACAAGCCCACTTTATTCCCTCAATATAATATTTTATAAGTTTTTTTTTTTTTTCATTCATGTATCACCATAACTTTTTTTGTCATTCATGTATCACCATAACATATAATTTAGGTATATTTACATTGAAACTATTAGACAACATGACCACATGAGAGCTTATGGATGATGATAAATTGAAAATATAAAATTTCATTATTTGAAACCAACTCTAAGAAAAATCATTCTGCTCACCCTCACCTTGGCCATGTTAGTTAGTGCGAGATGTGGGGATGAATTTTGAGAAAGATGAGAAAGTTAATTGGGAGAAGATCAATATTCTCCTTAATTTTGTATAATATTTATAGATATAGATTGATAAATAAAAAGGAATGTAAATTAAAACTCGTAATGAATGTATATTTAATAAATATACTAAATAAAAATAAATTCTAACAAAAGTGAATTAAAACCACTGATAAATGTCAATTTAATGCTTAGATTAAACTAAAAAAAAATCAAAAGGAAAGTTAATTACGCCCCTAATGAATCAATTTAATGCATAGATTAAATGTAACAGTAGAGAGAGCGGCAAATCCTGAGCCCGTGGGTCCTTAAGGGATCCATAGTTTCTGGTGATGTTGTTTTATCTTCTCTTCCTGTTCTTTTATATTACTTTTGGATTCTTCTTGGGGAGTTTTGTCTGTCTCTTCCCCGTTGTTTTTTACTATTTTCTTTAGTTTTTTGTTCATTGTTTTGGTAAAGTTTATCTTTACAGTTGCTACTATTTATTGTAACTTTTCCAGCTTTAATGAAAAGGGCTATGCCCATATTTTCCCAAAAAAAAAAAAAAAATGTAACAGTAAAAAAGGAGAGTGAAATAATATCCGTGATAAATATTCATTTAACACAGAGAACTAAATAAAAGAAATGAAAGGGAATTAAAAACCCTCATAAATGTCAATTTAATGAGTAGATTAAATTAAAACAAAATCAAAAGGAATGTTAATTTACACCCTTAATGAATCAATTTAATACATAAATTAAATTTTTTAAAAAAAAATCAAAAGAAAAGTGAAAAAATATCCATAATAAATATTCATTTAACACAGAACAAAAAAAGAAACAATAAAAATAATAATTGATTTATTTTATGTTTTCGCTGTTTTTTTTTTTAATTTTTTTCAAATTAACGGAGGTAGTGGAAGTAGGGGAAATTTTTTTTTTTTAGAAAAGATGCAATTTATTTTGGATTTTTTTTCTTCGGAAAAAAATTTTGAAGATAATTTTATTGTGTTAAATTATCTATTCTGTTAATTTTTTAATAAATAATTGTATATATTAATATAATTATCTCTTAAAAAATAATTAGTTATCATAGTTTATTTTTTAATAATGATAATTACATTAAATTAAATTTAATATTTACATATTTATTAATATTATATTAAAAAAAAGTTTGGTAAGAAATTTTGTTTAATGAGTTTAAATTATATTAATTTACTTAAAATATTTTATTGAGATTAGAAACTATGTGAAATTTAACTAAATATTAATTTTTTAATGTATAATATTAAAAAGAATGACGTAAAACTTCTAGCATAAATTTTTTTTATTATTTAAGGGATCATAATGATAATATATAGACTTGATTATCAAAAATATTAATATATATATATATATATATATATACAAAATCAAATATTTATCCTAAATGGAAGGACTCCCACGGAGGTTTTATCAATGCTAGGGTTTTTCGTTTTTCCTTGGCGGGGCCTGGTGCTCCGTTGCCCTCCGACCTTCTAGCCGTGATGGATCGATCAATCCTCAGGATTTTCCCCCTCTCCAGAGCTCTTCTCTCTTGGGGGCTCCTCCCCAACAACTCCCCTCCTCTTACGCCGACAATCTTGTGGCGCCTCCCTCCCTTCGTGATGAATGGCCGATGTCCTTCGTTAAGCCGAAAAAAAGCTCTAGTTCGTAAGTAATGATCTTTCTGAAGGCAAATCTTTGTGGAATCTTTCTCTGGTGGGTTATTCGCTTGGCCCACGTCCCTACTATGAACGTTTACGAACGTCTATGGAAAAAGGCATGGAAACTCAAGGGATCTCTTTCTCTCCTATCCTTAGCTGATGACTTCTTCCTTCTGAAGTTTACCACTGTTGAGGACTATGACATGGTCTGGTTCAGTGGGCCTTGGTTCTTACTCAGTTGGCCATTCATTATTCAGAGATGGAACCCGAAATTTGAACCCAAGAGGGATGAATCTGGTTCCATACCTCAGTGGATAAAATCCTAAATCTCCCCCTTGCTCTCTGGACTCCAGCATGTATATCTAAAATCGCTAGTTTTATTAGTATACTGTTATATGTTGATGCTTTGACTGCTAAGAGGACTAGGCTCACATTTGCTAGAATTTGTGTCCAAGTTGGCAAAGATTCGGTGTTAGCAGAAGAAATCCCGATTGAAATAGATGGGGAGGACATGATGCTTAAGGTTGTTTATGATTGGAAGTCTGTTCGATGTGAGGGTTGTGGATCTCTCATCCACTCCTTTTCCCTCTGCCCCACGAATCATGCTCCCAAACCAGCTCTCCCTCCAAAACCAGTCTTCCATGGCAGGAGCAAAAGCAGGAATCCTGCTTCTAGGACTGCAAGGCTGGTCTTCAGCACCCCGCTGATACTACACTGAACCAGGTTCATGATCCTTTCTTTGTTCCTGTCAACACGACTGATCTCAACCAAGATTAGGACTCTCTTCTTCCGAATCTTAACCTTCCTCATGCTGAATCTTCCTCTTCTGAATTCCCTCTACCTTCAAAAATTTTGCTTCGATCCCTCTCAAGTTCTGGTAGCTAAGAGCTTTGATTCACTTATGGTGGACAACCCGGTCATTCCTGAAGAGAACTCCTCTGAGGAGGATCTCTCTTCCTCCTCCAAAATTGAAGAGGTCCTCCCACCTAAATCCTCAAATCACAAAGCTTCTTCCTCTTCTTAAAAAAATCATCTGGTGATAACATATCTCCTCCTAAAAAAGCCAAATCCAAAACGTCCAAAAAGGCCAAGTCCTACAAATAACCATGTCTCTTCCTCCAATGGTGGCTTGGAATATTAGAGGGTTTAACAACCCTGTCAAAGTCAAATTATGCAAAGACCTTATAGCCGCCTACAATTTAAAGCTTTTATGTATTTTAGAAGCAAACATTAATGATGCTGCTGTTGCTGACCCTTGGTTTTCTTTTACTCATGGTTTATTTGAGAATGAGCAGAGTTGTGCTAACTTTAACCTTTCTACTCCTAGTATAATTTGGGTTAAGTGGGACTCTACTAATTTGTCCTTTTCCCCTTCTTTCTATTCCTCCCAAGTCATTCATGGCCTTGTTAATGCTTGATCTTTACACCCTTTTTACCTCTCGGTGGTTTATGCAGCAAACAGTCTGGATGAATGAAAAGTTATGTGGGATGATCTCATTGGTCTTTCTTCTAGTATTTACATCCCTTGGATCATCATGGGAGATTTTAATTGCTACAGGTTCGCCTATGAAAAAGCTGTTGGTAACTATATGTCTCCTGACCGTGTGGGAGAACTTAATAATTTTGTTTTTGAGTCTGGAGTTCAGGATGTAGCTTCTGTGTGGCTTTTCCTTACATGGTTTAATCAAAGGGTGGACTTACCAATCCATATCAAGCTTGACAGAATGTTTGTCAACTCTACTTTTTTAGATGTTTTTATTGCTGCTTACTTCAAAGTAGATTCCCACTCTGGGTCGGATCACGCCCCCTTATTCTTTATGCTTCCCATTTTAAAAGAATGGCTTCTAGGTTCATGTTTAAAGATTTTTGGACTAAGTTGGATGATTTTTGGGTGGAAACTCAATTGGCTTTTGAGAGGACACCTTGTGATAGTCCCACCACTTCCTTTTATGAATGTTTGAGATATCTTAAAGAGGTTATTCGCATGAAGAATTGGTGTTCTTCCAATTACATCTCTAATGGCATCCTTCAGCTAAAAAATTTGCAATTTCAATACTTATTTGATACTCAAAGGGACCCTTTAAACCTTGCATTGAACACTGCTCTTAATAACACTAATGACCAGTTAGCTTCCTTTGAAGCTGCTTAGTTCTCTTGGATCTCTCAAAGAGCCAAAGCCCATTGGCTGTCCCAAGGGGAGGATGATCTTGGTTTTCTATTTAATAAGATTCGATCGAGGAATAACATGAATGTTATCAAGGAACTTTCTTCTCCCCATGGTTTACTCTCTTCTCATGCTGATATGGCCCAAGCTTGTATTAACCATTTTAAGATAATTTATAATGCTCCTACTCCACCTTTGGAAAACTCTTATAATATTCCTGTTGGTAATACTGTTCCACCACATTTAATTGCGGGTTTGATTATTCTGATCACTAATGAGGAAATTAAGAAGGTGGTATTTGCTGGGACCACCTCATCTGCCCCTTGCCTAGATGGTTTCTCCTTTGGTTTCTACCAACAAAGTTGGCACATTATTTTCTTTTAACTTTGTAGAGCTGTTAAACATTTCTTCTATACTGGGCAGATGCTTAGAGCGGCTAAAGCTATGGCCATCACCTTTATCCCTAAGGGTACTCATTCCAACTCTATATCTGATTATCATCCTATATCTTTATGCAATGTATTTTATAAAATTGTGGCCAAGATTATTGCTAATAGGATGAAACCCATCCTTCCCACCATCATACATGAGAGCCAGTCTGGATTTATTACTAAGAGATGTTCTACTGACAACACCATTCTTGCCTATGAAATTTTAAGATATTTTAAAGGGGGAAATAACAGTTTCTATGCCAAGTTAGACATCAAGAAAGCTTTTAATTCTGTCTCCCCTACCTTTCAGATCAACAGGCTTAAGCAAAAAGGTTTTCCGGATACTTTCATCATGTGGATTAGTGGGTGTATTGCTGAAGTTCATTTATCTATTTTTTTTAATGGTGTTTTGGAAGGTTTTTTTAACTCCTCTGGGCTGAGACAGGGATGCCCACTTTCTCCCTTGCTCTTTTGCATCATTATGATGCTCTATCTAATAGCTTGGATTCCAAGGATCATCAATCTT